>NC_064920.1:800139498-800739498 GCF_023897955.1 Schistocerca gregaria
AACACAAGGAGCCCTAGCTAATATATTATTTGCTTATACAACTTTCCACATCCGTACCATATTTCTCTAACACATTAATTACACAGCTATCTGATCATTTAACTGAGAGAGACAAACATTTATTTCACTACATCAGTGACAGATGTTTACGCAATTATACAGTTGGATTACTTCACACTTACTAAATTGTATTTTGTCTGTACTTTGTGAATTGGTCATATTTTTTCGGAACCATTGTGATACTATGAGAGCTTTGAATGATGTATTTGGTATGGGATCATGATCTTTAAAGTACGTTTGAGATAGATGACACTATTGAAATGAGGAGAGAATTTTTTTAGGTTTTGAAGTTATAGCAGAAAGCTACGATGTTTTTTAGATTTGTCTGAGGATTTATGATGTTATTATTACGATGACGATGTGTATTATGCTGCTGAGGTATGTTTGTGATCAATAAGCTGATGCTATATGAGGAGTTTGACTATGCTATGTATTTATTATGATGAAATATTGAAGAAGTGTCTATGAATATATATATATGTGTAATAAGGTAGGGATTAATGAATCATGGTTAGGGTCTCTGATATGTGAAAAAGGATGTTGGAAACCAAGAATCATACTTTAAGAGTTATGAAACGTGTGTACATGCGTGAATGTATATCAACACTGCTATTCATGAGATTTCGTTTCTACACTTTTCTACCGTAATTTTTCGACCTGTGAATTTTTATTGGTATCAAACTGCCACTGTAGCGGTGACCGCTGTCGTAAATGTTTCGTTAAGGAAGGTAAGTGACCTTGACGTAATGCGTAATGGGTGCTCAGCTGAGCGATAGTCGCCTGAAAAAAGAAAGCCATAAGGTGGAAACAAAAAAAGGAGGCCATTATCCTCGCTATTGACATTCCTTTGTAGGAAGCATTGCAGATACGACACGCTCATTACTTGGAAACATATGATTACTCGTACTTTGTGCTAGTTACTGAAATGCTGATGAATTGATGGGAAATATTCTTACACCTGATTATGACAAGTGTCTTTCTACGAGGCTTGAGATAATTTCTACTGACTTATGAAATGCCACATGGCTATTGAATGATGGTTTTAAGATTTCCTTTACACAGTTGATTATTTCATTTGATATCTGGTTTCCAGCTATGTTGCAGCATTGGTTATACAAAATAAAATTAAATGCATTTGCTAACGTGAACATTATCTGTCAACAGATCTATTAAATAATAATTTTATGATCCACATTCTTCGGAAAAGGAGCACTTGGAAAATATAGAACAACAAGAAGGGACTAATAACAGTAACTGCATATACAATTTTCTTTTCAAGTACTTGGTAATTTTTTGTAGAATAAGTTTTTGTGGTGCACCACTTTAATTACATAGACATTAAGATGTGAATATACATTTCCCTTATCTGCATTGTTGTCTTTAGTGTACTATTTTTTCTGCTTGTGGGTTTGTCACATTTAGACACAAGTTATTACATTTACTGCTGCTTGCTTTGCCAATTTCCATTTTTTGTCATTGCTGTTTGTGTTAATTGTTTTGTGCTGCTGCATTGCCTCATCCCTTAGTTTAGCATATGAGCTCAGTAGATTTAAGTTAGCTTAAGATGGGGTAGGCTGTATAAGAGAAAGAGTTGTGATGAATTGGAAGAAATGCATTGAGAAGCTATAAGAAAATGGTTTGGCCATAAAAGTACTTTGAAACAGGATATGAACAAAAAACTAGGGTTTAGAGACAACAGGTTTAGGTAGAATTTTCTTGGAAATAAATGAAGAGGTAAGATAATGGAAAATAAATAATGAGTTAAGAAATATGTGAATATATAAATACAGAAAGCATGCTTGAATAGGATTTTTTGGGTGGAAACAAATGTTGAAATAAGACGAAAGATCTATGGAATGAAGTTTTGGGTTGGACTGCAGTACCAAATGTTACACTGAAAACAAACACTGTCCTTTCCTCCTGTGTTATTCTTCTATGTGTTTGTGTATTCTTCTGTATTTTTGTTTTTCCTGTCTCTATGTGTTTAGCTAATAAGATTTATGTTGTAGAATTTTTCTAGTACTAAGCTACAATCACTATGATGAGGAATACTGTTATCCTCAAATATAATTTGCATTAATAATATGTGATTTACCTTGTAAAGATGTTTATACATTATTAATTCTGTTCTGTTTCAATGCTCATGTGTGAAAGTAATGTTTCGAAAAGTATTCTCATTATTTTATATATATACTTATGTCATCATTCCTGTAACACTTATGTATACGTTTATTTCTATTCTTTTGTAAAGCCTCTGTTACTACAAATGTCATCTGTACTATTATGTTCTTTAATGATGTATTTTGTACCTTTGTAATTGTATTCTTACGTTGTAAATTTATAATTATATAGACATCAGTTCTTCAAATTAAGTTTCATTTCAGTGCACACGTTTCTGTTGGTCATAATATATGCACAGTATGTGAGAAGTTGGGACTGATAGTGCTTGCACGTGTGTTAATAATTCAGCATGGGACTGGCTTACAGCATTGCTGATTCTAAGGACATTTCAAAAAAAATTTTTGTGAGTGCACATGTGGTAGTACATGGACTTGCTATATTATCCGCAAGACTCTTCGATGCTGATGGTGCACCTGCACAGTCGCAATAAATGGCTGCTGGCCGTCTCTACAAGGACTGTAGTGGGTATGCACCTTTGATGGCCCACCAATACCATAATCTCTACTAGGACTACAGGGGATCTGCTCTGTGATGACCTACCTACCAATATTCTTCAAAACTTCGACTGACTGCTGTGCGTTTGCTCTGTTGTGGCCCATTACCTGTCTGCATGTCAAGAGTCAGCACTGTCTTTCCGTTGGAACTACAACACTACTTCTTCAAGACTGCATGGAAATCCACTACTTCCGTGTGCATTTTCTTTGACTGCTCAGACTTTGTGCATAAAATTATAATTATTAATGTGATGAATGATCAGGACTGTCTTTATGAACTGTGAGAAAATTTTAGCTTTTGACCAACATTGTATCAATAAGTGTCTGCATTTGATTTCTTTGTTATCGTAATTATGAAAAATTTTTTCAAATCTGTATTGGCCACTGCCCAAAACAATTTGTAAATTTTTTATGGGGAGCATGGGGGCTATGTAAGTAGGATGTTTAGGTTTTTTTTTATTGGTAACGCCACGTAGCGCTCTGTATGAAAATCACTGGCTGTGCTGTGTGCAGTCTGTGGCTGGTTTGCATTGTTGTTCGTTATTGTAGTGTTGGGCAGTTGGTTGTTAACAGCGCGTAGCGTTGCGCAGTTGGAGGTGAGCCGCCAGCAGTGGTGGATGTGGGGAGATAGATGGCGGAATTGTGAGATCGGACGATCTGGACGTGTGTCCAACAGATACAGTAAATTTGTAAGACTGGATATCAAGAACTGATATTAAGGTAAATACATTGTTTGTTCTCTATCAAAATCTTTCATTTGCCAACTATGCCTATCAGTAGTCAGTGCCTTCAGTAGTTTGAATTGATTATTGAAAGTCAGACTGCGTTCCGCTAAAAATATTGTGTGTCAGTTTAGGCACAGTCATGTATAATTTTTCTAAGAGGACGTTTCACGCTGCATCGTTGGTAATGAAAAACGCAATTGGATAAGAACACACAAAATAAGTAATGAAGGATAAAATATTCTAAAGAGCGAGCCCATATTTCTGTTCCTTTCGAAAAACATTATTTCCATTTGATAGTGCGTGGAACACAGGGAAAGATTTATTTTATAGGGTATTCACTTTATTTCTACGACTGTAACAAAAGGGAGGAACATAACTTTCCTGGCGTAATAAATGGAAAAGGCGCATTCTGTCTGCGATGTGCGCCATTTTATGATATGTTAGTGAAAAATTCGTTGGTAGCTCCCAAGAGAAAACAGTTCGCACGTAGAAGTAATGCATTCTAAGGGATGTAATTGGGCTGCAAATATGTGCTATCGATGGTGGCATAGGAGTTTGAAACATGGAAACAAATTCATTTAAAAGAAACTGGAAATTTATTTGTATATGTTATCTTTTCTTTTTTTTATGTTTCCTCTGCATTCGAAGAAATACAAGTAATATTCGTTTTGTGACTGTAATAAAAGTTTAATTTACATCATGAACGTTTCGGTCTGTTTCAAAGTATCTGCAGTGGTCACTGAAGTATTTTTTTTCATTCTGTTAAGACGGTAAATAGTTCTTATGTTTTATATTACTATTACTCGATAGTGCTGTAATACTCCCCCCTCCCCTCCCACTCTTCTCTGCATGTGAGTGTGCGTTCGTAGGGGGGATGTATGTTCTAATTTCTGTACACAAGAATTAAAGTTGATTTATTTTGGCAGTGTAGTGGGCGTTCACAAGTGAGTGATATATGATACTAGGGCGACTGCTGTTTATGTACTGCATCTTTTAATAGTTTAAGTAATATTTTGTTGTGTGACGTTTGTTTGGTTATTTATTGTGTGTTTCTTTTCTGTGACTATGTTCTGAATTTGGTAGTTTTCTTGTAGCTAGTATCAGGAGATATTTTTGTTGCTGAATCTGAGGATTTTCGTATCTGTTTCTGTTCTGGGGGTGGTGATTTTCTAGTCGGAGACGTTCTGAAAAAAGAATGAAAATCTAGTGCCCTACTTCCATGCACTTTTACATTTTTATATCTTACTTTCTTGTTGTTGGTAGTGTTATTCTTCTTCTTATTTTTCTGCTTCCTCCCGCTCCTCCTACTCTTTCTCCTACACCTTCACCTCCTCCTTCTCCTCCTCTTCATCCTTTTTCCGATCACTCTCCTTCTGAATTTGTCACTTAGGACCACTCTAACTGCAGCGCGGGATTAGCCGAGCGGTCCAAGGCGCTACAGTCATGGACTGTGCGGCTAGTCCCGGCGGAGGTTCGAGTCCTCCCTCGAGCATGGGTGTGTGTGTGTTTGTCCTTAGAATAATTTAGGTTAGGTAGTGTGTAAGCTGAGGGACTGATGACCTTAGCAGTTAAGTCCCATAAGATTTCACACACATTTGAACATTTTGAACCACTCTAACTCAATAATTACTAGCCTTCCATTTTTCCCAGTGTACTGCAGTACTCAACGAGTTGATGCATCCTCGTTTCTCTGGTGCTTGGGGTCTTCGTATTCTCTCCTCGAAGTCTCATATTTGCATGATTTTTCAGGTTGTATTTAGGACTTGCAAGTTTGGCGCTTCCAGTTACTTAAGAAAAGTTTAAATTTAGATGGTCCTGTGTAGATATCAAATCTATACTACAGTAAACTTTTAGAAAGAGAATGTCTTTTCGTGTAGGCTGCGTTCTTTATTGGTAGGTCGCCAATTCTGGTGTATTTAGTGATTATCAAGCAAACATCATCAACATAATCATGGATAATGCTTGATAAAAATTTAGTGTTATATTGTCGTCAAACACTAGAGCAACTTCAGGTGCAGCCAGGTTTTGCTTTTACTTCGCATTTTACTCAGATATAAAAACGCCTCAACTTATGGAGCAGTATGCTTGCTAATCTTTGGTACTGTGTGATTTATGATGAACAATGGAGTCGGACTCAGTTCCAAAGTGTAGTTATGAATACACTGTTTAGCCTTTGCAGGAAACACATTCTTCCTCACAATTTTTCTCATTTTGTATTAATGATTTTTATCTTTGGACGATATATGTGAAACTGAATAAAGGCAGTTACTGTTTTACCAGATGCATTTCGCTTCAAATTGTTGGGGTATCATCAGTTACTGTTTGTGTTGACACTGCTCTGGGCCTACAAGTTCTCTTGCTACACCACTAGTTAAGCTGTTGCTCTGCTTGTGGAACTGAAAACGATTTTGATCATAGACCACGAATTGGTTTTAGTGCTATGTGCACAGCAAGATCTTCGCCAGAAGCACAGAAAGAGCACACGTAGAGCAATATCAGCAAACTCAACCACTGATGATGTCTTAATAATCTGAAACGAAACGATTATAGCAACACAAAAACTGTCTTTACTCAGTTGCACATAGGCGATCCTAGCCTAGAAATCATTGATATAACACTAATAGCAATTGAGGAGTGACACATCATCAACATTAAACATGTTACATTTTCATTTGTTTCCAGCGAAAATGTGTGATAGTTTCATTTTTAATGTATGTCTAAATTTAATGTGATTACCTATTTATAAGAGTGCCTTACTAACATGTATAGGCACTGTAGATAGATGAACATTTCTGCTTTGTTGGAACAAAATTTCCATCTTTGGATCTCCCGTGAAGAAGTTTCTCATGAAATTTTGCTTTCAGTTACTTACAACTATCCTTTAAATGTTCTGTGTAGCAATTAGAAGCAAAATAAAGTAAAATGATGAGAAAAATCTTAGAACTGAATGTGGTATACGTTATCCAGAGTCCAGTGCAGTAACATACAAAGATACATAGATAACCACCCTATGCATAAAACATTGGTCGACAATTATATCTTGTATTTTATTCTATTGGAGATTCTAGTCACTCAGGCTTGCATCCTCTTTCTTCTGTACTCACCCCAGATTCAGAGTAGCGTGTTTGATTTTGTTAGATTACCAAATTTATCTTGAATCTCCGACATTCAAAACGGTAATCGAGAAATAGCTGACAAGGGGAGAATTCTCTGAATGCAGGTATTTCTCACAGATGTAGCGAAAGAAATATTTAGAAGAAACACCATTCAGCAGAACAGGCGCAAGATTTATTGACTTGCGTTCCGGTCGTTTCTGTTATCTCCGCTATGGATTCGGGGAAACGCTACCGCGCGACACGTCATCCTCAGAAGCTGAAATACAGCCCATGAACGAGTACAGCATGATTACCACTTAATTTCCCTGTAAACTATCCGATAAAAGTTATTCCGTGCCGGAAATAGAAACGCATTGGCCTCGTCTCCCTTATTCAAGAACAGGAAATTTGTTATAAATCGAGTTAGAAATAAATTTCCTCGCAAGGGAAACAATTAAACTTTATCCTCGGAGCAGCGGCACAAGAGCAGACAGCGCGCGCGTCGCAGGCCGCTTATCGAGTTACAGAGATCTGACGGCGGCGTTCTGCGCTGGCGTCCAGGGGGTTGCCTCATTACTGGCGCAGCAAAGCGGCGCCTCGGCCGGAATGCGGCCGTCATTAAACTTGTGCCAACGCGCTGGCGCCACCGTCAGCTCCGGGCGCCACACAACTATTTCCGATACCTATTTAGCCGACCAGTGTTCCGCTGCCGCAGTGCTTCGGTGGCAGTGGTGTCGCGTGCAACTGAGGACGGTCACAGTTAGCTTCACTTATCATCCGGCTTACACGTTATCTTTCCCTCAGTCAGGAGACATCCAGTGAAAGCTAAAGTCTGAGAAATACGGAGACCCGTATATGTAATAAAGAAATGTTGTTCTGGTACCGCCTTGAGAAATTTCTCTTGTTTTAGTATCCAAACATGTTTCAGAAAAATTTCTGCACTGTCAGTGGATTTATTTATTCACTGTTAAATAATATATAAAGAATATATGTAGTTTAATACATAGCAACTTTTGTTGTTGTAATATTTACATTAATAAAAGTACTGACAGACATATTAATAGAAAAATCAGATATATATCTTAGTATTACATGTTGCTTTTCAAGTGTTTGCAAAGAGATGTAATTATTGCCTTCCAGTAATTAATAAGCGTTTATCAATGTTTTGTTAGGTAATTTACCAATTTTTAAGGCTAATATAAAACTATAGTTTTTTCTCCTAATGTAGATTTTTTCTTTTGTATTCCCTTTTGTAGCACTACTGTCGTTATCAACCGAAGAGCCAAAGACATTGGTACACCTGCCTAATATCGTGTAGGGCCTACGCGATCACGTAGAAAAGCTGCAACACGACGTGGCATGGACTCAAATGATGTCTGAAGTAGTGCTGGAGGGAACTGACACCATGAATCCTGGAAGGCCGTCCATAAATCCGTAAGAATACGAGACGGTCGAGATCATTCTTGAACAGCAAGTTACAAGGCAGGTATGCTCAATATTGTTCATGACTGGGGAGTGTGGCGGCCAGCGAAAGTGTTTAAACTCAGAGGAGTGTTTCTGATGCCACTCTGGAGGTGTGAGGCGTCGCATTGTCCTGCTGGAATTGCCCAAGTCCATCGCAATGCACAATGGACATGAAGGGATGCAGGTGGCCAGACAGGATGCTTACGTACGTGTTACCTGCCTGTCGTATCGAGGCGTATCTAGACATACCACTATTTGTGCATTACAAATACTCACTGCTAGAGGATGAAAAATGATGCTGAAGAACTCCATTTTCCGTCTTAATTTGTCCTTATTCAACGGCTACAAACAAATAAAGGTATATTATGTAGACACAAGCTGCATATCAACTATTTTCTATTTTTATTGTATACTGTAAATGAATTGTTATTAAGTTTTTTATTTCATTGCTGTTTCCGTTATTCCCTCCCTCTTTTATTACTTCATAGAAATTCTATTAAAATCTTCAACGTATGAGACATCACTTCGACATCACTTCGTAAAAATATTTACAGACTAGGGCTGATGCCACTCTGCAGTACAACGGATGTCCAGCGACAACGGTGAGAAACTAGCGTATAGTTCACATTGTGGCAAGTCTTGCACGCTACAGTTACACACGTATCTTAAACCACAACACACGGAAACAGGGATATTATTGTCTCAGCAATCCTGTACCAATTATGATATCGCGTGTTTGTTGCTCGTTTACGCCAGCATTATTATTAAAATAACACTGACCGCTTTCCCCATTTTCTGCAATTGCACAATATATCAAACCAATGAAAATTTTACGAATGAGAATCACTCCTCTCACTCTCTCTCTTTTTTTTTTAAAGAAGGTATATTTAGAAACCAAAGATATTAACACTGATGATATGGCGAATTCGTATTTAGCTTCTTTTCGTGAGTTATTAATGAAAAATAAGGGAAAACACCTGTTATAGCCAAGAGGAAACAAATATAGAAAAATAGCGGTTATTCAGAATTCAGGTACCGGCATCGGTTCGAACCGATCAATTTTCCCATCGCTGATACAGTGTGGTTGAGTCCAGCTTCCTAACACACACCGTTTCACTGTTAGCGTGCTGTTCATTTGTTCCGCCATCTCGTTTTGGGCAGGAGATTTGAATTCTGAAGTGGCACTGGGCATCGGGATGTGTAGCTCTATTTGTTTGTTGGTTGTCTGTTTGAGTGTTAGTTTGTGTGTGTGTGTGTGTGTGTGTGTGTGTGTGTGTGTGTGTGTGTGTGTGTGTGTGTGTCTGTTATGTGAGATAATATTCTGATAGTTCTTTTAGAGCTGCGAAGGGGTTCCGCTGCATTGTTTTGTGTATTTGTATTCATTCATTATTTCTTTTCCTTCTGTCATTGTTTTTCTTCTATAATAAGAGTCTGTGGAGAACTGTTGCTGTATTAAAGAACTTCTATGTCTGTTGGTCTGAGTTTGTTGTTCATGAGATAATTAGCGAATGTGGAGTGACAGGTGTTATTCTTAAGTTCTCATCTTTGTTCAGTGTATCTGATGTTGAAATTCCTCCTTGTATGTCCAATACTAAAGGATCTGGAGTCTTGCCACATGAATTGGTGCCCCAAATGCGTACATAACACTATGCAAAGAACGCTGTTCTCAGCTCCACAGGAACTCCCAGAAGGTCAGGACACATGAAACACACACACACACACACACACACACACACACACACACACACAAATACACACTGACAAACAAACAGACACACGTCCCTATAGCCCATTCTCATTGCAGAATTAGAAACTCCTGCCTAGAACAGCCAGAACAAGATGGCGGAACAAGTGAACCTCACACAAACAGTGAAACAATATGTGTTAAGAAACTCCACTCTATCACCCTGTAGAAGCCTTAACACAAGACCTCTACAAAAAGTACACGGATTTAATTTACATACTTAGTCCCCCCCCCCAAAAAAAATTACCATTTAAAAAAGGATAAACTCAATCAGCTTGTTCGAAAACTAATACAATAATCTAAAAAGCCTATGAAAGGGTAAATTAGCGAATATTTGCTTACAACACAATATAATAACAGTAGTGCTATAAAAAGAAAATAGAAAAGAAACATGAGAAAAACAATCGACATTTTCATATTAGGCCTCAAAATTGGAAAGTTACGTAGGACAACAATGGTAAACGCTTTTTAATTGCAGAAGACATACTGGAGAGCCAAAATTAGGGCTGTGACGCAGGTATCAAACATCCATGTTAACAGCACTATGTAATACTAAAGTATATATTTATTTTTCCTGTAACTATTTCTGTCAGTACTTTTGTTAATGTAAATACTATAACCTCAAAAGCTATTATATGTTATAAAGCTTAAACTCTTTATTGTCATTTAACAGAGAATAAGTAAATCCACTGAAGATGGAGAGACTTCTCTGAAATATGTTTTGGTACAAAAAAAAGTAGTGTTTAGGACAGAACAATATTTCTTCTAGAATGAGATTTTCACTGAGCAGTCGAGTGTGCGCTGATATGAAACTTCCTGGCAGATTAAAACTGTGTGCCCGACCGAGACTCGAACTCGGGACCTTTGCCTTTAGCGGGCAAGTGCGCTACCACTTTTTTTAAAAATTTAATATTGTTCGTTTTCGTTCGTTGTATCTGATAGGGGCGGACGTCGTAAGGCACCCTTTTAAGGTTGTTGTTGATCTATTAACTCAGTTTTTTTTTTATTACAGAGGGCGGCTAACCCTCTGACCGAGCACACTGAGCTATTGTGCCGGCTGCGCTATCCAAGCACGACTCACGCCCCGTCCTCACAGATTGACTTCTGCCAGTACCTCGCCTCCTACCTTCCAAACTTTACAGAAGCTCTTCTGCAAGGACGGGGTGTGAGTCGTGCTTGGGTAGCTCAGTTGGTAGAGCACTTGCTTGCGAAAGGCAGAGGTCCCGAGTTCGAGTCTCGGTCCGGCACACAGTTTTAATCTGCGAGGAAGTTTCATATTTCTTCTGTGTCCATCTCTCTATACCCCCTCTCTCTGCCGCTCTGCTCCTGCTCCCTATATCCCTCTGCTCCTTCCCCCCTCTTTCCACCTCCTCTACACCCTCTCACTCCATTTATCTCCTCCTCGCCTCTCTTTCTGTCCATATCATCGTCCCCACTCTCTTTGTCTATCTCTCATTCCCTTTCTCTGTTTATTTCCTCCTTCCCTCCTGTGTGCACATCTCGTCCTCCACCACCTGTGTCCGGCCTTCTGCTCCTCTTCCTTCCTCTGTCCATCTGCTCCTCGTTATCTTCCTCTCCAGAGAACCTGGGTTCTATTCCTGGCCGGATTAGAGATTTTCGCCGCTCGTGGACTGGGTGTTGTTTTGTCCTCATCATTGTCTCATCATCATCGGGACAGAAGTCCCCCATTTTGGCGCCACCTGAAATAAGACTTGCAACTCGGCTTCAGAACTTCCCTGGATGGGGCGTCCAGGCCAAAAATGCCACACAATCATTTCATTTCATTTCTTCCCTTTCTCTGCCCTCCCCTTCCCCTCGTTGTGTCCACCTCCTCGGTGTCCATGCCCTCCTTCCCCCTCTCTGTCTATCCATCTATTCCTCCCTCTTCTGCCTCTACGTGATCATCCTCACTCCACTAAGAGTTGCTGATTCTCATCCTTACAGTATTTCTTGCCAGATAGTAATACATGTGTACCATGTTTTGTAGAAATCGATCCAGGGGTATAGGAGGAGCTTTTGAGTAGCTGGTTTCCGGAGTACGCATGTCACATATACTTCACATATAATCAATGTATTTCACACACATCTGCACATATATTTTATCAGCATGTGTAGGGAATTACGTCCTGCAGTTGCGATTTCACACAATTCCATCTCTACGACCAATTATCTCCTGAACAATGTATCGCTTTATGATATAATTTTGTAGGTACATTCACTGGTATATTTCTACAGGGTGAAAAGTATTTAAACCGACAAACTCTGGGAGGTTGTAGGGGACATCAAAACAAATATTTTTCCCTAGTGTCATTTGTTCCTATGGCGGACAATTAATTAAACCAACAAACATTTTTCCATTTTTTTATGACCAAGGGACAACACATTAACACAACCCAATTTCAATAATAGTATATTTTCAAAAATGTCTTCATTGACACCTAAACAAAGGTTACACTGTCGGATCATGTTCTGTCTGACACGGGCAAAAACATCAGGAGTGTCCTGAATTGTTCCTCACACAAAAGTGGGGATCGAGCAGGCCATGGTACAGGACCACCTCTGCCCATCCACGCTTCTGGGAACCGTCGTGTCAGGAATCGACGCACACGACGACTGAAATGTGCCGGCGCTCCGTCATGTTGGAACCACATGCGTTGTCTTGTAGGGAGTGGGACGTGTTCCAGCAATTCTGGCAATGCTCTAGCGAGAAAATTGTAATAGTGCCTGCCATTTAATGGCCTAGGTAGCAGATACAGCCTAATTAAACAGTCTCCAACAACACCGACCCACACATTAACGAAGAACCGCACTTGATGAGCCGTAGTAACTGTGGCATGCGGGTTATCCTCACTGCGAATTGTGCATGTTGAAGATTCCATCACGTCCGAACGTTGCTTCATCGTTAAACAACACAGAGGATGTAAATGTAGGATGCATTTCACCCTTTTCCAGGTACCACTGTGAAAACTGTACTCTGGATGGATAATCAACTGGTCCAGCTGTAAGTGAAGTGGACGTAACAATTGCTCTCGAAGGACTGTTCTTACACTCGTCTGATTCGTCCCCATTTTACGTGTAATTGCACGAGTGCTGCTTGAAGAATCCCGCTCCACATGCTGCAAGACAGCTTCCTCAAATTGCAGCGTTCTTACCCTGCGACGGCGTCCCTGTCCAGGTAACGTGCTAAATGATCCAGTCTCACGCAGACATTGGTACTCAGCAGCAAAGGTCGTATGATGCGGGATACGGCGATTAGGATATTGTTGTTGATAAACCCGCTGTGCAGCTCGTCCGTTGTGGTGCGCTACGTAGTACGCACAAACCACATCAGTGTACTCACTCTAAGTGTATCACTCCATTAGTAAACAGAAAGAATGCACTACTACACTGGTGGACACCAGTTTCCTACAACTGAAGAAAGTAATACGCCCTCTAACAACTGAAGATCGTAATACGGCCTGTAACAACTGAAGAGAGTAATACGTCCTCCACTGGTTTTAATAATCCTCATAGGAAAAAATGACATTAGGGAAAAAATATGTGTTTTGATGTCCCCTACAACCTCCCAAAGTTTGTCGTCTTTAAATACTTTTCACCATGTATACTGCATGTGAAATGTGCTGCGAACTGAGTTAACAGTAATGACATGATAAATTAAATCGTCGTTTTTTACGCCTCTCAGTGTTTATGATGTCATATCTCCTGAATTGTGTACCGTACAATGCAATAATTTTGCAGGTACATTTTGATGCTATATGTGAATACTATCTGCAAAATGTGTCATGAACACAGTCAATAGTAACGAAATAATAAAATGAAAAGTCATGTTTGATGAGGAAAATTTACTGAACAGCTAAAATGTACTAAGCGATAAACATGTTTCTTTTTATTATTTTGTTGGCGTTGTTAGCGAGAAAACTTTTACAAAAGTTTGAAATTATGTGTAAACTTTGTTGCAGGTCACTAAGTCTCAAATACTGGATGAATAAATTCAGAAAATTCGTGCGTCGTGAGCTACACAAATTTTTCACCCGTATCCCAGGACTGTTCATAGGTAAGTGATTATTAACCCACACCGGTTCTCTCCAGACAGTAAGTGATATGTGTACCAAGTTTGGTTGAGATCGCTCCAGTTGTTTAAGAGGTGTGGAACTTCCATACATACATACAAATTATACGTACATCCATTTTTAATATGTATTACTCAGAAAGCAAGTGCCGACAAGAAAAGAGCTTCAACCGAAAAAACGATTTACGCCCCGTATGTTTGCATCCTCGGAATTAACGAATGCAGAAGGGAACTGTGTGTCTTGAAGGATATTCCTTTGTGTTAGTGTCGTGTGATCGAAAGCTTCATAAAACTAGGAGCAGGTTGAAGCAAACGACGTTCCCGAAATGTATTTTGAGGATTATAAAAGTAGTATTGTTTAACACACAGTGGACGGAACTTCGTAGCACTGCTACAGATTCCATTTCTTCTTCCACTCGCAAATGCACTGAGGGAAACATGGATGCCTGTATGCCCCTGTATCTTCCTCCCACATCCATTACCGGAGATGTACGTAGAAGACAGGAGAATGGTTAGAATAGTTATGGAATTCGTGTATCTATGTAGAGACAGTGGATAAAATCTACGAGACTACGTCTCATCTTATTGGAGATTTGTTTGTACACTACCACTAGTAATTTGATTACTCATCTATCAGCAACAACCAACATAAGCATACAGGAAAAAAAAAATTGTCATCCCAATGACATAACAGGTTGAGAGCGTGTAACCTCCCCGTGCCTTGATAATAACGTCAGTTCAGCGACGAAGAGAGTCGACACGTGTCTTCAGTTTGAAATATCAATCTTAAGCCACTCACTGATGATAGATCCCTACCAGATTGCGCAGATGATGATTGCCACGTTTCGCCTATTGTTCCAAATACTCTCTGACATTTTCTGTTGGATTAAGATCGGGTAACGCAGCGGGCAAGACGAGGTGCGACGAAGGACCTCAATGTTCATTAAACAGGGAACGTAATCGTGCAGCCCAATGAACACGTGTTTCCATCTTCAAGGTTAGAAGAAAGTTTAATGTAGGTCACCAGGAATGTTGAAATAAACATCGCGGTTGGTTTGATAGTAACCTGATTGAAAGGATCCAAGTCATGTGCAAGAAACACACCCAAAAATCACAGTTCCACCTCTAGCCCAAAATACACGTTCTTCATACTGCAGGTCAAACGCCCCGTTGGACTCACGGTGCACACGACGCTTTGCATAATTTGTGTAAATCCAAAACTATGACCATTCAGACAACATTTCACGCGTCCAGTGAGGTACAGTCCAATCTCTTTGTTAGTTAAGCAATGAAATATGTACAGTTGTAAGTGCTGCTGTGAGCAATGGCATATTGCGAAGTGCCCGACTCAAAGAGTGTCCACTGCATGCAGTTCCCTTATCAATATTCGCTCGCAAACTGACATGGACCTGCCTTCACTGGATGTAGCAGCATTTGTCGCCTTTCCAATGGATTGTTATCCAGTAGGCGTGACAGTTGCCTTCGGTCCCTGTCAGTTAGGATGTTTTTGTAACCACTGTACTTATACACTGAGGCAGAAAAAGTAATTTCGTGTCGGACGTCTTTTGACCTGGTATAGTACAGCAACTCGATGCTGCTCGAACTCAACAAGTCGTTGGAAGCCCCATGCAGAAACCTGAGCCAAGCTGCCTCTACAGCAGTCCATAATATTTATTTATTTATTTATTACCAAATTATACACCTGTTACCTGATTTTTTAAAACAGGTCGTACATCATGTAATTTTGGTTTTTCATCTTTTTACTGTTTTCTTTTCTTTTGTTTTATCTTCAACATTTACAAATAACAATACTTTTCAAAATAATAATAATTTAAGGTTGAAATTTAAAAAACTTTTGTTGTTTCTTAAGAATAATATAAAAAGACGTTGTATAGAGGAGAGATTTGTTAGTACCATCACCGAATGTGACTGACGGAGAATGCCTCGGAATGATTTCTTCAAGCCGTCACACACACACACACACACACACACACACACACACACACACACACACACAGAAATAGTTGTTAGTAGAGAAATAGTATTGCTTATCCTGTTTATTACTAATCCTATGTATTAACTTTAGGTGCCCATCCCTTCTTGGCTATATCGCCAGCACCTTATGCTTCTTTACTGTCACATCTCGGCTTCCTCTTTGTGTTCCTCCTTATTGTCACTGTTTTCGCTGTTCGCTGTTCGCTGTCCTCCCTCTGGAGATCGTTGTTACGTTGCACATAGGCCTGTCTGTTATGTCATGTCCGCATGTACTCTTGAAACGTCCCCTTAGAACAATTTATACACGACTGGTCTATATGAAACGTCCCCTTTGAACAATTATACACGACTGTGCTTAAACTGACACACAATATTTTTTAGCGCAAGGCAATCTGACTTTCAAAAATCCCTACAAAAGAATGGCCCTGACTAACATTAACCTATACCTTTCACAAATCACTTACCTCACAAAAAATCTTCGTTACTCGAACTACTGCAATACAGCGAGCACCACTACTGCCAGCTAAATAAAAGATTCTAACTACGGAAGGCACTAACTACTGATAGGTATAGTTAGCGAATGAAAGATTTTAATACAGAACAAACAATGTATTTACCTTAAGAGTCATAATATATGTATCAGTTCATGACATCCAGTCTCACAAATTACAAAACTCCTTCATCTCTCTCCCCATGTCCACCACTGCTGGCGGCTCACCTCCAACTGCGCAACGCTACGCGCTGTTAGCATCCAGCTGCCGCTGCTCAACACTACAATGGCAGACAACAATGCAAACTAAACACAGACTGCGCACAGCACAGCCAGTGATTTTCATACAGAGCGCTACGTGGCGGCGGCGTTACCAATAAAAAATCCTAAACAGCCTACTTACATAGCCCCCATGCTCCCCACAAAAAAATTTACAAATTGTTTTGGGCAGTGGCCAATACAGATTTGAAAATTTTTTTCATAATTACAATAACAAGGAAATGAAATGCACACACTTATCGATACAATGTTGGTCAAAAGCTAAAATTTTCTCACAGTCCATAAAGACAGTCATGATCATTGATCAAAGTAAAATTGCAGTGTTTTTCTCAAAGTCTGAGTAGTAAAAGAAAATGCACATGGAAGTAGTGTATTTCCATGCAGTCTTGAAGAAGTAGTGTTGTCCTTCCAACGGAAAGACAGTGCTGACTCTTGATATGCAGACAGGTAATGGGCCACAACAGAGCAAACCCACAGCAGAGTCAGTCGAAGTTTTAAAGAATATTGGTAGGTAGGTCGTCACAGAGTAGACCCATTGTAGTCCTGGTAGAGATTACGGTATTGGTGGGCCACCAGAGGTGCAGACCCAGTGCAGTCCTTGTAGAAATAATGGTATTGGTGAGTCATCAAAGGTGTAGACCCACTTCAGTCCTTGTAGAGATGGCCAGCAGCCATCTGTTTGACTGTGCAGGCGCACAATCACCACTGAAGAGTCTTGCGGAAAATATAGCAAGTCCGTAACCACCACTTGTGCACTCAGAAAAATTGTTTTTGAAATGTCCTTAGAACCAGCAATGCTGTTATCTAGTCCCTTGCTGAATTATTCACACACTTGCAAACACTATCAGTCCCTACTTCTCACATATTGTGCATATACTATGACCAACAGAAACGTGTGCAGTGAAATGTAATTTACAAGTTACTTAATTTGATGAACTGGTGTCAGTTACAATTTTATAACATAAGAATGCAATAACAAAGGTACAAAATACATCTTTAAAGAACATAATACAGATAACATTTGCAGTAGTACAGGCTTTACAAAAGAATCGAAATTGCAAATACATCAGTGTTACGAAAATTACGACATAAGTACATACATAAAAGATGAGAATAACTTTTGAAACATCAACTTCACAAATGAGCATTAGAACAAAACAGAATAAATAATGTGTCAACATCTTTACAAAGTAAATAACATGTTATTAATGCAAATTATATTTGAGGAAAACAGTATTCCTCATCCTAGTGAATGTAGCTTAGTATTAGAAAAATTCTGCAACATAAGTCTTATCAGATAAACATATAAAGACAGGAAGAACATAAATACACAAGGGTACACAAACACATAGTGGGATAACACAAGGAAAGGACAGGGTTTGTTTTACTGCAGTATTTTGCAAACAAAACTTTCTTTACTTCTCGGAGATCTCCCTTCGTTCTTCATTATTTCCAAAAAGTCCTATCTATACCTGATTTCTGTACTTTTTTCGTATAACTTCTCAATGCATTTCTTCCAATCCATCGCAAATCGTTCTCTTATATAGGCTACCCCCTCTTAAGCTAAATTAAATCTACTGAGCTCAGATGCTTAACTAAGGGATGAGGCAATGCAGCAGCACAAAACAATTTACACAAACAGCTATGTTAAAAAATGGAAATTGGCAAAAAAAAGGCAGCAATATTACAACTAATATAAGGCAATGCGCAGCAAACAAGAAAAATAAATCAGTAATAAAATTGGCTTAACCTAGTAATACAAAGTGACATTCAGTAGCACTATGCCTGGCACATAGCAGCAGCAGCAAATGCTATAAATTATACCTAAACATGACAAAGCTCAAGCAGAAAAAATATTACGCTAAAGACAACAATGCAGATAAGGGAAATGTATATTCACATCGTAATGTCTATATAATTAAAATGGTGCACCACTACTTATTCAACGAAATAAATTACCAAGTACTTGAAAAGAAAATTATGTATGCAGTTCCTGTTACTAGTCCCTTCTTATTGTTCTTTCCTTTCCAAGTGCTCCTTTTTTTTAAGAATGTGGATCATAAAATTATTATTTAACAGATCTGTTGACAGAAAGTTTTCACATTAGCAAATGCATTTACTTTTATTTTATAAAACCAATGATGTAACACAGCTGGAAAACAGATATCAAATGAAACAAGCAACTATGAAAGGCAAAGCATAAAAATATCATTCAATAGTCATGTGACATTTCATAAGTTAGTACAAATTCTCTCAACTCTCTTAGAAAGACGCTTGTCATTGTCAGGTATGCATATGTAAGAAAATATCTTTCCAAGTAATGAGCGTGTCGTTTTTGTGATGCTTTCTACAAAGGAATTTCAATAGCGAGGGTAATGGCCTCTTTATTTTTTTCTCCACCTGTGCCTCTGAAAGGCACACACTAATGGCTGGTTCCCCGGTGGCTGTCGCCCAGCTGGGTGCCCACGACGCATTACGCGCAGGTGGTCTCTTAACTGTCTTACCGAAATATTTACGACACCAGTTTCCGCTACAGTGGCAGTCTCATATAAAAAATTTCACACGTCAAGAACTTGCGTTACAAATCTGTAGAAACAAAATCCTATTGATATAACAGCGTCCAAAAAATTTTCGTCGGCATAGTAATACATTCATACATTTACATACATTTCATAACTCTTAAAGTACGATTCTTGGTTTCCAACAACCTTTTTCACAAACCAAGAGTCCCTAACCACTACTCATTATTCCTTACCTTATTCGTCGACACTTCTTCAATATTTCATCATAACACATACGTAGCATAATCAAATAACTCATATAGCATCAGCTTATTGATCATAAACATACTGCAACAGCATAATACACATAGTCATCGTAATAACAACATCATAACACCTTAGCCAAATTCTCAAAATCGTCGTAGCTTCCTCCACCAATTTCAAAACCTAAAAAAATTCTCTGCTCATGTCAAAAGTGTAATCTACCTCAAACGTACTTTAAAAATCATGATCCCATACCAACTACATCATTCAAAGCTCTCATTATATCACAATGGTTCCGAAAAAATATGAACTGTTCACAAAGTACAGACAAAATACAATTTCATAAGTGTGAAGTTATCCAACGGTGCATTTACGTAAACATCTGTCACTGATGTAGTAAAATAAATCTTTGTTTCTGTCAGTTAAATGATCAGATAGCTGTGTAATTTATGTGTTAGAGAAATATGGTACCGATATGTAAAGTTGTATAAGCAAATACCATATTAGCTAGGGCTCCTTGTGCTTGCCATACGCATGGTACACAAAGTAGGCGTGTACCCCCCTGAATGACCTCTTTTTTTTTCTCTACCTGTGCCTCTGACAGGCACACACTAATGGCTTTCTTTTGTCAGGTGGTTGTCGCGCAGCTGGGTGCCCACGACGCATTACATGCAGGTGGTCACTTAACTGTCTTATCGAAATATTTACGACACCAGTTTCCGCTACAGTGGCAGTCTCATATAAAAAAAATTCACAGGTCAAGAATCTGCGTTACACATCAGTAGAAACAAAATTCTATTAATATAACAGTGTCCAAAAAATTTTCGTCGGCATTGTAATACATTCACGCATTTACATACATTTCATAGCTCTTAAAGTACGATTCTTGGTTTCCAACAACCTTTTCCACAAATCAGAGTCCCTAACCACTACTCATTATTCCTTACCTTATTATACATATACATATTCGTCGACACGTCTTCAATATTTCATCATAACAGATATGTAGGATAACCAAATAACTCATATAGCATCAGCTTAAACATACCTCAGCAGCATAATTCACATCGTCGTCGTAATAATAACATCATAACACCTCAGTCAAATCTCAAAAACGACATAGCTTTCTGCAATAATTTCAAAGCCTAAAAAAATTCTCTGTTCATGTCTAAAGTGTCATCTGCCTCAAACGTACTTTAAAAATCATGATCCCATACCAAATACATTATTCAAAGCTCTCATAGTATCACAATGGTTCCAAAAAAATATGAACATTTCACAAAGTACAGACAAAATACAATTTCATATGTGTTAAATCATCCAACTGTGTAATTGCGTAAACATGTGTCACTGATGATGCAGTAAAAAAAATGTTTATCTCTCAGTTAAATGACCAGATAGCTGTGTAATTTATGTGTTAGAGAAATATGGTACCAATGTGTAAAGTTGTATAAGCAAATACCATATTAGCTAGGGCTCCTTGTGCTTGCCATACACATGGTACAAAAAGTAAGCGTGTACCCCCCTGAGGATTAATGTAATTATATCCTCAGGAGTTACAGATTACAGGAATGGAATGAAATGTATCACAGAAAACTTTCTTAGTAGTTCAAAAATCTTGAAAAATAAATGGTTTAAGTACGAAATTAATCACTCAAATGCGGGTCCTGTAACGCTAATTGTGCGTCTTACTGTAAGATAATTCTGTGGAAGTGTTGTAGTTATCGTCCTCTGTAAGCAAAGTTCTGCTGAAGTCAATGTACTTACCTCATGATAAACAAAAGTGAAATTCTTTGCGTATAAGTATCTTAGTTATTACGCTTATTGCCGTGATGAAGTAAGTACTGTACTGTACGTATTGTTGTGCTACAGAAAAGGCTGTCTCATTGTAGCTATACCACAAATGTTACTACTAAAACATGTTTTACTTTACAGAAAAATTCAGACAAACTGTGCAGATATAAAACAGATAAACTGCAAAAGCAACATTGTAAATTGTCACTCATTAGTAGCGTCGTGATAAAATCGTGTAGCTGTCACATAAACTAACCACTGTATCATCTGGTATCTCACAGAAAGTACTTTAAATCCAGAATGTATTTTCAAGTAAACCAAAATGTTGCATTAAAATCTCATTAGCAATACTGGTAAATGTTCTAAGTATGTGAGCCTTATAGTCGTTATGTAATCGTGCAACTAACAAGCAAGAAAGTACACACGCAATAACACAGTGATGTCTGTTCACTATAACAATGCACTCGTAAATACTGTCTAAATATGTTCCGTAGGTTCTAGACTGGATAGTAAACTTCAAACATTGTTGCATGTTAACAGTTTCTCAGTGTGACAAAGCATACTAGAAATGTGAAGTGAAATGTTTTATGGCAAAGACAAAGTTAAAAATCAGATTATCTTTTTGAATAAACGGTTTTACATGTGAAATGTGGTGTAAACCTTTACTCTTCCTCAGTATGCAGCAAGTCAACTTGAAGTCAATCATCATGTGGTATACGGCAGTAAAGAACACTGGAATTTTTCTCAAGGTTAGCGTCTATGTTATTTTTCTCTGAGCCAGCCGGCGCACGCGGCTGCCTGCGGTGCAGGTCATTGTCTGTTTCTTTGTTGGCGCGCGTCGTTATTGGGATTAGGAGACCTAACTTCTACAAATTCACCTTGTCGAGAGGGCCCTGCTCTGTTTGAATCCCGCCAGTTCTGATGCAATTCAAGTCTGTCGTTACGATCATATCGTCTGTCGTCATGTCGGTAATTTCTGTAATTAATTTCTTGTCGGTCACGTGGTGGAGAATTTCTCCCAGAATAGTAACTGCGCGCTGCACCGTTGCGTCTGAAGTTATTCTGTCTCCCGTGATAATAATTATTTTGGTTTCTATATTGTCTGTCTCTGTGATTGTCTGTGTAATATTCATTACTACGGAAATGCGATCTTTCTCTGTAACTATTATTCTGCCAACGGTTGTCATATGGGTGGTGTCTGTTTTGGTCACGATTTGTGTTGTGAGAATAGCCTTGTCGTGTCCAGTTACTATTTCTTTTATCGCGGATTTGCGACGGATGTGACCTGTAATTGTTGTGTTCCTGTTTTCGCGTTCCGCAATTGTCAGTGTCAATTTCTAATTCTTGTAAGAGTCCCTGAAAAGCTTCAATGTCGTCTTTGCAACGGCCTGCCAAAATAATATGCCGTAAATGTTCAGGCAATTTGATTAAGCAAATGCGGATGAGTTCTGACGGGCTGTATGGGTTTGACAGGTACTGATTCTTGTGCGACATGTCTTCAAAATATTTCACAAGACTGGAAAATTCAGATTGTTCGAAATGTTTCATCATCATGATGCCATGTTTCACTCGGTCTTGTGTGGCTTGGGACCAATATGCTGAGAGGAAGGCGTGGTAAAATTCTCCTTCACTGTGGCAATCGTGAATGACCGATCGCATTCTTACAGCTGGTTCATTCTCCAAGTAGCCACACATAAATTCTAATCTGTGCTCTAATGACCAGTTGGGAGGAAAACAATGAGAGAATGGATGGAGCCACGCTTGTGGATGAATGTCGTTGCCAGAATTCTTAAATGTTTTGAATTTACGTGCAGTAATGAACAGCTTATAGTCAAAATCATCGTGTCGGCGGGTAGCATATCGTTCATTGTTACGTCGTGTTGGCAGTTCCATCTCAAAATTCGGTGCACCTTGCCAATTTCTTTCACAATTTCCGAAATGCCCTGTGTTATTATTTTGTGGCTTTTCCGTATTTATAAGTCCCGCTTCCCGTGTTGGAGCGCGAGTGTCCTCTGAAATACGTAATTCTTGTATTACCTGTGTCAGCTGATCTTGCACTTCCCGGATTTCTCTTTGGTGTTGTGTATTAATTTGATTCTGATTTTGTTTGAATTTCCTAATTTGTTCGCACTCTTCTGTATCATTCAGATCATCATCTACCTTTGTAGATAAGTTAGTGAACTGATCTGAAAGTTCGGCTACTTTCTCCGATAGTGAACACATTTCCTCTGTGTGTTTTTCTGAACCAAGTTTCAGAGTGTCCATTTGTGTTGAAATCGAATCTACTGTGACCTTTGAGTTTTCCTGAGTTCTTGCAAGTTGCGTAACCGTATCGGTGGATGCAACTGAGTCCATTTTAGCTTGCAAGGTGTTGTGATTTTCAAGAACAATAGTTTGCAGTTCTTTTATGTCTGCTTCATGATTCTGTAATGCATTTTCATGCCGCGAAAACATAGGTTGAAAATGCTCACAAATTTGTGTTTTTACGTCATTACAGATTTTTTGGCATTTCGATTCAATGTTATGTAACTCAGTAGTTAAATCTTCACGTGTTTGTTCAAGTGTGGTGTCTAACTTCCGAAGATTTTGTTCCATTGTGTCTAACTTTTGAAGCTTTTGCTGTGTTTGTCTCTGATTTTGTTCCATTGTGTCTAGCTTTTGAAGCTTTTGCTGTGTTTGTCTCTGATTTTGTTCTATTGTGTCTAACTTTTGAAGATTTTGTTCCATTGTGTCTAACTGTTGCTGTGTTTGTCTCTGGTTTTGTTTCATTTGTTGCATTAATTGCAATAATAATGTATTAGTGTCTGGAATCTGATCCTCTATGCTTTTCGGCAGTGCATTTGGACCGGCACCATTCACAGTTTGACAAGCAGAAAATGTGTCTCGACTTATTTGAGAAAACAGTGAGGACGCAAAACCTGAATGTACAGTATTTGCAAGATTGTGTCCTATCATATCGGATTCCTGACGCGAGCTGTTGCCGACCAATCGATCGATAATGCTTCCCTGTTCACTAACTGTTTCACTTCCTACACCATTATTTGCAGCCCGCTCCATTTCCCTATGCACTATTACCAAATTACTACTTTGAACATTTGTGAATTCATTACATGGTGGCGCTAACACATTGCTTTCGTCTTCACTGTCATTTCTCAGTTTACTTTGTAGCCTAGTATTACGTTTTCCACACGCCATTATTGTCACAATATTTCACACGATAACACAGAAAAGCACAATTTGAAGAGCAAAAATAAGAGAACACATTAACATAGCACTGAAAATAGTATCTAGTTAATTGCAAGCGCAGCTGCAAAATACTTGGTGCAAAACTACATGTATGCCACAACTGTTTTACTGTACAACAATGAAAAACTACAACTACAGAGGAAATTCTCTCTACAATTACGCGCAAGCAATAAACAGAATCTATACTAACTACACAAACTACAAGAAAAAATCAGAACATTCCAGTGAGGTATCCTTGGCTAAGGGTCGACATATGAAACGTCCCCTTAGAACAATTATACACGACTGTGCTTAAACTGACACACAATATTTTTTAGCGCAAGGCAATCTGACTTTCAAAAATCCCTACAAAAATGGCCCTGACTAACATTAACCTATACCTTTCACAAATCACTTACCTCACAAAAAATCTTCGTTACTCGAACTACTGCAATACAGCGAGCACTACTGCCAGCTAAATAAAAGATTCTAACTACGGAAGGCACTAACTGCTGATAGGTATAGTTAGCCAATGAAAGATTTTAATACAGAACAAACAATGTATTTACCTTAAGAGTCATAATATATGTATCAGTTCATGACATCCAGTCTCACAAATTACAAAACTCCGTCATCTCTCTCCCCACGTCCACCACTGCTGGCGGCTCACCTCCAACTGCGCAACGCTACGCGCTGTTAGCATCCAGCTGCCGCTGCTCAACACTACAATGGCAGACAACAAGGCAAACTAAACACAGACTGCGCACAGCACAGCCAGTGATTTTCATACAGAGCGCTACGTAGCGGCGGCGTTACCAATAAAAAATCCTAAACAGCCTACTTACACTCTTCATGTGTTGTTTTTGAAATACGATTTGTCAGTGCGTTTATTTGTGCCCATTGTTCTTTGTCTCTTATTGCTACGTATATATCTACGTCTCTATCTCTGTAGTCTAAGTGTAGTGTATGTCTATTGTTCGCGTATAGCCCGCAGAAAAAGACAGCGTGTTCTGGGGAACCTTCTTCTCCGCATGTGCGTGTACGTGTCTGCCTCAGACTCAGGCGGTTTAAGTGCGTTGGATAAGGTCCGTGCCCGGTAAAGAAATGTACCATACCGCGGCTGGGATCGATATGTCTCATTCTCTGCCGCTCCCTTATGTCAGGGAGGAAGTCGTGCAGTCTACGTCCCTTATCACTTACGTCCCACTCACCCCTGCCATGTATCCAAACGCCGACTTTTAAGGTGACGTGTCGTCACTACCTGCACACCAGTTATTGTGTGTACCTTATCTAGTCTCCCCATTTTTAACCAATACCTTGCAGCTCTGTTTTTGATCGTGATATCTATGGGGCATATGCCGAGCACCACACACAGTGCATCCGCTGAAGTGGTGCCGAAGGCTCCAAATAGCCTAAGCAGGACACTTCTGTGCCCTCGTCTGACCAATGCTTTGTTGGTGACTACTTTCAGTCTATGTGCCCACGTGCTTGCTGCAAAGCTGAGTACTGATACGAAGAGCGCACAGTGGTATATCCGTATGACTGGTAGAGGTACTGTGTTCTGTTTTTCTACTTTGTATGTTGTTAGCCTTATGTGTTGGTGGAAATTCAGTTTTGCATCTATATGTACTTCAAGATAGCGTGTAACGTGTGCTCGTTTGATGTTTGTGTCCCCGATTTTAAACTAAGGATTCCTTTGGAGTGATCCTTTCAGTTGTGTGTATGTTATTTTGTTTTTGGCTATTCTGAGTTTATTGCTGTGACACCATTGTCTCATTGTTTGTAGTATTCCACTGGCTTGCTCTTCTAACTGGGCTCTGTTGTTTGCAGTGACTACAGCTAATAGGTCATCTGCGTAGGTGACGATTCCATCTGACCTGTCATGCCTATCCAGAAGTTGAAATTGTAGGAGGAGTTCGATTATTATGTTCCACAAGGTGGGGCAGCAGATCGACCCTCCGATTATTATTTTAATTACTTTCCGGCTGTCCATCTGCCATTCGACCACTCGGTCTTTACGGTAGTCTAAGAATATGTTGTACAGTGACTGCGATACCTCCAGATGTCTTAACCTCTCGCACAGTGCGGGCCACCAAAGGTTATCCAATGCTCCCACAATGTCAATCATTATTGCCATGGCGTATTTCTGTTTTGTGGTAAAAACTATGTGTAGGGCCTGGTAGATGGCATCATCTATTGATCTGCCAGTTCTGAAGCCGAACTGGCGTTGACTCATACCCGTGATATCACTGTGTTTGCAAGCACTTACGCAGTAGCTTCTCCTTGATCTTTGCTAGGGTGTTTATTAGTCTTTGGATCAGAAGGATCCCTGTCCGCTGATTTCTTAATAATGACTGCTTTGGAGGTTTTCCATACTGTAGGTACCCTGGCCAGCCGTAAGGCATTGTTCAGTAACGTTGTTAGGAACAGGGCGATCTGCGATGATAGTTTTTTCAGGGTTTCTGAGTGGATACCATCTGGTGCAGGTGCTTTCTTGTTTTTGAGCTCTGAGATCGCTAGCGCTACCTCTTCTTCAGCAAAAGGACAGATGACAGTTGCAGTGTTGTAAGGTGTGTGTAGGTTTTCTCTTAGTGTTGTATGATATTGTGTGTCTGTATCGATAACGTCGTCAGGGAGCAGTTTATACAGCAGAAACTCCGCTGTATTCCTCCATCTCCTCGTTGTCGTTCCGTCATCCTGCCTTAGCGTTCCCAGAACTAGTGGGGTCAGTGTATGATATGGTTCCCCCCATATATTTTCCCCTGTTTATGTTGTTATAAATAGCTCCCATTGTTGTCTACGCATGTTGTATATGGTCTGCCTGTATAAGTCTTGTGCATGGCTATATGCGTCTGTCCCTATTTGCTAAAGCCCTTTGAATAATTTTCGTCTGCTTCTGGCATCTTGTTTGAGTCTCGTGAGTTCCTTGGTCCATGGTACTGGTGAGTATTTTGTGTTCTTTGTAGTCGGTACTGTATTACCTGTGTTAACTTGTGTGCGCTATAATCGTTACCTCCATTGATGTTTTCTAGATCGTGTTGTTGGATAATTTCCGTTATTTGTTCCAGTCTCCTTTGTGCAACAATGAATGTCTGGTGCGTCATTTGGTCGTTGTGTTATGGATGTGAGTTAGTGTGTATGTTATGACATTGTAATCATTACTGTTTGTGATGTCGTGCACAGTCCAGTTTGTTACGTATGCCATTGATGCACTATTTGCTAGCGTAAAGTCGATATTACTGCTTTGTAAATAGAAACATCTGTACCATTCTTATGACTTGACATACTCCTCCCTCTGCTATCACAGTATTCCACAGTCATCTCCTTTACACGTGTCAGAACACAAACGCATACTTTATAAGCCTGATGCTCAAGGTGAATCTACACGCATCTGCTGCTACTACTACTACTACTAAGTATAATACTTGACCAATAAATGATTCCACACGATACAAAATAATACTGAGAGAAAGCGATGGGTGGACAATTCTCGTAAGTTTTTCTTGCTGGTGTTACCACTGTGTCTTAGAAAGAGAGGCGTAATCGGCCAGATGTTAAAAAACCCGATTGCAACAACTACTGTATGCTACTATAACAAGCCGTCTTGGTTCTACAGGTGCACACAAGTATCCATGTTAAAAGCTATACTGGCTTAATAAACCGAAGTATGGCATTACCTACGAATCAAGTCGTTTTTCCTGACAAATACCGAGACGATTATCGTGGGAGCGTATATTATCAGACCAGCGGTCCGGTTACACGTAACAAATGATGCAATCTCGTCATAAAGTCGCTCAATTTTGAAAGTTTTTCGGCTAAGGAACTTGGTATGAAACCGCTGTCTGCAACTCCCTTACGCCACTAGATATTTCTCCAGTATGTGTTAAATATTCTGTCTCGATACCATGTCAGAGGTTCTGCGTTATATCCTTTTAGTTATAGGCGATGACTGGTTGAGAAGGACCACAAACAGTAGTAGATGGTGTGCTCATTGTGGTCGTAAGAAATGTACACTAGCTTTTTAGATCCCTAGTGTTACGATATCTGCTAGAAATGATGTCTTTGATTTGGAATCGAGTCTCTCCATTCAATCACATACCTGTGTTGGATCCTATGGAGAAGTCCTCTAATAATTACAGTCACTATTGAATCATTTTTCTGGCACTCTCATTTCTTGAAATGAGACACCTGTCTCGAACCTGTCTGCTACAGGAAAATTTAGTCAGTCCCTACACATCCGGCAACTGCCCACATTTCTTCAGCCTTGCACATGTGATTCTTCCAATTTAAATAGGAACTGAGCAGAAGTCGAAGACAGCCATATCCAGCGCCTTCTGCAGCCTGTGTGGAAACAGAACGACCTGAGTTAGTGCAACAGTACTGTGTTTTTACCATTCGGTGGAAATGCGCGCATTGTCGCGCGTCTCCAATCTAGATACAGATACTACAATCCGAAGCAGATCCGTGTCCATCCACATCTATCTCCCCAACATGCTATCATCGATATGCTGTACCATCCAACAGAGAAAAATTACAAACTATGAAAGCTCCACTAACTTCATCTACTGTAGAACTCACCTAGGCACTGCTGCTGGCGCGATGACACATAGCTGCTATGTGAGTCTGGCGCAGAGAGAGTTGTTGCGATGCTTCCCATAATAGCATTCCTAACGGGTGCACCCCGTCCCTCATCGAATTTATCTGTCAAATTGCTGCTGCTCCCGATGCGGGACGATCCTATTAAATATACAGCTTTAGAGCCATTGCAGAGGTCAGTTTAAGGTTTCATCAAAAGTGCTGTAGGAGGATGGCCGTACTGCACTGCACGTCGCAAGAGACGCTCCCTGTGACCCTGTGTCGTTGTTTGAAACATTGTTTTCTAACACACTTTGTACACTGCCATACATTTTGCTTTTCTGCCACGACTTCGAGGTCTGTGTCAGGTCCTAAACTAACAGTAAGACCCTATGATCCACTGCCTCTTGCAGAAAACTAGACATTCCACAATGTAAATCATGTTGTTACTATGGCTGCCATAACATGCCACAAACACTGGATGATTTTAAATAAAAGAGAGTTAAAACATAAGCAAATTGGGGGAGTTTTGCGGCGTTTTCAAACTGCAGCACGAAAGTGATTCACCAGCTGTACATTTAAACTCATCTGTCATAGTCATGAAATAGCCGATGACTCTACGTTCCGTTTCGACTGATTCATCATATTCCAGATATGTATGTGATCACTGTTTCAGTGCTATCCACCTCAGAAGATGTTGACCATCCACCAAAACTCTTTCTCCAGCTCAAACAAGCGATGTCAATCATTATGTGGTAACCAGCAGAGTGTCAGTGGACGGATGGGGTGGGAAAGACGCCACCGATGTACTTTAATAATAAGCATCACAGTTGGTAGCGCAAACAATTTTAACAATTTTAAAGTAATTTCAACACCGACCAATGATGCAACAGCATGTTTCCCAATTTCAGTATCATAGCTATACCACCCCTTCTCCACTTTGCGAGTATCATTGCGAATGTGGATGTATGACTGTGCTGTACGTCTATTCATTGTTAATTTTCGAACACATACACCATCAATGTGTATCAGACAGCGCTCTACGTATTTCTAATACCTCGAGCATAGTGCTTAATTTATGATCTATCTCTCTGCGTATGGGAGTCTCAGAGCATTCTGGCTGTCTTGGGTAAAATTAGAGATTGAAAGACCCTCCTCACACTGTCATTGATCAAACTGCACTGCAGCACCGTTACCGATTTAATCTGCAACCGACCAGAAGTAGGCCGCTACACTCCACGTCTCATGAATGAATGGAGCTTGCCGAGTCCTCATTCATCCAAGTGCAAAAGATTTCTCGAGATGCGCCCATGTCACGGAGGTTAGCACTCCTTGTCGACGTATAGTAGCTGATTACAAAGTGGCGTCATGTAACAGCAGACGGTTAAGAAGAACGGATGAATTTTATGCACGATGGAGCTCCAGATGGATGGAGTTCGACGCATTTTTAGGTAAATCAACCAAGCTTTCAACTCTAAAGTGTTGTTTTAGAGTCTAGGATCAGTACCTGGAAGGTATTGATAAGAGAGAACATTAACACACGCACCCCTAAGGCTCCAACGTTCTGCACTTAAAACGGGCTATAATGTTAGATCGCTTGCGTTTCCGACCTATCAGTAGTATGGAATTTGGCGCTGTTAATATTCCAATGTAAGAAATATATTTCAAGCGGTTGACATACATCCTTCTTTCCTGTTTATCTACGATAAAGTATGTTATCGAAGGGTAAAACGAAAAAACTACTTCCTTAAAACATTGGCTCTGTGTGATACGAGCACAATATAGCTTTCCAGAGATATATAGCGCCCACTGTTCACATCCGATCACGGTTCGGAAATTATACTATGCATGCACCAGCCCTATAGAAAACGATCGTTAGTAACGGCGAATACTCTGGTCGCAGGTTCGAATCCTGCCTCCGGCATGGATGTGTGTGATGTCCTTAGATTAGGTAGGTTTAAGTAGTTCTATGTTCTAGGAGACTGACGATTTCAGATATTAATCCCCATAGTGCTCAGTGCGATCTGAATCATTTAACCGCGAATACTTCTTACAAGGAAACAGATAAACGCATGGCAGCAGTGTCCGACATGTGAAAATTACAAGTCATTCCGCCACTAAATCTGTAAACAGCACATCTGTCAAACAAATGTATACACGGGGATGGCAGTGCCTCACAAGCACCTTTCGCTAACTTACTCGGTTTTACACCCAAGATGCGACAGGGGGATGGAGTATATCGCATAAATCAAAGATCGTTTAGAGGAATGTGTAATGTTTCATTACACATGAGATGGAAGTCCTCTGATGACCGACAGATTTACCGTTAACGGTCTCAAGTAGACAGTGCTTTAAATCACATACAGAACACGTGGCCGTATACGAATCGAACGCAGGTTGTGTCAAGTGACTAATACATCCTCACAGAACAGTGGAAAAATTGACCTGCAGCAACTTCCCCCTCTCTAGAATGCATCATCAGTCCACCATTAAATCGTACCTCGTTACAGCTCCATCTCAATCGATCACCCCATCCATTCTCTGTTATCTTTTAACACAGATGCAAGTAACTTTAGAAGTAGATGGTTCTGTGTCTTCCTGAAAAGCATCAAATACAGTAGTCAACTCGCGTGTATCACTGGTACCTCAACAGACATACAGCACAATGCTACCTGGACGAAAAAAGTTGACTGCTTCGCTGATCCCCTTCTCTTCTATGTCAACGTTTTCTCGAATTCCTCTTTCTGCCGCATACTTGTTCAATATGGCTCTGAGCACTATGGGACTCAACATCTCAGGACATCAGCCCCCTAGAACTTAGAACTACTTAAACCCAACTAACCTAAAGACATCACACACATCCATGCCCGAGGCATGATTCGAACGTGCAACCGTAGTGGTCGCACGGTTTCAGACTGGAGCCCCTAGAACCGCTCGGACACACTGGCAGGCAAGCATACTTATTCCCATGTACAAATTGTTCTTCGCGAACCAGAAGATACGAAAGTACTCCCTCAATTTCCCCGCGTTTCGGTGTATATTCGATCAATTTATATCTATCCCCCGTAATTTTTCGCAATTCTATCAATTTTATGTCAGTTCTATCCATGCTATCATGACATAACCTCTCGATCTGTGTTCTAAAATTGCTTGCAAATGTAGCACAGCTGTCAACACCTAGCCAAAATTCAATGATCGCGGGGTGTAGTATAGCACTGTACTCGATTGTATCCAGTCACCTCCACATTTGGAGAGCGTTTCCTCTGTTTTCTGTATGTCTGTGTATATACATGTGTCGCGGAAGGCTCCCAGGTCCCAGTTTCCCCGCTGGTGAATCAAACTTCAAACATAGAGCACGTGTTCGTACGTAGCGACCCCTATCCAAGATGTGACCTGGGGTGGAACAGCCTCCGAATATCGGTCTGGATATATATAGTACGCGGCAGATCCACCATCGAACGCTAACTCGTATGTGTTATACGGTGGATTTGCAGTGGAAATCCACCTTCAAAACCTATCCCGTGCACAACACATTGTGGATCCGTGTCCCGACATCGCTCTGGATATAACGCACGGTGCATCCACACTCGGACGCTAACTCGGGTCTACTGCGGGTCTTGGGAGCCTTCCGCACGTACGTAAGCATCCTGCAGGTGATCGTGTGTGACTCATGTTCATTGTGCATTACAACCGACTTGCGAAATTCCAGCAGGCTAATGCGGTACCGCACACGTCCAGAACTGGTACAGAGTGGCTCCAGGAATACTCTTCTGAGCTTAAACACTTCCGCTTCACACCAAACTCCCTAGGCATGAACAACATTTAGCATATCTGGGATTCCTTAAAATGTGCTGTTCACAAGTGATATCCACCCATTCGTACTCTTACGGATTTATGGACAGCCCTGCAAAATTCAGGGTGTCATTTCCCTCTAGCACTACTTCACATATTAGTCGAGTCCATGCTACGTCGTGTTGCGGCACTTCTGCGTGCTCAAGGGGACCGTACACGATATTAGGCAGGTGTACCAGTTTCTTGGCTTTTCAATATACAAGATGCAGTAATCAACACTCCACAATGCTGGCTCGACCAAATTATTACGCTAGTTAGAAACCTTCTTCCTTCCTGTCTGTCTCTCTGCCTGTCTGTCTGTCTCTCTCTCTCTCTCTCTCTCTCTCTCTCTCTCTCACACACACACACACACACGCCACCCAACATTGCAAATAATACTTCATACTAAAAACTTGACTATTTAAGACAATTTTTTAACGGTGTGAACACGAGTCTGCTCCAATTCTTTCCCCCAAATAATTTGGAGTGTGGTAGAGCAAGGTAGGCAATGTCACTTAGCACGCAACTGAAAATCGTCGTGCTGCACTACGGCATCCATAAGAAGTCAAAAGTCGGTAGCCGCCACACGGCTCCACAGACGTACGTTTTCAAACTGGTCTGAAGATCTACTGCACAAGAGGCTCCAGGACAGGACACCAAACGGCTCGTCCCTTAGCGCAAGTTGTCGCTATCGATATACTGTCAACAAGCAGCTGCCCAATGTCGCGATAGCGATTTCCGACTGTTGCAGAGCTCGCAGCAAAGCTGGGACGAGAGGCAGCGATTGCCGGCACTACCCCGCTGTCCTTATTTTGTCAGCCAGCAGCCGTCCATCCTTTTCCCAGGCACTGACTTCAAACTCTGATCCGTTTGCTGCCAGATACAAGATTGGGAACCAACGCACGGAATGAGACAACACCGGAAGCCGCTCTCAATAGCTTATCAGTGAGCTGCCGCCCACAGTGCTGGCTTTAAATTCCATCTGGACCGCTGTTGCTCTGATGCTCTGTAATCCCTCTGCTGCGGAGGAAAGACTTTACCACACTTCAGAGTGAGGCCCGAGCGATGGAGCACTAGTACTACGAAATCTTCTCTGAAGGAATTCAACTGAAGTACAGCCTTAAAACGTACAGGAGGAGGATAGAAGCATTCGAATTGTAATATTGCAGAACAATGTTGAAGATCATGTGGGCTGATCGGACAACATACGAGAAGGTCCTGAATAGAAATGTGAGGAAAAGAAATTTATGTCACAACTTGACTGAAAGAACGGATTGTTTGTGTGGATACATCCTGAGGCATCAATGAACTCTCAGCTCGGTAATGGAGTAAAGTGTGGGGGTAACAGTTGTAGAGCGGTTGGACAAAAACATGGAAAGACCAAAATCACAACACATTACCGTGCCTACGGTATAGCAATGGAAGCCCGTTGTCATGCAAAACAACTTCCATCCTCTCGTAATGGATAAACACAAGTCCTGAGTTGTTTTCAAGGAAAATTTATACAATTCCTCCTCCTGAATAATGGCATCTCCGATGACCGAGATGGATAGCGATCACGTACCCTTCTCTCCAAAGTACACCACAAGGCGGAATAATATTGAGAGCTGACAACTGTGGCGCCCAAGGGCTGCGACAATTCATCCTTGTGCTCACAACGCCAGTCTTGGATGAAGCGAAAAGTGGTACCAGGGACCCTGTCGTCCTGGAACAGAGCATCACCACTGGGGAACAAACTCTATACCACGGGATGGACATGATCAACAAAAATGCCAACATAATCCCTGGCAGTGAGGAGACCTTACTGAGCAATTATAGGACCTGTGGAATACTACGATATGTCTGGCTAAATCATCAACGATCCACCGCCGTATTTCACTCTTTCGAAGTAAATTTTCCCAGAAATAGAAATCATTATGAAAAAATACTCATTCGACCAAATGATTTTCTTCCATAGCCTAGGTTTTATACTGTGGGCACCACGTTTTCCTGTTGAGGGTATTTTCGTCACTGACGTGTCGTTTTCGAATTCCACCTGCAATTGCCAGCTAATGGAAGTCCCTTCGTATTGTTTTGGTTGAAGCCTCTCCCCGATGTTATTCAATCTGTATATTGAGCAAGCAGTAAAGGAAACAAAAAAATTCGGAGTAGGTATTAAAACCCATGGATATGAAATAAAAACTTTAAGGTTCACCGATGACATTGTAATTCTGTCAGAGACAGCAAAGGACTTGGAAGAGCAGTTGTACGGAATGGACAGTGTCTTGAAAGGAGGGTATAAGTTGAACATCAACAAAAGCAAAACGAGGATAATGGAATGTAGTGGAGTTAACTCGGGTGATGCTGAGGGATTTGGATTAGGAAATGAGACACTTAAAGTAGTAAAGGAGTTTTGCTACTTGGGGAGCAAAATAACTGATGATGGTCGAAGTAGAGAGGATATAAAATGTAGACTGGCAATGGCAAGGAAAGCGTTTCTGAAGAAGAGAAATTTGTTAACATCGAGTATAGATTTAAGTGTCAGGAATTCGTTTCCGAAAGTATTTACATGTAGTGTAGCCATGTATGGAACTGAAACATGGACGATAAATAGTTTGGACAAGAAGAGAATCGAAGCTTTCGAGACGTGATGCTATAGAAGAATGTTGAAGATTAGATGGGTAGATCACATAGCTAATGAGGAGGTACTGAACAGAATTGGGAAAAAGAGGAGTTTGTGGCACAACTTGACTAGAAGAAGGGACCGGTTGGTAGGACATGTTTTGAGGCATCAAGGGATCACCAATTTAGTATTGGAGGGCAGCGTGGATGGTAAAAATCGTAGAGGGAGACCAAGAGATGAATACACTTAGCAGATTCGGAAGGATGTAGGTTGCAGTAGGTACTGGGAGACGAACAAGCTTGCACAGGATAGAGTAGCATGGAGAGCTTCATCAAACCAGTCTCAGGACTGAAGACCACAACAACAACAGGATTCGAGAGTGCGACGTTCAGTTCTGCAGGAACGTTTTGCGACTGTCTACTTATTTTTCCTTGTCACTTAGCAGATGATGTTTTTCCACCTTCCCTGTATGCGGTACAAACTTTCTGCAAGGTGCCTCTTGAAACACGATTCATTTTCGGTTGCCTTGGTTACGTAATCACCCACTATACAACACGAACAATTTTTACAGTCGCGCGGAGTGACCACGGGGTTTCAGGCGCCATGCCACGGATTGCGCGGCCCCTCCCGCCGGAGGTTCGAGTCCTCCCTCGGGTGTGTGTGTGTGGTGTTCTTAGCATAAGTTAGTTTAAGTTAATTTAAGTATTGGGTAAGTCTAGGGACCGATGACTTAGCAGTTTCGTCCCTTAGGAATTCATATACACACACACACACACACACACACACACGCACGCACACACACACACACACACACACACACACACATACACGCGCGCGCCTGCGCGCACACACACATACAATTTTCCCATGTTTGAATTCACTTATCTCCAACATAATGCTCTTGTAACTACGCAGAACACTGTTCTGACGACGACTGACACTTGCGTCGTATTGAGGCTGTTACACAGGTGCCATCAACCACAACAGCATAACCTGCAGGCTTGGCCAGCATCTGCATTTATGTTCAAGCACGCATTTTTCACGGTATTTCCATATTGTTCCCCGACCCCTGTACGCACGAAACAGTAAGCAGATCGAGCGGTTCTAGGCGCTACAGTCTGGAACCGGGAGACAGCTACGGCCGCAGGTACGAATCCTGCCTCGGGCATGGATGTGTGTGATGTCCTTAGGTTAGTTAGGTTTAATTAGTTCTATGTTCTAGGGGACTGATGACCTCAGAAGTTAAGTCCCATAGTGCTCAAAACCATTTTTGCCAGTAAGCAGATTCAAATGAATACCTGCAAATTGTCTCCAAGCAACAGAACATATAGCCATTTGCAGTCAATGAACGCTTCAGCTGGACCAGAGGATCCAGTTCATCCCAAGTAGACACAGCCCACACCATTGTGGAACCACGACCAGCCTGCTCAATGCCCTGTTGACACACTGGATCCATGGCTTCGTGGGGTCTGCAGCACATTAGAACCATACCACCAGCTGAAATCGGGACTCATGTGTACAGATACGTCACGAGCCCGGGAGAATCTCTGTAAACGTTGTCGTGCTTTTAGTAAAGGCACCCGCGTCGGTCGTCTGTTTCCAAGGTCCATTAACGCCATATTTTGGCGGACACCTGACGGATACTATCTCCGTACGTTCCACATTGATTTGTGTATTTATTTCACGCAGTATTGTCTGTCTGTTAGCAATGACAACTCTACGCAAAAGGCACTGCTCTCGGTAGCTAATACTGTATATTCCGCAAGCAACTGCTTGTCCGTGGTGAGAGGTGACGCCTGAAATTTTGTACTCTCGGCACACACTTGACACTGGACACTGTGGATCTCGGAATATTGAATTCCGCAATGGTTCCCGAATTAACATATCCCAAGCGGTTAGCTCCAGGTGCCATTCCGCATTCAAAGTTAATTTGCGTTGTGCATCCATAATCACACCGGAAGCTTTTTCACATGAATCACCTGATTACAAATGGTAGCCTGCCAGTGAATTACGCCGGCCGTTGTGGGCGAACAGTTCTAGGCGCTTCAGTCTGGAACCGCGCGACTGCTACGGTTGCAGGTTCGAATTCTGCTTCGGGCATGGATGTGTGTGATGTCCTTAGGTTAGTTAGGTTTAAGTAGTTCTAGTTTTTAGGGGACTGATGACCTCAGAAGTTCAGTCCCATAGCGGTCAGAACCATTTTTGCCAGTAAGCAGATTCAAATAGATTTAGGTTGCAGTACTTATTCAGAGATGAAGAGGCTTACGAAGGATAGACTAGAGAGGAGAGAGTCACTTAAACAGTTATTGGATAGAAAACAGCAACAGCAACATTGTGAGGTCTTTAGATAATATCAGTGAAGTGGGATGCAGACAGATTTTTTTTTTTTTACCAACTTGATAAATGAAATAAATTATGTGGCTAGAATATATCACCTTTTAATATCTTTAATACTCATCAGCTAATAGCAGGCAAGTAATGTAGATAATGCAGCCACTGAACATACACAAAAATGTATAAAATGTAGCCGGAGAGAGAGTCAGAAGAATTTTTTTTTGTGTGTGTTACATTCAGCTGGAACGTGAATCTCATGGCTGAATCGGAACGAAAAATGGGATTGATATGGGGGTGTAAATCAGAGATAAATATACTCACCATTCTGGTGCCGGCCACCCGCCCCCTGTGAATGTGGGAGGGTGGCAGGGTAGAGGGAGTGTGTGTGTGTGCCGCATTAGCCCGTTATGGGCCCAGAGCGCCGCCCCCGCAATTTTTACGGCCCGCGAATGACAGGCAGGCTGGGTTATTCGCGGCGCGCGCCTCTGCTCCGTGAATGCGGTGATAAAGTGGCCATTGTGCCCGTCTTGCCCCACGGGGGTCGCAGCTGGCTCGTCCGCGGCTATTCTTGCGAGGCCGACGAGCGAACCTAGGGGGCGCCAATGCTACTCTTACCATTCTTCCGTCTTCGAGTTTTTCTGTAACTCTAACGACGTATTGCCTTTACAGTTCGTGGTAATAACCTATCTAATGTTCATCTATTCTCCAGACTTATGCCCTGAAATAAGACCTGCATTTTTAAATTGTCGTACACTGAATCTAACGTGGTAGGTCACTGACGTGAACGACGTAGCGAGTGGAATATAAAACAATAGAGAGAGCACGTTACGACCGCAAGTAATGTAACTCCCAACGAGCACCAATGAACGGCTGCCAGAACCGTCTTAAACAACAACAGTCTATCCAACAGTTACAAAACAATGTCCAGGTGCAGCAAGAGAGATAGCTGCCGCTTCTTCTTCTTTCTTCAGGCGTTAGGCAGCTGCCTGTTGTTTAGTGTGCTACTGTCTGTGGTTGGCATCTATTTACTCCCTTGGTATGCTATTCGATCTCCTCTCTATTGATCGACAGTTCAGTATTATTTCTGACATTCTACACTGCTCAGAAAAATCGTAGGATCACTTTCTCTAAACCACGTATTTGTTTTCCACTGCGACGCAGATCTTTTAAATTTGGCTCAAAGCTGCCTACAAAATTTCTCTGTAATGAAGAGAAAGCGTCGTACCCTGCGATGGTAACATCGACCTCGACGACGGTTCAAACGGAATGGCGAAAAAAAAAGAACATAGTTCGGAAAATCATCTGACGTGTACGGTGGATTAATGATGTCACATTGGCACCAAATTTTACCAGAATTCTGCCCAACGCTACCGTGACTTGTCATTCGATGCAAAGGTCGTCGCCGGCAAGTGTGGCCGAGCGGTTCTAGGCGCTTGAGTCTGTAACCGCGCTGCTGCTACGGTCGCAGGCTCGAATCCTGTCTCAGGCATGGATGTGTGTGATGTCCTTAGGTTAGTTAGGTTTAAGTAGCTCTAAGCTCTAGGGGACTGATGACCTCAGATCTTAAGTCCCATAGTGCTCAGAGCCATTTTTGTGAAAGGTCGCCATACCCCGTCTTGCTCAAATTTGACACCTTGTTTTGATGTCTGTACGGTGGAGGACAGAATGGTAACACCCAGCGATAAAATCACGAGATTTTCTTATGGATGGCCTAGGAAAAAATTACAAACACACAGCCGCTCAAAATCGACAAAGGGTGGCATAAAGGGTATCAAAGTAATCACGTCTTTCCCTGGGGCATTGATTCCCACACATATCATGGTCTCAGTGCGATGAGCAACAAGACGACTTTCGTAACAGCCTTGGACGCTGTTGATATCCTTGGACGTTTCAGCTCTAGGACATTGTGAGGTTGCATACCTTCTGAATGTGATCGCTCCTCTTCGGAGAGCAGCAAGACGGCAATTTTTGCTTTCGTGTACGGGTTGGAACCCACTCGACCTGCTGTGACATGGTGTGAAGCAGCAAAGTATGTTTGTTTTGTTCTTTAAACCCTCCTGTTTCACGCTCTCCTATGGTGTGATTATGGGGAGGTGTGACACTGACACATTCGTGAATACAATGCAAAAGAAGCCCTCTAAGAAACTCCCCCTCCCCCGCCACCTTCCCCCAGTTCGGCAGTACCAACGGTGGCACCCGCCCACTTTTATTGAGAGTTTTAAAAACGTGCCTTTATAGAGAAAACCTGAGTAGTAGCCCAAGACGCCTGCAAGCAGACACCTCGCATCGGAGGTCTGTCAAGTGTTTGCCTTCTTGCAGGCGTCTAGGACTACTGAGGATTTCTCTGTAAAGGAAAATTTTAAAATTTCCCAAGGAATTTGGGCGCTTGCCACGGAGTGTTTTGCCAAAGTGAGTGGTGTTAGAGGGACCTTTGCCCTTGTGTTCATATGTGTGTCTGTGTCATACCCCTCTGTGATCACGCCATAGGAGGGCTTCAAAAGAAGGGCTGGAAAACGGTTAGCACGTTTTACTGCTTCAGATCACGTTCAAATTTCATCGAATGGTTGTGAACGGTCCTTAGTGGTTCCAACCTGTACATGAGAGTAAAAAGTGTGGTCGCATTGCACTCCAAAGAGGCGCAGTCACGTTCAGTAGGGATGTAGTCCCGTACTGTAATTACAGATGGGTCGAAAAATCTGGCGGTGTCAGTAGCTGTCAGAAGTTGTTAAGAACGTCGTCCTGTTGCTAATCCCACTGAGAACGCGGTTTCAACCGCGAAATGTGTAGGAATGGACACCCAAATTGAGGGGGTGGGTTCATAGACGCCCTTTATATCACCATCTAAAGCCTTGCCTTGTAGATCCTGGGTGTTGGTGTGTCTGAAATGCTTACCTCGGCCGGCAACAAGATTAACGCGTGATTTCAACGCTGGGCGTCGAGTTTCTGATCTCCATTGTGGAGGCATCAATAGGTGGGATGAGATGTGGGTAAGACGGAGTATGATGACCTCCTTGCTGTATGACGAATTCACGGTAGCTTCGGGCAGAATTTTGGTGCAATTTGGTGTCACTGTGATGCTACTAACCCATCTTACAATTCACATGAACTGCTGAGATGCTGCCTTTTTCGTATGTGTTGACATCTTGCTGTCATCTTCACCGAGTTGACGGTGAAGTCGCAAGACGTATCGCTTTTACACTATCACAGAAAAAGGTTGTAGGCACCTTGAGCCAAATTTCAAACTTACGCCTCGCAATAAGAAACAAAACAGCTATGGAGTTTCGAGTAAGTGACCTTTTAATTCTGTTGCGCAGTGTATTTTTCATTAATTTTTGTAGCATGATGTCTCTTTCCATACAGCGTGATCTGTTCATTTATGCATTTAAGCCTTAATTCTTGTCTGATTGATGTACTTCTTATCGTATCATATTAGATAGTCTGTAACCAGCAGATCATCTTAAAAACAGCATTAGGCCAACTTCTTCGTTCATTTGAAGCTGTACTGGTCCACATCTCATCGCCAATAAGTGTAGGTGGTACTGCCATTGTTTTGAAAAGCACTATTGAGGATTCATTCCTCTTTTTTTAATGCTTGTATTTCAATTTTTTCAGTATGTCTACTTCGTTAGTGAAAGAGGTAGTACTTCCGAAGAACATGATTTCATTCACTCTCTGTATTTTCTGGTTTCTGAATTTATATAGCTGTATACAGTACACCACCATTCCTGACGTGATGTAGAATGCGTGATTATCTCTGGTCGGAGTCATCATTGACGATTAAGAATACTCGTTCGAATTTCTGATGGTGCAAACTAGACATCCATATCTCATTTCATTTAACTCCCCCTTCTCTCCGTTAAATATTCTCATGGTTTTATCAATCTCAATGGTCTTTCTACACTCCTGGAAATGGAAAAAAGAACACATTGACACCGGTGTGTCAGACCCACCATACTTGCTCCGGACACTGCGAGAGGGCTGTACAAGCAATGATCACAGGCACGGCACAGCGGACACACCAGGACCCGCGGTGTTGGCCGTCGAATGGCGCTAACTGCGCAGCATTTGTGCACCGCCGCCGTCAGTGTCAGCCAGTTTGCCGTGGCATACGGAGCTCCATCGCAGTCTTTAACACTGGTAGCATGCCGCGACAGCGTGGACGTGAACCGTATGTGCAGTTGACGGACTTTTGAGCGAGGGCGTATAGTGGGCATGCGGGAGGCCGGGTGGACGTGCCGCCGAATTGCTCAACACGTGGGGCGTGAGGTCTCCACAGTACATCGATGTTGTCGGCAGTGGTCGGCGGAAGGTGCACGTGCCCGTCGACCTGGGACCGGATCGCAGCGACGCACGGATGCACGCCAAGACCGTAGGATCCTACGCAGTGCCGTAGGGGACCGCACTGCCACTTCCCAGCAAATTAGGGACACTGTTGCTCCTGGGGTATCGGCGAGGACCATTCGCAACCGTCTCCATGAAGCTGGGCTACGGTCCCGCACACCGTTAGGCCGTCTCCCGCTCACGCCCCAACATCGTGCAGCCCGCCTCCAGTGGTGTCGCGACAGGCGTGAATGGAGGGGCGAATGGAGACGTGTTGTCTTCAGCGATGAGAGTCGATTCTGCCTTGGTGCCAATGATGGTCGTATGCGTGTTTGGCGCAGTGCAGGTGACCGCCACAATCAGGACTGCATACGACCGAGGCACACAGGGCCAACACCCAGCATCATGGTGTGGGGAGCGATCTCCTACACTGGCCGTACACCTCTGGTGATCGTCGAGGGGACACTGAATAGTGCACGGTACATCCAAACCGTCATCGAACCCATCGTTCTACCATTCCTAGACCGGCAAGGGAACTTGCTGTTCCAACAGGACAATGCACGTCCGCATGTATCCCGTGCCACCCAACGTGCTCTAGAAGGTGTAAGTCAACTACCCTGGCCAGCAAGATCTCCGGATCTGTCCGCCATTGAGCATGTTTGGGAGTGGATGAAGCGTCGTCTCACGCGGTGTGCACGTCCAGCACGAACGCTGGTCCAACTGAGGCGCCAGGTGGAAATGGCATGGCAAGCCGTTCCCCAGGACTACATCCAGCATCTCTACGATCGTCTCCATGGGAGAATAGCAGCCTGCATTGCTGCGAAAGGTGGATATACACTGTACTAGTGCCGACATTGTGCATGCTCTGTTGCCTGTGTCTATGTGCCTGTGGTTCTGTCAGTGTGATCATGTGATGTATCTGACCCCAAGAATGTGTCAATAAAGTTTCCCCTTCCTGGGACAATGAATTCACGGTGTTCTTATTTCAGTTTCCAGGAGTGTATACAAGCACGCATTGACATTTCTAATACGCAAGTCTCACTGGATTTAATTTCGTGGTTTCCTTGTCGGAAACAATGTCCCCTACGGTATATTTGTCAGTATGTCTCAGGCGGCCATTTATTGTGTGTGTGGTTCAGCGGGTGATAACTTCTACGTATTTTTGTGGTTCCAATGTATATTTTCTTAAGACAACATATCAAATTTAATAAGATATGCTAATTCCGAAGATAGCCTCAGTTACTCATTAGGCACATTAAGAGGATTGCGAACCCAAGCCTTCGGAGTTTCGAGAGTGTCCATTGACACCAACTGCAAATGAGACCACCATGCACGTAGTTTCGGCAGGTATTTCGGAATTGTATCACATGGATGACTTCGTGATAATGAAGTATAGTACTCGCTGAAAGATAAAGGACATCACTGGGGAAGAACTATTTGCTTCCACTATGGTTACAAAAGAATTATAGACGATAACGAATCATTCCTGACAAGATATGGCGCGAGTGCAAAAAAAAAAAAAAAAAAAAAAAAAAAAAAAAAAAAAAAAAATGTAAAAAAAATTAAAACCAGCAATTCAGATGAGTCATTTCCCTTATTTCTTAGAAGGTACTGATAATTCCTTGTTATTTTGTTTTTTACGTAATTTTACATTACCCATTTTTTTAGTCTACTCAATTTTAGTATCGATGCTTCACATGCAAATAACTTCTTTCAGCATTTCTATTTAAATGAAAATTTTATTTCTCATATTCCATTAACCATAATTCTGTGTCAGTCTACTCTGGAAGGTATAGTAACTTGACCCTGCCCTGAACTACACTCCTGGAAATGGAAAAAAGAACACATTGACACCGGTGTGTCAGAACCACCATACTTGCTCCGGACACTGCGAGAGGGCTGTACAAGCAATGATCACACGCACGGCACAGCGGACACACCAGGAACCGCGGTGTTGGCCGTCGAATGGCGCTAGCTGCGCAGCATTTGTGCACCGCCGCCGTCAGTGTCAGCCAGTTTGCCGTGGCATACGGAGCTCCATCGCAGTCTTTAACACTGGTAGCATGCCGCGACAGCGTAGACGTGAACCGTATGTGCAGTTGACGGACTTTGAGCGAGGGCGTATAGTGGGCATGCGGGAGGCCGGGTGGACGTACCGCCGAATTGCTCAACACGTGGGGCGTGAGGTCTCCACAGTACATCGATGTTGTCGCCAGTGGTCGGCGGAAGGTGCACGTGCCCGTCGACCTGGGACCGGACCGCAGCGACGCACGGATGCACGCCAAGACCGTAGGATCCTACGCAGTGCTGTAGGGGACCGCACCGCTACTTCCCAGCAAATTAGGGACACTGTTGCTCGTGGGGACCATTCGCAACCGTCTCCATGAAGCTGGCCTACGGTCCCGCACACCGTTAGGCCGTCTTCCGCTCACGCCCCAACATCGTGCAGCCCGCCTCCAGTGGTGTCGCGACAGGCGTGAATGGAGGGACGAATGGAGACGTGTCGTCTTCAGCGATGAGAGTCGCTTCTGCCTTGGTGCCAATGACGGTCGTATGCGTGTTTGGCGCCGTGCAGGTGAGCGCCACAATCAGGACTGCATACGACCGAGGCACACAGGGCCAACACCCGGCATCATGGTGTGGGGAGCGATCTCCTACACTCTCCGTACACCTCTGGTGATCGTCGAGGGGACACTGAATAGTGCACGGTACATCTAAACCGTCATCGAACCCATCGTTCTACCATTCCTAGACCGGCAAGGGAACTTGCTGTTCCAACAGGACAATGCACGTCCGCATGTATCCCGTGCCACCCAACGTGTTCTAGAAGGTGTAAGTCAACTACCCTGGCCAGCAAGATCTCCGGATCTGTCCCCCATTGAGCATGTTTGGGACTGGATGAAGCGTCGTCTCACGCGGTCTGCACGTCCAGCACGAACGCTGGTCCAACTGAGGCGCCAGGTGGAAATGGCATGGCAAGCCGTTCCACAGGACTACATCCAGCATCTCTACGATCGTCTCCATGGGAGAATAGCAGCCTGCATTGCTGCGAAAGGTGGATATACACTGTACTAGTGCCAACATTGTGCATGCTCTGTTGCCTGTGTCTATGTGCCTGTGGTTCTGTCAGTGTGATCATGTGATGTATCTGACCCCAGGAATGTGTCAATAAAGTTTCCCCTTCCTGGTACAATGAATTCACGGTGTTCTTATTTCAATTTCCAGGAGTGTATATTATCATAGTGCTAACATTTTCGTACAAAAACCTTTAGGAAACAAGGGTATAAATTAACTGAATTAACTGCTATTTTCTTCATTAATTAATAGCGAAAGAGTAACACTATCAGCAGAAATGTTGACATAACAGGTACATATAACGACGAACAACATCAAAATCATAAAAAAATTTCCTTTTAGTCCACAGGTATCATCTCAGTTGTTTGCGGAATTGTTCCAGAGCAATGCAGGACAAGGTCAACCAGTGTCGCCGTTCCAACCGTCATCCTATGGCACAGGAGAACATGTGGTGCAACAGTTCAAGAGCCAAATTAGGGTAGTTGTGGGAGGGCCACCATCAGAAATTTCTTTCGGCCACTTAGCAGACCTCGCTAGTGAAACGTATACCCAGAGTAGGGGTCGTACAGGGTCGACCCTGCCGTATCGTTCTGCACTGGTTAATACCACAGCATCCAGCAAGGTACCAAGGAGCACCTTCTTGCCAGCGCCAACACTGACACACTAGGTTTGGTTTGCATAATTGGAGAAAAGACATGGCCGGGAGCTAACAGCAGTGACTGAAGATCATGGCGACATTGCCTGTAAACTCTTCCGGCACTGGCGATTCTCATCAAACACCAAAAATCAGCTACGCTTGTGACATCAAGAATCGCTGACAAAAGAGAAAGTAGTAGAAGAACAATACAAACAACAATAAGAAAAATGGACAAGGGTTACAACCAAGAAAAAAACAATGAACACTCTTCTTACGCGAATACCAACAACAAACCCAGTAACAACGAGGACAGCTCCATAAACAACAGCTAATACACGAAGACTATCACCGTTTCCTCCCACGTGAACAAGATTAGTAACAATTCGATTGCCAGCAGCAATGGCAGAAACAATGGTGGCATCAGCAACAGCCTGCCCCGGAAGAAATGGGGCGGAAACGGATTTCGTATCCAACTCAGAAGAAAATATTGCGGCTGACTCGGTAATCTCTTCAGCCGGCCACATGGAAAGACATACTGAACAGAATCAATAACGATTGATTTAGGTGAACCACAATAGTTCTTCGACCGAGGTAGAAGTACACTGACAGAACATTACAGGGGTAACCTGCTATAGTGACAGAATTTCGAAGGTTATTTAGGGAGACTTTATGAGCATTTTTGTAGGCGGTAACCGAGGTCTCCGGTCGCTGGTTACAGAGTTATAATGTAATTAATATTTATTCAGTTTGTTAATACAGTTACTTTGTGGGAAAATACCTTCAGAACAAGGAAAAAGTCTGTAATATGTAATCATTAAAATGCAGAAAAAGGGATACGGAGTATTGCAGTAACCCTTTTATTCACAAAATTACCTTGAGTTATTTGCTATCTTTGTGGAAACAGCTCATCATATCATCTTTGCACTGCTCTTCTCTTTGTATGCGGTGAACCTTATAATGGACAGGTTACATTGATTTCCCCTAAGTTATCGATTGAAAACATGGAACTAGGGTGATGTATTGGAAATGCTTGCTGAGCGAGGGATTAACGGTGACGAATGGAGAATATCGTTTCATTAATTAGTTTTTCGGGCGCTAGAGACTAAACGGTTGAGCGTCCATAACACCATATTCATCCATCCATTAGTTTTTGAAAAAACTGTTACGCGTTAAATGGGTCAAAGTCGCCACTTGGATGGACACTGCAGATAAAGTAGTACTTGGACCATGGATGCATTAACGATGGTGACGAAGAACAATGAGTCAGACAGTACAGAGTCTATGGAAGCTTTTTCCGTGCCACAGAGACGTTTCAGACTATGTACACTCCGATTGTTGATTTGTGTCCTTTCCGACTGACGTCCAGTTTTTATTGTACCATCACAAGATAACTGATATTGTTTTAAATGAACTCCTTTAAGGAATTGTTAGACATTATGAGGCGCAGGCAATGTATTTCTCTTGGATAGACACAACATACGTATTCAGTATATATATATATATATATATATATATATATATATATATATATATATATATATATATATATATATATATTTTAAGGAATTGAGGCGGTAAGAGTGACTATGAGAACGCTTATTTTCAGCTGATTACAAGTGTGAAATTTATTAGAAATTACTAAGTGAAGCTGAGAGAGTTACTTATTCTTACAACTTTAACAGACAGTTGCTTGAGATTCTTTCACACCAGAGCAGCGGAAATTAAATTTCTTTGGGAGTTGAATCATTTAAATCATATGGCCTATATTTTAGGGAATCAGTATGAAACATTTATAACAGCAGGGGATTTTTAAGTTAGGACTTAATACGCTGGTTCACGGGAACAACACAACTTTTAACTCTTTTACTGTAGTTTCGGGAAAGGACTCTCGCAGCTAAACACATATTCAGTAAAATAGCAGAACCATCACAACCCATACAAGTACAGAATATTGGCCAACTCTCCATAAAATTTTCCATAAGTAGTTAACGCACAAATATCACTGCCAGAAAAAGGGTTCTGAGACAGAACCGTGCAGTATTGAATGCAAGGCTGATGGTGAAGAGTTATGTGTGTATTACTGTTGCCAAGAGCTAGTACCGTGTGTCAGTCAAATACGACCGTTTCCAAACAAGAAACACAGGACAAACCGTCGATATTTGACCTGTTGTGCAGATACGAGAGCTATCCAGAAAGTACCATCCGATCCGTCGTGAAAAGAGAACCACTGTAAAATTCAAAAATGTTTTATTTGCAATAGTTAGCTACACCTTACAGCTACTACTCTACATAATCGCTGCTGCGACTTCATTTGACGTTGTGTTGCACCAGCTTTCCAATGCCCTCGTCATAGAAGGCAGCCGCCAGAGCTTTCCGCCAATTCTCTACGCTCGTCTACAGATCGTTGTCTGTACAAAAATGTTCTCTTCGTAGCCAGCAGCTTATGCGAGCAGGTATGAAACTCAGGACGAGACAACTACGGGCTATTGTGGGCAATCAAACACTTCCCACCGAAAACGCTGCAGGAGCATCTTCATTGCCCCTTCAGACAGCGTCCGAGAACTGTCATGGAGAACGAAACGCATGACAGTTATGTAATGTGGGCTGCACAACATAGGCGAAATCTCTCACGAGACCCTCATACCTGACGGGGGACACTATTTTCTGAGCATCTTTAAATACACACTGGGTGCTCTGAATTGAAAAGAGCGACGTGCCGCATTCGATGGGCATACTAGAAACACTACACAACACATTTGTGCAAAATTTCATTGGATTTTCACAGTGGTTTACACTTCTCGACTGATTGGAACTTATGTTCCTAATACCCTTCGTATTTTCTGTGAAATGTAGACACAAGAATAAACGGGGGTTAGAAATCAAACGAACTGGAGTTACTCTGTAACGCACAAATGGAGATCACGGGTTCCGCATAATAAACTACCTAGAAAATACTCCTGAACAACCTTTGAAATTTTGTCGATGGAGTTCGGGTTCAGTCCGCAGCTCGTTGTCGTGCAGTAGCGTTCTCGCTTCCCACGCCTGGGTTCCCGGGTTCGATTCCCGGCGGGGTCAGGGATTTTCTCTGCCTCTTGACGACTGGGTGTTGTGTGATGTCCTTAGGTTAGTTAGGTTTAAGTAGTTCTAAGTTCTAGGGAACTGATGACCATAGATGTTAAGTCCCATGGTGCTCAGAGCCATTTGAGTTCGGGTTCACACTGTATAAGATTCTGCAATTTGGTCATCATTTAGTCTGTAGAGATGCTGGGTCGCTAGGAGTCATGGAGTTGCACAACAGTCAATCGTAGAAATTTAGAGTATTTGCTATAGAGTGTAAGGACTGTGAAGGCGGAGAAGTATGACGACACTCACTACAACCCTTCAAGGTATACTGCAACGTAATTTCATATAAGACATAAAATAGCCTGAGAAAGGCTGCTGCAATATGGGTGAAAGATGTTTCAGTATTTTAGGCATTCTATGAGAACTTACTACAGAACACACAGAAGGACGTTAATGCAATCAACACCATCTGCAGAAGCCTATGCATTTACATCACGGTACTTATTTTTAATTAATGTATTTTGTGTGCCGCTAAGTTCCGGAAAGTATGAAGACGCCTCATGGTGCAGGCAACGCAGTTCTCAATTTTTAATAATTAGTGAGTAGACCATTATTGTTCAGCGTCGGATATAGGAGGTACCTGCTGCGACCAGAACAAAATAAGCTGTTGTAAGCAATCGTACGAAATATGCACATAGTAATACTACTCTGCCACGACTTGCAGGTACTAGCATCCTATGCATTCCTTTATAGTACACATTGAAGCAGTGATACTTTAGCAGCTACTGCAGTAGAAAAGACTACTGTCTGGCAAACGAAAGTACGACATGATACGTTTTCTCATGTAGAGTGCCAAAGCCAAGAATTTATTAAATGACAATTTCATTTTCACCTTGGCTGCATCACGATCACAGCCATTTTCTTCCTACCTCTTTATTGATTTTTGGATCGTTTTATTTAACTTGATGTCATAGTATGTTTTTACCTGTTTCCAATTCCATGGATTAATACCGATGCTTAGAGGAAGTGTTAGCGTAAATATGCGTTTCATTTTGTTTCTTTAAGTACCCTTTCAAATCAGCAAATTCCAACTCAGTGCCGATTTTCTGCATTGCATGAATATGTAAGTTTAGCTGAATGTGAGGTCAAATTTCTGCTGTCCCTCCTCGAGGATTCAGAGGTTCTGTTAGCTTCGTGGCACAAAATCAGCATAGACACGCCAAAAAACAGAAGCGCCCAACGGCGCATACCTTTGTGGACTGCGTCACTCATAGGTCGTGCGCAGTTGGAGAAACAGATCTCCTCCGTACCCCTCCCCCCCCCCCCCCCCCCCCCCATCGCTCAGATCTTTCGCTTGGCAGAAGGGAGCCAACTAGTCTGATTGGCCTGAACCACCACACAGAAAAGCGAGACAGAGAATTGATCTATTAGGACTGCGAAAACTCTCGGAGCAAGGTGACGCCTTGGTCGCTGGTGTGTAGGCAAAAAGTTTTTGTGGTGCGGGGAGAAAGTCGTGATAGCTTTGGGTGCACTGAAAGAGCGTCAGATATTTGTGTAATTGTATAAAGTCCAATCAGATAGTGTTGGGAAGTTATAGATATTATGGAGAATAATTTCGTTGTTGGATATTGTCAGATAAAAGCTGGGAGTGGCTGGGAGTAAATTCAGTGCTGTGTTTGTTAGATAAACTTTGGACGCTGCATAAATCAAGTAAAGGAGTGATGGAAGACCACAGAGGTTGGTGCCGTACAAAGATACGCCAATTACACGCTGAAATGGCAAGAAACATGTAATTGTAAGCGTGAATAGCAATGAGCTGTGGACGCCGGAGTAATTGATAGCTACATTAGTATTTCATCTTTCTCCTTTTGGAGAATAATTAAATTTGTGAGACAATTTGGAATAAATGTTTCAGTTCACGTGAGTGTTCGATTTGTTCTTTCAGAAAGACTTAGTTCCCAGTTGGTCCATCCTGTTACTAACTACAAATGGTTCAAATGGCTCTATGAACTGTGGGATTTAACATCTGAGGTTATCAGTCACCTAGACTTAGAACTACGTAAACCTAGCTAACTTATGGATATCACACATATCCTCGCTCGAGGCAGGATTCGAACCTGCGACCGTAGCAGCAGCTCGTTTCCGGACTGAAGCACCTAGAACTGCTCGGTCACAGCGGCCGTCTTACTAACTACAGAATCTTTAATTAGTGAAGTTCTAACTTGCGTCCCTCCGTTTGTCTCGTATGTGCTTATGGCCTTCTTTGCTGAAGTACTAATGTTCGCTTTAGATTCCCACAGATTCATTTAACGGAGCATGTCTCGTGCTTGCATGATTAACATCCCCTCCAATGTAGTGTCCATTCCTTAGTATCTCTTTCCTCACTGCACGGAGTACGCCACACCTTGATCATTCTCCCACTTAGCTTATACTCAGTTGCGAATACGTACAGGACATTTAGATGAGTTAAGTTTCCATTCTTTGGCAGTCAAACTCCACGTCTGTTGGTCAAGAAAATGAAATAAATGTAGTTTCCAGCTCTGCTTTAAAATTACGTAACTTCAGTTAGCAGTACAGATTCGCTTCTGACAGTGGACTACCCATTTGTGGTCCATATCGTATCAAAAATGATTCTCCATTCGTCTCTGCTCCGTTTATCCGCTTTCCTTAGCTCATCATATGCCGAAAACGGCACCAGACGTCATTCCATTTCGCGATGGGCGGTGGTCACACTATGTTTCTCGTCGCTGTATATTGAGCAGCCATCCTAGTCTTCCTAAAGCTCTTGGACATCACTTTCCAGTCAGTCAATGTCTCAAAACACATCACGTGTGCGAAATGAAACTCTAGAAATCCCGTCGGAAGTGAGTTTCATTGCGCCATCGCATGCAGTATTCCTCTTGCACGGTCCAGTCTCAGTAATGTGACCACTGCCTATGGTCTACGTGAATGTGCAACAACCTCTCACAGCTGGCAGGTGGCAGCTCTTTCAGTGGCGGGCATATAAAGCGTGTCCGGCGGAGGTGGAAACAATGAAGTCTTTGTTGTAATTCAGAAACAGAGCTATCCAAAATCGCCGCCGAGGCCAGCTGAATCAAAGGGCTACCTACAGTGTCTGCTCAATGATAGTTCAGTGACCTTTGCCGCGTATGAGGCTCCTCAGCAAGCACCTAGTTCATGCTACCAGCGTGACTGCTTTTCATCGGCGACGAAGGGTGAAATTTGCACGCCAGCAACGAAACTGGACGGCCACCGATTCGCGACAGGTGAACTTTTCAGATGTATCACATTTTACAGTACATCGGACAGAAAACAAAAACTTGCAACAGCCGTTGGAGGATTCCAAGCAACTAGAGGGTGCGTTATGATCTGGAGAATGATTTTATGGGATTCACTGGGTGATATTGTCATTCTGAAACGCACAACGAATTAACAGTAGTACGAATCTATCCTTGGGTACCATGCTCACCTGTACATGTATTTCGTTTTTCCTCAGCACGGTGGAATCTATCAGCAGTCAATGTAACTTGTCATAAAGCATGCAGATACTTACGTGGATCTAAGAGATCCAGGGTGAGTTTACTGTACTCCCCTGGCCAACAAATTCCCAGACTTAAACCCAATCGAGAACCTGTGACCACATTGACTGGATTCTTCGTGACATGGATCCTCAACCTAGAAGCCTAGTGGTGCTGGCCACTGTACAGTATTCGGCATGGCTCCACATCCGTTCCAGTACCTTCCAGAACCTCAGTGACTCTTTTCTTGCACGTCTCTCAGCGGTTTGAGAAGCAAAACGTGGTTGTTTAGGCTTCTCACCCGTGGTCACAGTTATGTGACTGGTCAGGGTATTTCTTTGTAATATCCACCAACATCAATATCAGTCTGTATACCACAATGTAAGTGTTGTGTTTTTTTTTTGCGGCTACCTTTCCTTATTTCCCATTTTTTCAAGCAGAAACATTTTATATCTATTTGTGTATCAACTGTGTTCATTTGCCTTGTAATTTTAGCGCAGATTCAAAAACTATCGATATATCGATGTAATCTAAAGTGACGAATACCTTTTCGCCACTCATAAGCAATGTAGCGTATGTGACGCATATTATCGGCGAATATCAATGATACCAATGCTTCTGTGAAAATTATAACCCGCATATGGCGAATTTGCTCTTGATCAATCTGCGCCTTTCGAATGTCAGTATGCTTGCTGGCCATCTTATGGATTGTAATAAAAGGACAGTACTTTATTTAACAGTTTGATGCACAGTGTTTAAAGGTGAGACTGATGTCTCGTCACCATAATCACACTATTGGGACACAACTATCTTAAATTCCTTATACGTTATTATCATTATCTTCATATTAAACGCCATAGAACATGTCACTACACTACATTTCAATAGACAAGATCACTTTTCTATGTGTAAGGCATATCGTCTGCAGAATATAAACAATTTGAAGAGGAAAATTTCTTTTCCATTTTTGTATTGAGCCAGGTAGTTATTTAGTAAGTTCCGTAAAAGTTGGCAGTTGCTTATAGCTGAAATTGACAACAATACAAATAGTCAGGAGGTTGACTTGCGGGTTCGTATTGACAATGTGGGGAATTTTGTATTAGGAATAGCATACCGCAGTCGCTCAACGACGTTCACTAAGTAGTACGCTGACTGCATCTTGGTAAGCTATGGTGTTTCCAATTTTAAGAAACCTCCTTTGCTTGGTTAACTACTAAAAACATATTATGAAATTTCGATCAATGTTTAGATGTAGTGCCAAGAAATTTTTAGAAAGTGACCCCTTCATGGATCAATCAATATCTTGAATGTTCTTCGAACTTGTCCTTTGTGTGCCACTGAGAAGTAGCTGTAGACTTATATATATTGGTTTTCAATAGAAACTATACATAAATAAGATTTTCTTTTCGACAGTATCTGTCTGTTGCTTGATTTTCCGTACGTACCAAAAAGTCACCCTGCATAATTAGAATGCTGACAATTCGAAACTAGTTTCAGTTTTTGGAAGAAACACGTGTAACTTTAATTTCTATTAGTACTGATATTAATTTCTCTGTAGACACAAAGAGCAATGATAACATGTTCTAGTAACATGCATTATTTTTAACAGGCTACCAGAAAAAAATAGAAATTTTTGTCATTAAACGTAAAGCATGTTGTAGAATGGCATCAGTGAGATATGGAACTCAGACAAACATGTTACATCAACGCGAGAGGTGCAGATAGAGTTGTCTCTGCTTGCGTATTATGGGCAAGTAACACATTCGCAGACTGCTGAAGACAGGGGCTGACATGACTAAGCAACCGTTCCGCCCCAGCAGCCATTATTTAAATATTATATTAGCAGATAATTAGCTGCCTTGTATGCGCGCCTCGCCTGAGAGAAGCAGCCGCCAGGCTCTGCTCGGCTCTCCCCTTCGCGGAGTGACAGAATGCTAATGAGGCCCGTGTCACCGGCTGCCTACCCGCCAGGCGACGTGTAGCGCGGGCTAGCTTTCTCTGTGCCTGACACTCCCCAGCTATCTGGGCCACGTTTGACTCCGTATTCCCCACCTTAATGAAACCAGAATCTCAAACAGTCTACTCAGCATCAATGTCTCTCTGTCTTGCCTTGCTAATATTGTTTTCTAACATAACGTTTTCTGCTTCATTTTCAGGCGTCCTCGTACTTTCTTTATTCGCTGTTGCACCCCAACACTAAAGATTATTTTAAAGCCAACCTCATTGTTTTCGTACATATTCTGCGAACATTTACACCTCTTCATCTCTACCACACTGGAGACTTTTATGACTATTGGTTCAACCTAAACTAAATGTGGGTCAGTGAAGTGAAATGGAAGGAAAATAAGGAATTCTGGTCAGACGAATGTAGTGTAATATCAACAGCAGCATAATATGGTATAACTGGTATAGTATTCATTATGAATAGGAAAGTAGGTCACAGAGTGAGCTACTGTGAACAGTTGAGCGACAGGGCTGTTCTCATCAGATTCGACAGCAAACCAACACCAACAACGATAATTCAGGTATACGTGTCAACGTCATAAGCATAAGATGAGGAGTTTGAGAAGTATATGCGGATATTGAACTGGTTATATATTATATAAAAGAAGATGATAATCTATTAATCACAGGGGATTGGAATGCTATAGTAGGGGGAGGAACAGAAAAAAGTTATGTAGGGCTTCGTAGTATGAATGAAATAGGAGAAAGACTACTTGAGCTCTGCAAAAAATTACAGTTAGTAATAGCGAATGAACGGTTCAAAATTCACAAGATAAAAAGGTATAATTGGAAAAGGCCGGAAGACAGGGGATAATTCGTGATCTAATAGAGTCTGAAATGAGATATTGCATTACAAGGCTTACCCAGGACTAGATGCAGATTCAGATCACCTTTTAATAATAACGAACGGCAGACTGAGGTCTTAAAGTACCATCTGAAAGAATCAGTGTGGAAGGAAGTGGGCTACATTACTGAGGAATGACAAAGTGCATTTGAGATTCTGTAGTACTGTAGTTCTGCGATAATGAATACCATGATAGGGAGTCCAGTTTCAAAAGAATCGACATACGTAAAAAGGGCTATCACAAATTTTGGACAGACAAACACGGATACAAGAAAAGTAACTGTGAAGAAACATTGGATAGTAGAGGAAATATTTCAAGTAATCGGCGAAAGAAAGAAGAACAAAAACTTGTATGGAAATTCAGGAATATTGCAATATGTAACTTAGGGATGAAAGAAGTGAGACGTGCAGGGAAGCCACGGCGAAAAAGGTTCGAGAAAAATGTGAAAAAAATGGGAAAAGAAATGTTTGTCGAAAGGACAGATTCAGCATACAGAAAAATCAAAACAGCCTGCTGTGAAACTAAAAGCAATGGCGTGAACATTGAGTGCAATAGGAATTCCTCCATTAAGCACAAAGGAAAGAACAGACGGCTGGAAAGTGTACACTGAAGTCCTCTACGGGGGTTTGATGTGATTCAGTAAGAAATGGGAGTTCATATGGAGGAAGTATGGGATCCAGTATTAGAGTGAGTTTAATAGCACTTTTGAAGACTTGCGACCAAAGAAGGCCGCAGGGATAGAAAACATTCCTTCGGAATTTTTAAAATCATTGAGGGAAGTTCCAACCAAGCGACTACTCAAATCCACGAGTCTGGAGACATCCCATCAGATTTTCGGAAAAATATCATCCACACAATCCTGAATATAGCAGGGGCAGAGAACAGCTTACAATCAGCTTCATGGCAGATTCATTCAGGTTGCTCACAAGAATAACGTAGAGAGAGTGGAAAAGAAAATGAGGATGTGTTACATGATAACTTTCAGAAGGCTAAAGGCACCAGAAACGCAGTTCTGACGGTGTGACTGATAATGGAAACAAGATTGAAGAAAAAGTCAAAACAACTTCATACGATTTGTCGACGTGGAAAAATCTTTTTACAGTCTAAAAGGTGAAAGAGGTCTGATTCTGAGAAAAACTTACAGGAAAATATGAGTAATACACAATATGTACAAGATACAGGAGGGAACAATAAGAATGGAAGACCAAGAAAGAAGTTCTCTGACTAAAATGCGTATGACACATAAGGCAGTTTTTCGTTCCTACTCTTCAATCCAGACATCGAAGAAGCATTGACGGAAATGAAAGGCTCAAGAGTGGCATTCAAATTCAGGGTGAAAGCATATCAGAGATAAGATTCACTGATGACGTTGGTGAGCTCATTAAATCTGGTGAAGAACTGTAGGACATATTAAATAGAATGAACTGTCTAATCAGCACAGATTACAGACTGAAGGTAAACAAAAAAAAGCCGAAAGTAATGGGGAGTATTAAATATAAGATTAGCGACAAAAACATCAAAATTGTGGATCACAAAGTAGACGAATCCTGCTGTCGTTGAACCATAACAACATACGAAGAAAGAAAAAGGAGGACATATAAAACAGATTAACATTAGTAAGGGAGACATTCCTGCCAAAGAGAAGCTGCTAGTACCGAACAACGGCATTTATCTGAATTTTTGAGAAAGTACGTTTGGAGCACAACAATTTATGATAGTGAATCATGGACTGTGGGAGAACCGATAAATAATAAAACAGAAGCGTTTGAAATGTGGTGCTATAGAATGGGTGTTAAAAATTAGGTAAACCAATAAGGTAAGAAACCAGGAGGTCTCCGCAGGACCAGCTGAGAAAGAAACCCATAGTAAACATTGATAAGAAGGGGCATAATGATAGTACTATTGTGACGTTTATAGCCAACTGGTCTAGGGCGGGTCGTAATGTTGTACAATATCAATATCTACATCTATACCTACCCCGCAAGGCACCGTACCTTCGGAGGCGGAGGGTACTCTTTTGCATTACTACTCATTTCCTTCCTTGTTTCACTCGCAAATACAGTGAGGGAAAAACGATTATCTATATGCCTCGGTATGGACCGTAATTTCTCGTATCTTATCTTCGTCGTCCTTACGCGCAATGTATGTTTTCGGCAGCAGAATCGTTCGACAGTCAGATTCAAATGCCGGTTCTCTTTCTCAATAGGGGTTCTTGAAAAAAAACGCCTCCTTCCCTCCAAGGATTTCAATTTGAGTTCCCGAAGTATCTTCGTAACAGTTTTGTTCGGACCTACCGGTAACAAATCTAGCTGCCCTCTTCTGAACTGCTTCGACGCCTTCCTTCAATCCGACTTGCTACGTATCCCAAACACTCAAGCAGTACTCAAGAACAGGTCGCATCAGCATCGTAAATGCGATCTCCTTTACAGGTGAACCACTCTTTTCTAAAATTCTCCCAATAAACCGAAGCCGACCATTAGCCTTCTCTAACACATGCTTGTTCCACCTCATATCGATTTGTAACCATCCGCCCCAGATATTTGAGTGGCTTGATTGTGGCAAGCTGGACACTAGTATTACCGTATCTGAACATTACATGCTTGTTCTTCCTACTCATCCCCATTAACTTACATTTTTCCACATTTAGAAATAGCTGCCATTCATCACACCAACTGAAAATTTTGTCTAAGTCGTCTTGTACCTTCGTGCACTCACTCAACTTCTACACCTTACCACACACCACGGCATTTTTCCACATTTAGAAATAGCTGCCATTCATCACACCAACAGAAAATTTTGTCTAAGTCGTCTTGTACCTTCCTACACTCACTCAACTTCTACACCTTACCACACACCACGGCATCATCAAGAAATAAACGCAGACTGCTGCCCACCACGTCCGCCAATCATTTATGGATATAGAGAACAAGGGCAGTCTTATCACACATCACCCGTTGGAAGTTCGAGTCCTCCCTCAGGCATTGGTGTGTGTGTTGTCCTTAGTGTAAGGTAGTTTCAGTTAGATTAAGAAGTACGTAAGCCCAGGGACCGATGACCTCAGCAGTTTGGTCCCATAGTCCTTCTCACAGCTTTCCTTTCTTATCACGATTCTCTGAGGCACTCCTGACAGTACCCTTCTCTCTGATGAACACTCACCGTCAAGGACAACATACGGGGCTCTGTTATTTAAGAATTCTTTGAGCCACTAGTATCGTCGCTAACAGCCTGCAATGGGGCACCGTGTCAAATGATTTCTGGAAATCGAGAAATATGGTGCTGCCTGTTGCCCTTCATACATAGTTCTCAGTATGTGAGAAAAGGGGTAAACTAAGTTTCGCACGAGCAATGCTTTCTAAAACTATTATGATTCGTGGACATAAGCTTCTTAGTCTCAAGAAAGGTTATTATATTCTAACTGAGAATGTGTTCATGGATTCTACAACAAACAGAAATTACAGATATTGGTCTGTAATTTTGCGGGTCCGTTCGCTTACCTTCATTATATACTGGAGTCACCTGCGATTTTTTCCAGTCGCTTGGGACATTGTGCTCGGCGAGAGATTAACGATAAATGCAAACTAGGTAAGCGGACATTGCGGTACACTTGGTAAAATCGAACTGGGTTTCCATCAGGACCAGGTAATTCATTTACTTTCAACTCTTTGTGTCGTTTCTCTACTCCAGGGGTGCTTATTACTTGGTCGTCCATACGGGAGTCTGTCCGATGGTAAAAGATGTTTGTACGATTCTCCTATGTGAACAATTTCTTGACCTTGAAATTTAATACTGCGGCTTTCGTTTTGCTACCTTCAACTGCCACGTGGGACTGGTCGACAAGGGACTGGATGGAAGCCTTATACCCGTTTAGCGATTTTACATAAGCGTAGAATTTCCGCGGGTTCTCTGCCAGACCTATTGATAAGGTGTGACTATCAAGCGGGATGACGCAGTGATTAGCACACTGTACTCGCATTCGGTAGGACGACGGTTCATAACCGTCTCCGGCCATCGTGATTTAGGTTTTCCTTGATTTCCCTAAATCGTTCCAGGCAAATGCCCGGATGGTTCCTTTGAAAGGGCACGGCCGATACTTTCCAATCCTTCCCTAATCCGAACTTCTACTCCTTATCTAATGACCTCGTTTTCGACGGGACGTTAAACACTAATCTCCTTCTCATAAGGTGAGACGTTGTATGCTTCGCGCATACATTTTTGCGCAGAGGCCCGAATCTCTACTAACCTTCGATTGCCGTCATTTGTGCGTTTCCTTTTGAACCGGAAGTGCAACAGCCTCTGTTTCCTGGTCATCCTCCGAATTTCGGTAGGTATTTTCCATTCTTTATCCACTTTGCTACGCATGTAACTCAAGATCACGATTTACTATCTGCTTAAACTTTACCCATAATTCCTCTACATCCATCATACTGGACGTTAAGTGATGCCAGTTCGCAGTCTAAGTGAGATATTAAAAACTGCTTATCTGCTCTGTCTAGCAGACACACTATCCTGGCCCTGTTGACTGATTTATTAATCCAAGCCCCACTATTGCGCAGGATATTGCGACGTTGTTGGGACTCGGTGTGAGCTACGGCGTACAATTCACCTGGAGACAGCACCTCCACGTATCCTTGGCCGGTCGTAGCGTGACTTTAGACGGTAACTTCGTTTTCGTAGACGCTGATTGGCCAAAAGTTTCAGACAAGAACTTTTAACGTTGCTTTCGTAGACGCTGATTGGCCAAAAAGTTTGAGGCAATAATTTTATCACCGCCGACTAGAGACTTGAGCGGTGTCTCACATAAATTCGGAGATAACGACAATTGATAACGTGAACTGTAGTGCGTACACAGATCAAAATAGGAAAAACTGTTATTAAGAAGTAACTGCATTAAGGAGCAATAGTGTTGCCGCAGAGTTGAGTGGCGTCCATCGGCGTGAATGATTGATTGTGTAACGTCACGGATCGCGATAATTAGTACCTGGAGCAGAAGTATGTTCACTGCTCCGAATATTTATTAATAATCGTTATTACTAATTGAACTCTGATCGTCGTTGTAATTAACCAGTCCAAATTAGTGTCTAACGAGGCAGTCATAGATGATGAATGTTGTGTAATATATCGTTGTATTTTGGAGAGTGTTGTGGCTAGAATTGGCCCGATGAATATGCTTGATGGCATCCCATAAAGAAGAATTTACTGACTCCTTACAGGAAAGCAGACTTGCATTTTTCGCACGACAGCCACAGCATCATACACGGGGCCACGAACGTCCGATATCTTCCGCGGGTGGGACATCAGCTTTAGATGATGCAAGATGAGCATGTAAACTGAAGAGCCAAAGAAACTAGTACTCTTGCCTAATATCTTTAGAGCCGCCGCGAATGCGCAAAAGTGACGCAACACGACGTGGCTTGGATTCGGCTAACGTCTGAAGAAGTGCTGGAGGGAACTCATACCATGAATTCTGCAGGACTGTCCATAAATCGGTAAGAGTACGATCTTCTTAGGAGCGCGTTGTAACGCATCCCAGATATGCTCAATAATGTTCATGTCTGAGAGTTTGGTGGCCAGCGGAAGTGTCTGAACTCAGAAGAGTGTTCCTGCTGCCACTGAGCTGCAATCGTGGACGTGTGGGGTGTCTCATTGTCCTAATGAAATTGCTCAAGTCCGTCGGAAAGCAATGTAGACATGAAAGGGTGCAGGTGATCAGAGAGGATGCTTACGTACGAGTCATCTGTCAGAGTGTATCAGCTGTCCCATATCACTCCAACTGCACGCGCCCTACACCATTACAGAGCTTGAACAGTACCCTGCTGACATGCAGAGTCCATGATTACTGAGGTTGCCTCCATACCTCTATACATCCATCCGATCGATACAAATCGATACGAGATTCGTCCTACCAGGCAAGGTGTTTCCAGTCATCAACAGTCCAATGTCGATGTTGACGGGCCAAGGCGAGGAGTAAAGCTTTTTGTAGTGCAGTCATCACGGTTACACGAGTGGGTGTTCGGCTCCGAAAGCCTATACCGATGATGTTTCGTTGAATGGTTCGCCCAGCGCTGAAACCTGCAGCTATTTGCGGAAGGGTTGCAATTCTACCATGCTGAACGATTCTCTTCAGTCGTTGTTGGTCCCGTTCTTACAGGATCTTTTTCCGGCCTCAGTGATGTCGCAGATTCAACGTTTTACGTATTCCTGATATTCACGGTACACTCGTGAAATGGTCGTACGGAAAAATCCCCACTTCATCGCTTCCTCGGAGATGGCGTGTCCTATCGCTCGTGTGCCGCTATAGCACCACTCAAATCATTTTACCCAGCCATTGTAACAGCAGTAACCGATCTAACAACTGCGCCAGGCACTTGTCGTCTTATACATGGAACGCTGACGGCAATGCCGTATTCCATCCGTTTACATACACTCCTGGAAATTGAAATAAGAACACCGTGAATTCATTGTCCCAGGAAGGGGAAACTTTATTGACACGTTCCTGGGGTCAGATACATCACATGATCACATTGACAGAACCACAGGCACATAGACACAGGCAACAGAGCATGCGCAATGTCGGCACTAGTACAGTGTATGTCCACCTTTCGCAGCAATGCAGGCTGCTATTCTCCTATGGAGACGATCATAGAGATGCTGTATGTAGTCCTGTGGAACGGTTTGCCATGCCACTTCCACCTGGCGCGTCAGTTGGACCAGCGTTCGTGCAGGACGTGCAGACCGCGTGAGACGACGCTTCATCCAGTCCCAAACATGCTCAATGGGGGACAGATCCGGAGATCTTGCTGACCAGGGTAGTTGACTTACACCTTCTAGAGCACGTTGGGTGGCATGGGATACATGCGGACGTGCATTGTCCTGTTGGAACAGCAAGTTACCTTGCCGGTCTAGGAATGGTAGAACGATGGGTTCGATGACGGTTTGGATGTACCGTGCACTATTCAGTGTCCCCTCGACGATCACCAGAGGTGTACGGCCAGTGTAGGAGATCGCTCCCCACATCATGATGCCGGGTGTTGGCCCTGTGTGCCTCGGTCGTATGCAGTCCTGATTGTGGCGCTCACCTCCACGGCGCCAAACACGCATACGACCATCATTGGCACCAAGGCAGAAGCGACTCTCATCGCTGAAGACGACACGTCTCCATTCGTCCCTCATTTCACGCCTGTCGCGACACCACTGGAGGCGGGCTGCACGATGTTGGGGCGTGAGCGGAAGACGGCCTAACGGTGTGCGGGACCGTGGCCCAGCTTCATGGAGACGGTTGCGAATGGTCCTCGCCGATACCCCAGGAGCAACAGTGTCCCTAATTTGCTGGGAAGTGGCGGTGCGGTCCCCTACGGCACTGCGTAGGATCCTACGGTCTTGGCGTGCATCCGTGCAGTCGCTGCGGTCCGGTCCCAGGTCGGCGGTACGTCCACACGGCCTCCCGCATGCCCACTATACGCCCTCGCTCAAAGTCCGTCAACTGCACATACGGTTCACGTCCACGCTGTCGCGGCATGCTACCAGTGTTAAAGACTGCGGTGGAGCTCCGTACGCCACGGCAAACTGGCTGACACTGACGGCGGCGGTGCACAAATGCTGCGCAGCTAGCGCCATTCGACGGCCAACACCGCGGTTCCTGGTGTGTCCGCTGGGCCGTGCGTGTGATCATTGCTTGTACAGCCCTCTCGCAGTGTCCGGAGCAACTATAGTGGGTCTGACACACCGGTGTCAATGTGTTCTTTTTTCCATTTCCAGGAGTGTATGTCTGTACTTGAATACAGATGCCAATACCAGTTTCTTTTGAACTTCAGTGTAGAACACTGAGATGTGTGGCTGACGCACATACCCAACAGCAGTTCTCACTTGAAGTGTCCGACTATCCCCCCCCCCCCCCAAATACACTTTTGTGGGTTTTAGAGCGGAAATGTTGCACATGGCAGCTGTTGTGGAGACGATTTTGAGTGACTGTGGCTCTTAAGAATTGTAGCAAAAGTGATAAACGAACAGTGAATTGATACTAACAGTAACCATGTGACTTTTAGCAGTAACAGCAGTACAGAGAATAAAGATAAATGTGAATTGTACAACAGTGGTTACGCGTGAATCTGTAGATGAGAAGCTGTTGAAGTAACATTGACGATTTAGCTATTGTTCAAAATTACGCAAGTGTTTTGCTCAGCGGCAGTATATTTTTTGGAGACATTAGGAACGCGTGTGGCGAGGATAGGAATGTCTTATCCAGAATGAGTTTTTCACTCTGCAGCGGAGTGTGCGGTGATATGGAACTTCCTGGCAGATAAAACTATGTGCCGGACCGACACTCGAAGTCGGTACCTTTGCCTTTCGCGGGTATGTGCTCTACCATATGAGGCACCCAAGCACGAATCACGCCCCGTCCTCACAGCTTTACTTCCGCCACTACCTCGTCTCCTACCTTCCAAACTTCACAGAAGCTCTCCTGCGAACGTCCTGAAAAAGGATATTGAGGAGACATGTCTTAGCCACAGCCGTGGGTGGGGGGGTGGGGGGGGGGGGGGGTGTGGGGGGGTGTTTCCAGAATGAGATTTTCAGCGGAATGTGTGCTGATATGAAACATCCTGGCAGATTAAAACTGGGTGCCGGACCGGGACTCGAACTTTGGAACTTTGACTTTCGCGGGCAAGTGCTCTACCAACTGAGCTACCCAAGCACGCCTGCGAGGAAGTTTCATATCAGCGCACACTCCACTGCAGGGTGAAAATCTCATTCTGGAAACATCCCCCAGGCTAAGCCATGTCTCCTCAATATCCGTTCTTTCAGGAGTGCTAGTCCTGCAAAGTTCGCAGGACAGCTTCTGTAAAGTTTGGGAGGTAGGAGACGAGGTACTGGCAGAAGTAAAGCTGTGCGGACGGGGCGTGTGTCGTGCTTGGGTAGCTCAGATGGTAGCGCACTTGCCCGCGAGAGACAAAAAACCCGAGTTCAAGACTCGGTCCGGCATACACTTTTAATCTGCCAGAAAGTTTCATGTGTTATTATGTCGATGCAATGTCAAAGACTGACGTCAAGAAAAAGAGACAGAGATATCTTATTTACAGCACAGTTCGCTGAGGGGATACCCAGAGCGAGGCAGACAGGAGCAGGGCGTTTTCTTGGCATTCTTCGCAACGTTCATCGTAAGAGCAGGGTGGTGGTCCGCCTTTGGCACACCTGGTGAGCAAGGGAGACCTTCAACTTGACAACAGATGTCTGACACTGTAAATTTTAATGTAGGCTGCCGCTTATTTTGTTAACCCAGGGTAGCAGAGACTTGACAGAGAGCTGCAGTGCAGTGCAATCTGTAATTGTAGATTAACTTGTTGAAAATATAAGTAATACTAGCATCAGTGATGAAAGAGAAAGGGTTCTGATGCTTTGAAATATGACACTATTTGCTCTCAAAGAAGAGAGGAAGGTAACGAGCATTTTCAGAACTACGTGACGAAAGTTCAGCTCAGGTGCAAGACCCTTCCGATGTCCCGGAAGTTAATACAGATGATATGGTCAGATGGAACTGTACCCACTGTAAGTCACTGCACTGCATCTGCAGACACTGTCGCTGTTGCCAGTAAGGATGAATTCTCAAGTGAGAGAGCTGTAACAGATGATACCGATTGCGAAGACATGTTAATGAGATTTCTCAGAGAATCACAGAAAAACAGTGAAGTATCCCTGTAATTACAAATTATATTAAAGAAAATACTATTGCCATTGAGAAAATTTATGATAAAGCAACAGCATCTGAAAGAGGGCCGATGTATCTGATAAAAGGGAAGATAGGTGACCAGCAAAATTGAAAATCTTTTAAAGAAAATGACTTGAGGAGTATGAAAAGCAAAAAGTAATAAATGACTGCCTTATCAGGAAACTTACCGAAGAACATGAAAGTAGTAGAAGCACATGAGTTTGAAATTAACTGTCTAGAATGTAATGCGTACAATTTTTTAAAGACCAAAAAATACTAGTAAAATTGCGGAGTGACTCACAAGGAGCAACATGCAAAGATAGAAAAGGTTCACATTGATCTGAATAACAACATGGAAATGATTAAAAATACATGTGCTGAGAATGCAGGCGAACCTCATTTAGAACTGAAGGAACTTCGAGGCAAGCTACAGCTATAGTCAGTGGTACAGTTTGCCGTTCAAGTCGAAGCTAAAGTCAAGTAAAAGCTTTGAGCTTGGTATGACTAGGAAAGACAGAAAGATAAAAAGTGCAAACTATATAATATCTGACGATCAGTATTTGAAAGCAAGAGCAATAAAGAAGGATTTCAGATTCCCTGACAGGGAAAAGTGGAACTGTCACCTCCAGCACTGACAATGTTCAGCGCCGATGGACAAAGTTCAAGAACAATATACAATACACTTTATACAGGTTTGTACTCAACGAAGTTGTGAGAGGTGGAAAAGAACCGCCATGTTTAGACAACCGTGTTAGAAGCAGCTCGAGCTTCACTGGAAATTTAATTGTATCCATAGCCTCGCAGACAAACAGAAACTAAGAGAAGCCAAAACTGTCTTAAGGAGGGGCTTGTGTGGCTCGTTCAGCGAATTCGAAAGTAAAAATCTATCTAATCACGTGGCAGAAAATCCTAAGAAGTCTTAGACTTACGTTAAATCAGTAATCAGATCGAAGCCATCCGTCGAGGCGCTATGTGACCACAATGATACTGAAACGGAGGATTACACAGAAGAGGCCTCAGTACTAAACGCACTTTTGAAAACTGATTCACAGAGATAAATCGCACTGTAGTTCCTTCTTTATATCGTCGCAAAAGTGACAGAATGTCAGAGGTCGAAATAAGTGATCATAGGATAGAAAATCAACAGAAATTGCTCAGCAGTGGGACGGCGGCAGGACCTGACGGGACACCTATACGACTGTACGCAGAGTGTGCGAAAGAATTTTCTCCTCTTTTAGCAGCTATGTACCGTAGGAATCTGGACAAGCGAAGTCTTACTAGAGATCGGAAAAAAGCACAGACCATCCCCGTTTTCAAGAAAAGTCTTTGAACAGATGCAAAAACTATAGGCCTGTGTCTCTCACGTCGGTATGTTGTAGAATTCTGGAACGTGTTTTATGCTCGCGTGTCATGACATTTCCGGAGAGCGAAAATCTCCTCACTAGGAATCAACATGGTTTCCGAAAACAACGGTCGTCCACGAGATGGAGAGGGCAGTATATACAGGCGCTTAGGCTGATGCCATATTCCTTGCCTTTAGGAATGTGTGCAATACGGTCCGCTACTGCCACCTAATGAACAAAACACGAGCGTACGGAATATTTCACCAAGTGTGTCATTGAACTAAGAGGTTTTAGCAAACAGGACACTGCATATCATTCTCAATGGAGAGATGTCTTCAGGCGAGAAAAGTAACTACATGTATACCTCAAGGGGGGGGGGAAATAGGACCATAATTTTCACAGTATTTGCACACTATGTGATCAAAAGTATCCCGACACCTGACTGAAAGTGACTTACAAGTTCGTAGTCACTCTTCATCACTAATGTTGGAATACAGTATCGTATTAGTCCACTCTTAGCCTTCATGACAGCTTACAGTCTCGCAGGCATACGTTCAGTCAGGTGCTGGATGGTTTCTTGGGGAATGACAGCCCATTCTTCAGAGAGTGCTGCCCTGAGGAGAGGTATCTACGTCGGTCGGTGAGGACTGGAACGAAGGCGGCTTTCAATAGCATCCCAAAGGTGTTCTGTAGGATTCACGTCAGGACTCTTTGCAGGTCAGTCCATTACAGAGATGTTATTGTCGTGGAATCACTCTGCCACAGGCCGTGCATTATGAACTGGTGCTTGATCGTATTGACAGATACAATCGTCATCCCCAAATTGATCTTCAAGAGTGAAAAGCAAGAAGGTGCTTAAAGCATAAAAGTAGGCCTGTGCTATGACAGCGCCACGCAAAACAACATGGGGTGCAAGCCCCCTCCATGAAAAACGCGACCACACCATTACACCACCGGCTCCGAATTGTACTGTTGGCACTACACACACTGGCAGACGACGTTCACCGGACATTCACCATATCCACACCCTGCCATCGGATCGCCACATTGTGTACCGATATTCGTCACTCCACACAACGTTTTTCCAGTGTTTAATTGTCCAATATTTACGCTCCTTACACCAAGCGAGGCTTCGTTTGGCATCTACCGGCGTGATGTGTGGCTAATGAGCAGCCGCTCGACTATGAAATCCAAGATTTTTCACCTCCCGCCTAACTCTCATAGTGCTTGCAGTGAATGGTCATGCAGTTTGGAATTACTGTGTGATGGTCTGGATAGATATGTCAGCCTGTTACACATTACGACCCTCCTCAACTGTCGGCGGTCTCAGTCAGTCAGCAGACGAGGTCGGTCTGCACGTTTTTGTGCTGTGCGTGTCCCCTCACGTTTCCACTACACTATCACATCAGGAACTGTGTACCTAAGGATGTTTAGGAATGCGGAAATTTCTCGTACAGACGTATGACACAAGTGTCACCGAATCACCGGACCACGTTCGAAGTCCGTGAGTTCCGCAGAGCGCCCCATTTTGCTCTCTCGCGATGTCTAATGACTACTGAGGTCGCTGATATGAAATACCTGGCAGTAGGTGGCAGCACAATGCACCTGATATGAAAAATGTTTTTGGGGTGTCCGGATACTTTTGATCGCATAGTGTAAGTACGGATATTCCACGAGGCTTTTCGCTGACGATGCTGTTGTAAACATGCAAGTCGCCTCAGTAGAAAATGCCAGCGAAATTTGGAAACACGTTGGGAGGATCGACGCTTGCTACAGGAAGTGGCAGTTTCCTCAACATAAACAATTATTACATGTCGCGTATACAAAGACCGAGAGGCCCATTGGTGTATGATTACAAGATTCCAGAAGAGTCACAGGAAGTAGTTACATCCAAACAGGAGAATCCTCAGAAAATGTGACAGCCTGGGATCCACACCATTTAGAGGAATTAGAGAAGATACGAAGAAGAACATCACGATTTGTTACAGGTTTATTTAATAGGTGCGAAAGCTTCAGGGAGTTTTTGAGACAACACCAGAGGCAGACGCTTCAAGGGTGGCGTTTTCCAACACGTTGTGGTTTGCTGTTAAAATTCCGAATGTGTTGATTCCTGGAAGTCTCAAGGAATATATTGCTTCCTATTACGTATAGGTCGCGAAAAGACCATGAGGATAGAATTACAGAGGTTCTAGCCCACACAGGGGCTTACCAGCAATCCATCTTCCAGCGGACAATTCGTGACTGTAATAGGAAAAGGGGGAAGTGAGATTGGTACACAGAGTAATGTCCGCCACACAGCGCCACAGCGCAAGATAGCTTTGGATTAGACTATAGATGTAGATGTAGATGTAGATGTAGATATAGATATGTGTGTAAGTTACATAGGTTCTCTGCCAGAAGGAGCATAGATCCAGTTGCCTTCAGACGACTATTTGAGGAATTATTTCCTTTTCAGGTTGTTTTTTTAATCAGCAGATTAGAAGGGAAACGAGAATGAGAACACGTGCACAAGGAAACATTTTCGATTAGTTTTGTCGAGTAACGCATAAAATTGCGTCAGGGAAGAACTATTTGAAGGTCGAAATTTTACTAATGGTGGGTTGCAAAAGTTATATAGTTCTTTCCAATGTACGTAGAAAAGAATTTATATTTAGATAATCCACTGAATCCACTTACAAAAGACTCGTTCGACCTATACTTGAGTATTGCTCATCAGTGTGGGATCCGTACCAGATCGGGTTGACGGAGGAGATAGAGAGGATCCAAGTAGGAGCGGCACGTTTCGTAGCAGGGTTATTTGGTAACCGTGATAGCGTTACGGAGATGTTTAGCAAACTCAAGTGGCAGACTCTGCAAGAGAGGCGCTCTGCATCGCGGTGTGGCTTGCTGTCCAGGTTTCGAGAGGGTGCTTTTCTGGATGAGGTATCGAATAAATTGCTTCCCCCTACTTATACCTCCCGAGGAGATCACGAATGTAAAATTAGAGAGATTCGAGCGCGCACGGAGGCTTTCAGACAGTCGTTCTTCCCGCGAACCGTGCGCAACTGGAACAGAAAAGGGAGGTAAAGACAGTGGCACGTAAAGTGCCCTCCGCCACACACCGTTGGATGGCTTACGGAGTATAAATGTAGATGTAGAAAGAGTGTCTCTTAATTTTAATCGTAATCTTAAAGTTCCAGAATGAGTATAATATTAATTAAATCTTAATCCCGATGACAGGTGTTAATGGAGTCGCGTAGAATTTGGATCACTTATATTCTATGGCGGGTAATACGCAGAACTTGGAAGAATGGCACAGAAATAGGTGGAAAAATAACAGTAAAAACGATGCCCCACGACGGGAGGACACGCCGCCCCCGAGATTTAACGTGACGGTAGTACGAAGAGAGGTCGCCGTATCAAAAGTGTAGGATTGATATACCGGAAACTACTATTACGATCTCCCAGACGACGAAAGCGTAGATTTAATTGGGGAAGGGTAAATTTTCACGGGGACTCGAGACATTTCCATAATAATTAAAACGGACAGCACGAACAGAGGGCTTCACCTCAGGGTAACTGACTGCACTTTCTTGTGAAGATCGATTATGAACGCTTATGAGTACGAGAGGATTAAAAATAAGTTTCGCGGGTGTGCCGGGAGGAGTAAAATAAAAACGGGCCAAGAAAGTAGGATTTGGTGGGATACATGAAGAGAGGACGTAATAAAAGATAGGAATTAAGGTCGACAGTGTGTGCGACAATAATGAAGAGACTGTAGATACAAGTGAGGAGTGTGATTTGCTTAAATCTGCTGAGCTAGAAAGCCTGTGTGAGAACATAGGCAAAATATGACAGATGTGACGCCTCGTAGAGCAATGTCGTCAGAGAGATTGTCTCCACATAACTTGATTTTTGTAATAACGGACGTGTAAATCCATAGACTGATGGCCCGTTGAATTCTTATACTTTAGGAAATGACGATTAGAAATGGAGGGGGAAAGAAAAGTACATAAGAAGAAAAAAAGCTTAAGTATGAGCTACTATGATATACTTAAAGACGAAAGTACGGACTCATTTTTGATCATACACAAAAGTAGGTTATCAGTAGAAAATGAAGAGAGTAAATTCATTGATGAAGGGGCGGAACCGAAAATGAAGTTACTGGAAAGCCATGATGAGTTATATGTATATCTAGCGTAGTGCTGGATTCCGGTAGAGTGAAGCTTGAGCTACGTGTTGTACAGGAGTGGGCTTCTTGCACCAAAAACATTTATTGAAAATGTAAATACTTTCTATAAACAAATTACAAGAGTAGAATATTAAACAATAATGACAAATCTCTTCATTTTGAGCACTCTAATGCTTTCTGCACTGAACAGATGGTGTGTATGAACTGCTGTTTCAATTTGCGGCATTTTCTGTTTATTAATTTTTTACTATATTTATTCTTCTGTTATGATGCTTGGTCTCTTTTAATAAATATTTTCATTTATAATACAACTGTTTTCTTAATTTGTGCCATTCTACACTATTTGCGCCCCATAGGTGGCACGCAATGCGCTGTTTCCGCGTAGTGGTGTAAGCAGTTGACAAACCTGTCACGCTGATGTTTGCCTTAGCAGGTTGCTATTTTTGTGGTTTTGATGTTGGCTTTACAACATAACTTTTCCTTATTATCTCTCCATGAATTGTGAACCTACATAAGTAATTCATGTTCTGTTTTAAATACACCTTCTATTACTTAAGGTTTCTGAAATTTTTGTTATTCTCCTATGTTGATTAAAAATTTTGAATAGGTAACTATAACTGATTCTGATGAAGATACTCTTAGTCGGTATTGAAACCAGATCAGTGCTGTGAAGTTTGTGCAGCCGGTTGGTTATTGTCATCGTTTAGTACCACCCTGTGGTAGTAGAGAAGGCCAAGCGGGAACACCTCTGCGTGGAGCCAAGATAGCCGTTGCGAAATTGTGAAGCGTCAACGACACCAGTAAAACATTATTAGAGTTCAGTTATTAATTCACAATGTATACAAGTCGTCGTTCTTTCGCACCAGCCTCCGCTGCTGCAAATTCAGTTGTGTATTGAATTTTACCTTACATCCCACTATTATTGTAATTTACAGGCGGCTGTTATTAACCCACCACTCCTATTGTAATTTAGTACGCTTTTACCTAAACAACAGAAATCCTGACTCTATGTTGCCAGGTATAATCCTCATACTAAAATTTAGTTTAATTTCCAAATAAAGTACACTATGGGAGGATAGTCCTGTTAATAGGAAAAGCTAATCGATAGAGTTACCCTTTTTACAGTATTTGACCGTGTATTGTGTCTAATAGACAAGTAATTCAGACCACTCAATTCTTTTCCTAAGATCTTACCCAGTGGTTAGAAAGAAACGCAGAATGAACAGTATTATACTGAAGCCCGGACAACTCAGTGCCAAGTTCATTTAATGGTTTAAAATATGTACTAGACATCGCCAGCCTATTCAGGCAATGAAACAATGAAGTATTGGAAAAGTACAAGTATGAATTTTGCCTAGTTTCTTGCTACTGTTTAATTTGGTTCTACAAATGAATATTACTCCACTTAAACAGTGTTGGACTACACCCTTATGCATTACGTTTTCAAAAGAGAAAAAGCTCAGTGGATAACTTAAAGGAAGTTAAAAAAGATTTTGCCAGGGGGGACTTTCAGAAAAGCACTTTCCATAATCAACAAACTTAAATACTAAAATACTTAAATATTAAAACACACACTTTTTATAATTAACGTTTCATTCAAGAAAACCTCTTTCTTACGCGAATTTATTTTCGAAAGCTATTACTCTTTAAACGAACTCTGTATAGTCATTTGACAGATTCTAGTAACTTGGCTTCACTCTGATTCAGTTTTACTTACGCAAACTTTTACTATAACTTTGCAATAGTTAAGAAAACTTTTTCATTATTTACACAAAAAATTTAAATAATGCCTATTTATATTAACTTGGCACTTCCTAAGTCTGTGATACAGGATACTCGGATTAATCAAACACCAGGAAGAAACGCTATAAAGGTGTACGATTAGGATGAAATAACAGGGAGAACCAGTTTCTTTAAGTTTCAAGAATGATTATTCTCATTGTAAGCTAATGATTCACGCTCTACAAAAGCAGAATAAAAAAAATCTTATCTAGTTGCCATACGCTTTAGAGTGACGAACAATTGTTGCGGCTACACTACCACAGTACGGGCTGCAAGTATCTTGCTGTATGGGCTCAATTTCTCTTCTTGGCGTCGTTCAGTTTCACATACTGTAGCCCAACAACCCGCAGTTTACAGTCTTCATCTGAGGCATTTTTATGCAAATTTTCAGGCAAAGCTTCTCCTGGTTGTAACGCAGGAATGCATATCCTCCTATTTCCATCTATTGTACTATATATGCATTTATGTCGATGTATAATTGGTTTGGTTTGTTAATATTATTTGTATTTTTACGCTGGGTCTGGCCTTGGGAAAACTATGCTATCGAACGAATACATCGATAGGTCGTGTGGAGAACCAAAGTGTTTAGGATCTTTGGTATTGTTAACTCTGCCGCGTGGAGCGCGGGCAGAGGGGAGTCTAGCTGGAGTAGTGCAGTGGAGCAGGTGTGTTGTGTGACGCTCCCTCGAGTTGCCGCGCTTTCGGGGTTGGGCAGCATGTAATTGCGCTCGACTTGCTATGATAGTTTCTGACACGGTGTCGCGGACGAGAAGCATTAGCTGCCGCACATCAAGAGCCCGTTTCGCCTGGTGACCGTGTCGGGAAGAGGGCGCGCCAACATCCAGCTTCTGCAACAGCGATGGCCGACAATGAGTGACTGTCGCCACCTTCTCGGTCGACGGCTTCAAACCTTCAATCAACCAACAAGGAAGACTGGAAGCACGTAAAGTTTTAGAGCTGTATGACAGACCTCAGATTTTCAAACTGTTCCATTTTCGTAACTATAATTATTGCAACTTAGCATGAACATTTGTTGTTCATTTTCCGAATTGCATAACCAAGCAGGGTCCCTTCCTTTTCCGGAATGCACCCGAATGTCGTTGAAATTCAAACGCCAGCATTAAAGTAATATTATTCCATTTCTCTGCTTTAATTTCAAAGTTCCGTTAAAGTATTCATAGCTGGCTACAATATTTAGATTACACAAGCGCAAATTATGAGTGCGAGTCTTGTTACCATATTTTAGTTTACCTGTGACTGCAGCTCAGCTGGGTACATACTAAATTTTACTATTGTTAATTGTTCAGAATCATTTAATTCAAGTTAAATCTCTTATTTCTTAATTGCGTAGATTTAAGTAGCTTTTGAAATGATTGTTGAGGTAGCCAAGTCTAACCGTATTTTACTGAATTTCGATGTGCTTCAGAAACAAAGTTCACTATTAATTTCAGTCAGTAAATTAACTTTCAATTTTCCGGTATTATTCATTCTTTTGCTAAATTAAGTCAGAGTGTAGCGAAATTTATTACTTCTGACAAACTTTCAGTTTTCACACTTCACTTGTCAACCTTCAGTTGCCACGCTTCTAGTGCTAATTATATGTGTAATAATAACCTTTCTTTTTCAGTTACTGTAGTAATTGTCCATAGGACTGGCGACTGTAATTTCCCCCAAATCTGAAATATCTAATTACCGCTAGTTAATTGTTAACGTAACGGCCTCACATTTACTTTCTTTATTAACTTTATCCCTTTTCAAAATTAATTTCCACCACTTTCATTTGCATTTTTCCTTTCATTTAGATGTAACCCTTTCCTCCGGCTTTACCGACAGATTAACTTCGGTGACGATTGCTTTTCCCAAATTTCCATTAGGTACACGCGGTTTGGTTTTTCACTGTCATTGAGGTCGATAAGTGAGGGGGAGGTACATGGTCCACAAGGATGCTACCTCAATAACAGCTACCTATAGACTATTCTCTCTCTTTTTTGTTTTTTGTTTTACGTGCTTGCTCTAGTAGCGCACCAGTTTGCCCTTGCCCCCTTTTCCACTCCTCAGAGCCACTTTCGTTTCAATCAGAAGCACACTGGCTTTTACATAACACCTATTTCTTACATAGTTCCTAAGCTTGAGCATTTCTTACAATTGTCAAATTTACATAAACTTGAGTAGTTTATACACACAAATACTTTTAAGTACATATGTCATCAGAAAATTATTTAGGAAATAAACAATTTACACAGTACTTCACACACATTTCTCACATTCAATGCAAAGAACCTCGGTCTCCAGTACAGTACACTTTACATATACAGAAAAATATAGCATCAATATGCGAAAATTTGAAAGCAAAAGAAATATATATGAAAATTTAGATGAACCATAAACGAATAGTGTTATAAGCGCTCAGTGTTCGCACACCTAGGCCGCGCACCCTGGCTGCGAGTCGGCTGCCGACGAGCGTGGCTGTGGCTGCCCGGCCCGAAGCGGTTCTGACGCCGGCTTCGGGCTGTACTCGTCCCATTCCGAATTCTGCGGTTTACCTGGTGTTCACAGTTGTGTTTGGCTAGCCTCCACCATACCCCTGGTAGGATTCAGCCCCCAAAAGCGCCTGAGTGTTAAACAGGAACGTGGACCCCAAGAGGCCTTGTTGAAGTCCGTTATTGGCAGCCGTCTGTGATGTGTTGTCGGGAGACACTCAGTTTCTCCATCAGCAGATCGTAGGCACGGAGCTGCATGAAGTTCGCCGGTGAAGGCCATCATCTTGACTTCATCTTCTGCTAGTTCATAGACTGTGCTGGAGCATCTCCGACATGGATTCAGTGCAGTATAGTAATCTTGGAATCGAGTGCTATTACTGTGAGTGCCATCGACCCCAATGATCAAATCCTGACAAGAGCTGGAGAGCTCGAGTATTTAAAGGAAGCTAGCTAGTATAACGCTATGATGCAAAGCTCGGTTCGTAATGACAGAAAGTTTCCTTATTCTGCTACAGTCACTTGACAGGTTGTTAATTGCCGTGTCGGTCCCTTGTTATGTGGTCTTATGAAACAGATACGGTTTCTTACGACATGCGTTACGAGCTAACAAATATGCTTGTCTAGTTTCCCTTGGTTTTCCGTCCTCTTTTCTTCTGAATGCTTATTTCTTACTCGTCAGACAGTGTCGTCAACCTAACCCACTTGCGACGTAATATATTTGTCTCTAGCACGACGTGAATTTGCTTGAGGCAATGTGAGTGACTTTTAATATTTTTTTTTCTAATTTCTTCTCCTTACTGTTCTGTGCCGTAACAATATGTTATCCGGAGCTAGTAGGCCTAGTATTTGTACAAAATTGGTATGTAATAATCAAAAAATAAATTATAGACTCTTCAGGCAAGGGGAGAAAATGCCTTATGAAAATAGGGGGAGAGGAAATAGAGCAAGTGAAAAACTTCAATTACTTGAGAGGTGTAATAATGGATGATACGTATTGCTCAACAGAAATTAGGAAAAGATTTGCAATGGCAAAAGAAGGATTCAAGAGGAAACAGAAATTACTTTGTGGTCCACTAAACAAAGAACTGAGGAAAAGACTTGGAAAGTGTTACACCTGGAGGGTTGCATTGTATGTTGCGGAGACATGGACATTGAGGAAGAAAGATGAAAGAAGAATGGAGGCATTAGAGACGTTGATATGGAGAAGAATGGTAAAAGTGAAATGGGAAGACCGAGTAAGGCATGAACTATTAAGAAGAGTTGAAGAAGAAATAAACATGCTGAAAGTCATCAGAAAGAGAAAATATGCATACACAATATGGATTACGTCGTGAGTGTAACAAATAATGTACAAAACTTATATTACGAGAAACGTTAACACCCACCCGTGGTGTATAAAGAAACACCATACAATTTAGACTATTCTCTCATCATGACCATGCCGCGTAATATAATAACTGTAATGAATCGGCATACTCGAACAGATACACAGTCTGCATCACAGTGCTCGCCACCTTTCAATTGCAGGCCACTAAAGCACACTCCTAGTGCTACTAATAACGAAACTACTGTTTTGCGTATCTTTCTGGGATTGCTGTCCTCTTTTGCCACTGAGGAAAGACACGGACGCCCTCCCGGCCTATGATGACCAAAGCTACTTGGTTGTGTCGACTGTTGGTTCCACAGACTGTCTGGCTCTACAGCAGATCGGGCCACAGTTGATTCTGTCTTGGCTGTTGGCCACTAACCAACTCTTTGTCTGTCCGCATCATTGCATCCTTCTAGCTCCAACTGCGGCTCACTGAGACATCTTAGGCCTGCCACGTCCATCAAAATGAGTCAGGCCAGTGTCCCATCCCATGCTCGGTGCCACCCTAAGACTCGTCAGCGCTGCTTCTGGTGGAGGAGCTAGACGTCTGCTGGACGTACCCTCACATGGCGAGAGGTAGGAACGCTTAATGCACCCAGTTACATAGTCAAACATGATCGTTTCAGTGGTACAAGAGCTATGGTGTGCAGAGGCTTAAAGTTCCGTGGGCCTACTGACCTCCAGATCTCCAGATTTTTGAACATTTTATGCTCACCCGTCAACGTATAAGTGGTGGTCAAAAACGTTTTCTTTCAAAGGGCACATTAACCCTTTGCCTACATCTAGGTGTTTCTGTACCTGCTCAGGAGTCGTGCTTGGTTGCATATACGCTGCAGGAACGCTCTCAAACTGAAGCTTTTTGATCGCCCCTCGTAACTATGACACTGTATTCTTCTCCCATGTCCAAGTTTTCAGTGGTACAATAAGCCCTAACTTTATTTTTGTGTATGATAGTGCCCTACCCTTTCGAACAGTGCAGGTGGATGAGTTTTTGTAACGAGAGCATATTTGGCGAATGAAGTGGACTGTCCGCTCCCCTTACTTAAGACCCATCGAGGACATTCGTAATGCGTTGGGGAGACGCATTGTAGCATTTCCACACGCACCGGCGAACATCCAGAAGTTCTCAACTGTACTGATGGAGGATTCTTCATCTACATCTACCTCTATACTCAGAAAACCACACTGAAGTGCATGTCAGACTGTACGTTCCATTGTACGGTTATTAGCATTCCTTCCCCCTTCCATTCACAAGTGGAGCACATGAAGAATCATTGCCTATATGCTTCTGTGAAGGCTGTAATTAATCTAATCCTGTCTTCGTGATCCGTATCGGAGTGATACGTTGGGGGTTTAGTACATTTCTAGAGCCATAATTTAAAGCCAGTTCTTGAAACTTCGTAAATAGGCTTGTTCTGGATAGTTTACGTCTCTCTTCAAGAGTCTGTCAGTGCAGTTTCTACTGTATTTCTGTGACACTCCCTAACAAATAAAACAATCCTTTAACTATTCGTGTTGCCCTTTAACATTTATTTACTGTCACTTAAATTTATGTTAAACCAAGGTGACAAGTAATTACATATAATAAACGGTATTAAATGCCGTTGATCGCCGTTGGGGTTGTTGCCGTCTGTTCACGTGATCTCAGCACGTTATTTAAGCCCATACGAAGGGTTAGTCTCGCATAGTTTCCTGCCGTATGTAGACGGGAGTGACACCACCAGCAGTCGACCAATTGGTAACATATTTAAAATTTGCGTAATTTTAGCTGTTGTATAATGGACTCCTTCTGACGGATATCTATAATTTCACAGTGTAAACGCCCAGAAGATGACCCCTACGTAGGGTTGAAACCGGCTGGCGGTATAATAACAATAAATGCGATTAAGACTGTTTTTGAATAATTGATTAATCATACTAATCGCTGCTTGATCTCCACATCCATGTTGTCCAAAAATCATCTTGAATCCTGAAAAACAGCAACTTGCTTTCTGAAAAAAAATTGCATCAGTTATTGAACGCCCCTCGTGCATTCTAGTCTACATTTGACGAAAATGTTTGTGCTTCTTAGACCTGATTTTTTTATACGGCAGGTCAGCATATTCTGCTAAGAATTTCAAGAGCACATTCAAGAACGATTTTATGATAACTTTTTCTGCTAGAAAAATATATCTCGCCTTACACACTCTCTTAGATACTTCCCTGTGAGCAAGCAGATACTTCAGACTACGTTGAGAAGTACTTAGCGCCTCCCAGAGTGACAGCTGACTACTGCGAGCGCTTTCAGACGACACTGGAGGAAGATGAATTGAAGAGCTGATGCGGCTGCAAGGTGGACCCGCCGAGCTGCCTGCGCGTCGCCCACGACTACGAAGACCTAGCGCGGCAGGGAAAAAAAAAAAAGGACTGCGTTAACGCGCCCTGGAGGAATTGCGAGGTTCATAGGGTGCGAATGCCGGACGATAAAGCGCTCGCGCGTAATGGCCGATGTTGTCAGAGATAGGGCCGGCTCACTGCCGTTACGACACGTTACTGCCGGCTGCGGCGAGGCGCGAGTGAAACGTGCGGCCAACAACACGACAACGCTCGTTTCCGGACTGCGGCGTCCTCGCAATGCGCCACAACCCTCTCCTTTTTCCACTCTGTAGACTCCGCGGCACGCGGTTTAACCACATTCGTGGAGCCTCGCTTAGGCAATACGAATGCGCATTAGCTTTCTAGCGAGGACCCTGTGGGAATAAAAGCAAGGGCAGAGCAGCAGCAGCGATAATTTGTTTCGCATTTCGAATGAAATTCCGTACTTGTGTGCCGTCACTTATTGAGTAAGATCTAATAACGTGATCTACGGTAGTAAATGAACAGTTTTACACTTACATTATTTGCTGCTCATAAGACATTAATACAACCAAAATCGCCCGATCTGGGTATTAAAAAAAAGTAACTGCACAGGAAAATAACTAAAGTGGAATTATGTAATTCCTGCACTCCGGTAACTCCAGGACATATTATAAGATGTAAGCAGTAACACTTGATAATAACATGAACACGCTTCCTCAGTCTTCTACAAGATATGGTCACGGTAGCGCAAATAGCCAGAAGAAATGTTTCCGTTTCCTGTGTTTTATAAGAGGCTCTGACAACCCTACAAAGCTCTAACCCATGTGTGAAGAGCAAGTCGGCGATCTTGGTAACCATGAATAAAACGAGGGCGGGGCCTGGTACTCAGAGATATTAGCAGAGGTCTCAGGGATCGGGAGGAACCAGACCCTAACGTTCAGTAGTTGAAACAGAATCTTGCCACTGGGGAAGAAGCGCCTGGTTCCCAATTACTCTTTAAGACAAGAAAAACGACGCACCACGAAGCAGACGTGCAAATTGGTCACAAAATTATATTCGTACACTTATCTAGGAAAAACGAAAAATTGTAAACTTTGGCGGACGATGAACGAATGTGTGACGCTGTAGCGTAATTTCACCGCGCATCTGGGAAGGATAGTAAACAGGGCATAAAGTCTTTACGAATTTCATTTCCTGTAATTAGCTGGACAGTAACCATGCCTCGCAGACAAGCGCGTTAACAATATACGCGATGTCGACAGCTGAGAGCCGGCCGCGGTGGTCTAGCGGTTCTAGGCGCTCAGTCCGGAACCGTGCGACTGCTACGGTCGCAGGATCGAATCCTGCCTCGGGCATGGATGTGTGTGATGTCCTTAGGTCAGTTAGGTTTAAGTAGTTCTAAGTTCTAGGGGACTAATGACTTAAGATGTTAAGTCCAATTGTGCTCAGAGCCATTTGAACAGCTGAGAGAGGACGTGGAGTGGGGATCAAAGAATGCGGCTGGATTAATGGACGGATCGCTCGACATTTGAATAGGAGTGACGCCACTATTCGATGATGCTTGCAGGAATGGGTGAACCAAGGTCGAACACAGCATCTAGAAGGAAGCAATCGACCGAGGGAGACGACAGACTGAAGACCGAGAAATCGCCAGAGAGGCACTAAAATCCCAATATTCATTATCATCAATCCGAAGTGCAACTGCTGCCTCATTGACCTCAAGGATCATTAATAGGTGGTTCACAGAAAGGAGGTTGAGATCTAGATGCCTCTTGCTCCGACTATCACTGTCTACTCTACACCAACAAGCCCGTGGTGTTGGGTATATTCGGCATGGAGTCTCATTGACTGGAGTAGAAAATTATACTCAGTGATTAGTCCCGATGATAGGCGAACACGTCTCTTTAGACCGCCCTGCATAGAGATGGGATACCAACCTGGCTGTCACCCGCCATACGGCCCGACAACCAAGAGTGATTGTCTGGGGTCCAATTTCATTTGACAGAAGGACCCCTTGGGTTGTCGTCCACCGCACCCTTTGAGCACAGTAATACGTCGACGATATTCTACGTCCTGGTTTGTTGGCCGTGATGGCAGGCCATCCCAGGCTTTCATTCGGCACGATAATACCTACCTGCACACGACGCGAGTTTCTAATGCTTGCCTTCATGCTTGCCAATTCCTACCTTGGCCAGCAAGGTGACGGATCTCTCCTCTAATGAGAAAGTTTGGAGCATTATATGCAGAGCCCTCCAACCATCTCGGGATTTTGACGATCTAACGCACAAATTGGACAGAATTTGGTGCAGTATCTGTCACAAGGACCTTCAACAACTTCATCAATGCCAAACCCAATAACTGCTTGCATAAAGGCCAGAGGTGGTCCAAAAATTGTTGACTTGTTCAAATTGTGAAACTCTTTCTCTTGAATTAATCATCCAGTTTGCCTGAAACTGTAGTCGTTTGTTTGTCTGTGCTTGTACACCACATATACCGATTTTCTAGGCTAGCAAAGTCGCCGGATCTCTCTTCAACTGAGAACATCTGGAGCGTTATGGGTATGGTCTCCAGCCATCTCTGGATTTTGACGCTAAAGCACCAATTGGGCAGAGTTTGGTGCAATGTCTCCAAGGAGGATATCCAACAACTTTATCAACCACTGCCAAGCCCAGTAACTGCTTCCATATGGGCCAGCGGTGGACCAAAGCGTTATTGACTTGCTCAATTTATGTAGACTTTCCTTTCGAATATCATGCAATTGTTCTAGAATTTTAATCATTTGTTTGTCTGTACATGTACATCACATGTACCTATTTTTGTCCCATTCGGATAATTCCTTCGTGGATGTTTGTTTCTTATGTCTTAAAATATACAAGGGCTTGCTCTGCTATCTTACTCGTGGGGATAACAAGTTGAAAATCAGTCTTCCACAGAAGTTAATGCCAGAAGTTTTCAAATATTTTCACGAGACTGTGCTCGTTTGGCACCAGGGAATATATAAAACAGTCCAGAAAATTAAGGAATGTCTCACTTGGCTATCCCTGAACGAAGACAAAAGGAGGCTGGTGAATCAGTGTGATGCTTGTAAGTTTACCAAGCCGAATTTGAACCGACTAAACTTCATTTCACTTAGGCTGAGTGAGGGATGGGCAAGGTGTTCATTACGTTTCTTGATTATGTAGGGCCGCTGCCTTGTATGCAGAAGACTAATAAATATATATTCTCGCCATAGATGTCTTTTCGAGTTTTTTTGTGGATTATGCCCAGAAGAAGAAGAATTGCTGGTCTGAAGATTAGGCATGTTGGTAAAATATTTTCAGAGCTTGATCCACCTAAGTCTTATGACATATCTGATAAGACGACCATCCCATATTGCCCTCAGCCAACGTTCACTGAAAAGGTGAATTGTAATGTGAAAGCTGCTCTAGCAATATTCTGTTGAATTTTAACAAAGTTCGACAGCTGTAATCCTTGGCTAAACCTAGTGTTTTATTCCACCACCCAGGAGGCCCATTCGATGATCTCGGCAGCTTTAACGCTTGCTTATGCTGCCAATTTGGCCTTGTCGAATCTTTGGTGAGTGAACAACTTCCTCCAGGAGCAAACGACCCATCAGTTCATTCAGGGTAATTGGAGGCAGGCAAGGATTCATGTTGACCATATGGATTGGATTGAGGTGGAGCGATACAGCTGGGGTAGGTGCCATTCCAAATTCGTTATTGGAGATGCAGTTTGTAATAAGAATTCGGTGCCCAAGAGAAGCTTAATAACAAAATTTATAATAAGTTGTTACTCCGTTTTGGGGAATCTTTTCAGATTATATAAATTTGTAAGGTGTCAGGCAAATCCAACACCTTCCATGAAAACCCTGACATGATAAGCAAAACCAGTAGTATGTCACATAGCTCCAAATAAATCGTGACATTAAATTAACCAAAGTAATACGAAGCAAATGGAATACGACAGACAACCACAAGAATGCCTAAATGCATGTCATACCTTCCCAGCATGAGACAGACGCAGTTCCGAGGGAAGAAACGAGAACAGAAGCCGAGAGCAGAACCGTGTTAAGCTAGAAGGCCCTACGATAAGGGACGGACTGGACACCCACGTCGCCAGCCTACCTCTAAGACTACCACCCGCACGTTTTAGCGTGAGACTTTTTCGCGTCTCTGATACGTCAAGGACCACCCCCCAGCCCATGTTAAAAGCTAGAGCCCTCCAGAAAAACAGTATAGATCTTACGATAACACAAAAAGGGCCACTACCAGCCATAAGTTTTAGCGTGAGACTTTTTCGCGTGTCTGCTACACTCCTGGAAATGGAAAAAAAGAACACATTGACACCGGTGTGTCAGACCCACCATACTTGCTCCGGACACTGCGAGAGGGCTGTACAAGCAATGATCACACGAACGGCACAGCGGACACACCAGGAACCACGGTGTTGGCCGTCGAATGGCGCTAGCTGCGCAGCATTTGTGCACCGCCGCCGTCAGTGTCAGCCAGTTTGCCGTGGCATACGGAGCTCCATCGCAGTCTTTAACACTGGTAGCAAGCCACGACAGCGTGGACGTGAACCGTATGTGCAGTTGACGGACTTTGAGCGAGGGCGTATAGTGGGCATGCAGGAGGCCGGGTGGACGTACCGCCGAATTGCTCAACACGTGGGGCGTGAGGTCTCCACAGTACATCGATGTTGTCGCCAGTGGTCGGCAGAAGGTGCACCTGCCCGTCGACCTGGGACCGGACCGCAGCGACGCACGGATGCACGCCAAGACCGTAGGATCCTACGCAGTGCCGTAGGGGACCGCACCGCCACTTCCCAGCAAATTAGGGACACTGTTGCTCCTGGGGTATCGGCCAGGACCATTCGCAACCGTCACCATGAAGCTGGGCTACGGTCCCGCACACCGTTAGGCCGTCTTCCGCTCACGCCCCAACATCGTGCAGCCCGCCTCCAGTGGTGTCGCGACAGGCGTGAATCAAGGGACGAATGGAGACGTGTCGCCTTCAGCGATGAGAGTCGCTTCTGCCTTGGTGCCAATGATGGTCGTATGCGTGTTTGGCGCCGTGCAGGTGAGCGCCACAATCAGGACTGCATACGACCGAGGCACACAGGGCCAACACCCGGCATCATGGTGTGGGGAGCGATCTCCTACACTGGCCGTACACCTCTGGTGATCGTCGAGTGGACACTGAATAATGCATGGTACATCCAAACCGTCATCGAACCCATCGTTCTACCATTCCTAGACCGGCAAGGGAACTTGCTGTTCCAACAGGACAATGGACGTCCGCATGTATCCCGTGCCACCCAACGTGCTCTAGAAGGTGTATGTCAACTACCCTGGCCAGCAAGATCTCTGGATCTGTCCCCCATTGAGCATGTTTGGGACTGGGTGAAGCGTCGTCTCACGCGGTCTGCATGTCCAGCACGAACGCTGGTCCCACTGAGGCGCCAGATGGAAATGGCATGGCAAGCCGTTCCACAGGACTACATCCAGCATCTCTACGATCGTCTCCATGGGAGAATAGCAGCCTGCATTGCTGCGAAAGGTGGATATACACTGTACTAGTGCCGACATTGTGCATGCTCTGTTGCCTGTGTCTATGTGCCTGTGGTTCTATCAGTGTGATCATGTGATGTATCTGACCCCAGGAATGTGTCAATAAAGTTTCCCCTTCCTGGGACAATGAATTCACGGTGTTCTTATTTCAATTTCCAGGAGTGTACATTAGGACCACCCTTCAGCCCATGTTAAAAGATAGAGCCCTCCAGAAAAACAGTATAGATCTTACGTTAACACAAAAAGGGCCACTACCACCCACAAGTTTTACCGTGAGACTTTTTCACGTGTCTGCTACATTAGGACCACCCTTCAGCCCATGTTAAAAGATAGAGCCCTCAGAAGAACAGTATAGATCTCGCGATAATGCTAAAAGGACCACACCAGCTGCAGGTTTTCGCTTGAGGCTTTTTCCCGTCTCTGTTACGCTGCAAACTTTAAAAACATTGCCCCACCACGAAAAGTATAACGTTTCTCATTGGATGGACAGAATTTTTGTAGGCGGAGCTTAAGGTTAACATTGAGACCCTGATTGGTCAAATGAAAACACAGCCAGATAGTTTTTTTTTTAAACCAACTTCGGTAAATGTAGTAAGGAGAAGTTAGGAGGAGTTACTTCCGAGACGGCGAGCTGGATGGCTGCTGCGCCCGCCGCCGCCCCCCTGACGAACACCGACAAGGTAATGAACGCACGCGATGCCGCATAACAGCGCATAAAGCTTCACTCAGAACTGCAGAAGTCTCATCTGTTACACCTCCTTTTTGCGTAATACTAGTGTCGATCGTCAATTAAAGCTCATGGTGTTCACATTTGCCACTGGAAGTAACAATCTGAAACGCGATGATTTTTCTGTTATGTAGTTATTGAGAAACCACATCAGCCACTGTAATTTGCGACAAGTTAGATAAGTTATTAAAGATAATTGAGGGTCACTGTAGACCATTTTGATAGTTTTTCTCTTTTGTGAAACTTAATTTAAACCTAGATTATGGATGTGATATGGCATAGGTCATCCTTAGATCCATTGTAGAACTAGGAAACCCACTCAGGGAATATTCGTTCACATTTTTGTTGAACGCAGTTGGTTTTTACCATCCAGTATTAGAACACCTCCTTTATATCATCGCTAGTCTCACTGAACTCTTCTGAATTCTACATGTCATGTGTGGTCTGGTGTGTCCTTACCAGCAACAGGTCCCAGGTTCAAACTGGTCAATTCCCTAAAAAACACGCTCAGAGCGTCGTTGCGCGAAAGTGGTAGGGAGACACGATATAGAACAAACAGACACCACCATGAATGTTTAGAATTTCTCACCCGAGTTAGCCTTCTGATTGGGAACCGGTCCATGGGTAAGATGCACCAACTACGCCCAAGCCATGTTTAAGACTGTCCCTGGTATATAAACTTATGTAAACTCCACTTTCCGGGGTGTTTTGGTTTGAGGAGAGGTGGATAGTACGTAGTTCTGTGTCAGCTCCTGTCGATATTGCGTTTGGCTATGGTCGCTGAATGTTACCAAGCAACGGCTTTGTGTGTCGCACCACAGAGGGTGTGCGCGGCGAATTCCTAGCGTTTCTCACATATTATGGGCTTGCGAGGTGGAGCCTTGGTCTGGTGGTCAAGAGCCGAGGTTCCAGCTGTCAATTCGAGTGTGTCTCCAGTCCGCATGGACAAGCTGAGCAGGCACCATCAGAGCAGTGTTTTGCGCAGCGAGCGACATAGGCGTTGGCGCCTGCGTGAACGTGCGCACAGGAGGCGAAGTGGGCAGCTGTACTTCGGGCAAAGTAATTACCGGGTCGTGGGCTGTGGGCGCAGGAAGACTGGTGTACCGGTGGCCACTTGGGATAGCCCCTGTTCAACTGAAGTAAAGAAACTGGTGAGCACGTTTCAGGAGCTGTTGTGCTTGTGCTGCGAAGCCGACTTTAACATACATTCCAATCTGTTCAGCGCTATTTAACAGACCTTTTTCCCTGTTGAGTTGCAGTCGGTTTCTACTTGGTGTTTGTTACCCGTTTATGAGAGACTTCACAAGAGCGAGTTATTTATCGTTTCACGTTAAATAGCTTCCACCCATTAAATGTTCTTGTGAACGTGGATTGGAATCAAATGTTTTTGTCTGAAGGTTGAAACTGTTCATTTATAACTTTGCGTACCAGGGTGAATCGGGAGAATAGTTTTGTGTGGTAGAGCTGATCTGAGCTTTCTTAGTGAATACGCCTGGTTATAAGAAATTCCGTTTTTTTTTGTTTCTCCTCGTAGTTCACGTTCTGCCTTTTGTTAGTTTGTAAGTAGGCTGTTTAGGTTTTCTTATTGGTAACGCCACATAGCGCTCAGTATGAAAAATCACTGGCTGTGCTGTGCGCAGTCTGTGGCTAGTTTGCATTGTTGTCTGCCAGTGTAGTGTCGGGCAGCGGCAGCTGGATGCTAACAGCGCGTAGCGTTGCGCAGTTGGAGGTGAGCCTCCAGCAGTGGTGGACGTGGGTAGAGAGATGGCGGAGTTTTGAAATTTGTAAGAATTGGTGTCATGAAGTGATATATATATTATGACTACTAAGGTAAATACATTGTTTGTTCTCTATTAAAATCTTTCATTTGCTAACTATACCTATCAGTAGTTAGTGCCTTCCGTAGTTTGAATCTTTTATTTAGCTGGCGGTAGTGGCGCTCGCTGAATTGCAGTAGCTTGAGTAACGAAGATTTTTGTGAGGTAAGTGATTTGTGAAACGTATAGGTTAATGTTAGTCAGGGTCATTCTTTCGTAGGGATTTTTGGAAGTCAGACTGCGTTGCGCTAAAAATATTGTGAGTCAGTTTTAGCACAGTCTTGTATAAATTTTTCTAAGGGGACGTTTCATATGTCGACCCTTAGCCGAGGATACCTCACTGGAATCTTCTAATTTTTTCTTGTAGTTTGTGTAGTTAGTGTAGCCTTTGTTTATTGCTAGCGCGTAATCATAGAGAGAATTTCCTTTGTAGTTGCAGTCTTTCATTGTTGTACAGTAAAACAGTTGTGGCATGCGTGTAGGTTTGCACAAAGTATTTCGCAGCTTCGCTTGCAATTAACTAGATATTATTTTCAGTGCTATGTTAATGTGTTCTCTTATTATTGCTCTTCAAATTGTGCTTTTGTGTGTTATCGTGTGAAATATTGTGACAATAATGGCGTGTGAAAAACGTAATACTAGGCTCCAAAGTAAACTGAGAAATGACAGTGAAGACGAAAGCAGTGTGTTAGCGCCACCGAGTGATGAATTAACTAATGTTCAAAGTAGTAATTTGGTAATTGTACATAGGGAAATGGAGCGGGCTGCAAACAATGGTGTAGACAGTGAAATAAGTAGTGAACAGGGAACAATTATCGATCGATCAGTCGGCAACAGCTCGCCTCAGGATTCCGAAATGACAGGAAACATTCTTGCAAATACTGTAGATTCAGGTTTTGCGTCCTCGCCGTTTTCTCAAATAAGTCAAGACACATTTTCTGTTTTTAAAACTGCGAATATTGCCGGTTCAAATGCATTGCCGAATAGCACTAAGGAACATGTTTCAGACACCAATGCATTGTTATTACAATTAATGCAACAAATGGGACAAAAGCTTCAAAAGTTAGACACAATGGAACAAAATCAGAGACAAACACAGCAAAAGCTTCAAAAGTTAGACACAATGGAACAAAATCTTCAAAAGTTAGACACAATGGAACAAAATCAGAGACAAACACAGCAAAAGTTAGACGCAATGGAGCAAAAGCTTCAAAAGTTAGACTCAGTGGAACATACGCTTGAACAAGCACGTGAAGATTTAACTACTGAATTACATAAAATCGAATCTAAATGTCAAAAAGTCTGTAATGACGTAAAAACACAAATTTGTGAGCATTTCCAACCTATTTTTTCGCGGCATGAAAATGCATTACAGAATCACGAAGCAGCCATAAAAGAACTGCAAACAATTGTTCATCAAAATCATGAGACCTTGCAAGCTAAAATTGACTCAGTTGCATCTACCGATTCGGTTGCGCAACTTGCAAAAACTCAAGAAAACTTAAAGGACACAGTAGATACTCTGAAAATTGGTTCAGAAAGACACATGGAGGACATTAGTTCGTTATCAGAGAAAGTAGTTGAACTTTCGGATCAGCTAAATAATTTATCTACGAAGGTAGATGATAATCTGAATGACACAAAACCGGTAGTCTTTAATGACACAGAAGAGTTCGAACAAATTAGGAAATTCAAACAAAATCAGAATCAAATTAATACGCAACACGAAAGAGAAATCCGGGAAGTACAAGATCAGCTGACACAGGTAATACAAGAATTACGTATTTCAGAGGACACTCGCACTCCATTACGGGAAGAGGGACATAAAAATACGGAACTGCCACAAAATAACAACACAGGGCACTTTGGAGATTATGAAAGAAATTGGCAAAGTACACCGAATTTTGAGATGGAACCGCCGAAACGACGCAACAATGACCGATATGCGACCCGCCGACATTATGATTTTGACTATAAGCTCTTCATTACTACACCTAAATTCAAAACATTTAAGAATTCTGGCAACGGCATTCATCCACAAGTGTGGCTCCGTCAATTCTCTCATTGTTTTCCTCCCAACTGGTCACTAGAGCACAGATTAGAATTTATGTGTGGCTACTTAGAGAATGAACCAGCTGTAAGAATGCGATCGGTCATTCACGATTGCCACAGTGAAGGAGAATTTTACCACGCCTCCCTCTCAGCATATTGGTCTCAAGCCACACAAGACCGAGTAAAACATGGCATCATAATGATGAAAAATTTCGAACAATCTGAATTTTCAAGTCTTGTGAAATATTTTGAAGACATGTTACATAAGAATCAGTATCTTTCAAACCCATACAGCCCGTCAGAACTCATCCGCATTTGCTTAATCAAATTGCCTGAACATTTACGGCATATTATTTTGGCAGGCCGTTGCAAAGGCGACATTGAAGCTTTTCAGGGACTCTTACAAGAATTAGAAATTGACACTGACAATCGCGGAACGCGAAAACAGGAACACAACAATTACAGGTCATATCCGTCGCAATTCCGCGATGAAAGAAATAACAACTGGACACGACAAGGCTATTCTCACAACACAAATCGTGACCAAAACAGACACCACCCGTATGACAACCACTGGCAGAATAATAGTTACAGAGAAAGATCGTATTTCCGTAGTAATGAATATAACAGAGACAATCAGAGAAACAGACAATACGGGAACCAAAATAATTATTATCAAGGGAGACGGAATAACTTCAGACGCAACGGTCCAGCGCGCAGTTACGATTCAGGGAGAAATTCTCCACCACGTGACCGACAAGAAATTAATTACAGAAATTACCGACATGACGACAGACGATATGATCGTAACGACAGACCTGAATTGCATCAGAACTGGCGGGATTCAAACAGAGCAGGGCTCTCTCAGCAAGGTGAATTGGTAGAAGTTAGGTCTCCTAATTCCAATAACGACGCGCGCCAACAAAGAAACAGACAATGACTCGCACCGCAGGCAGCCGCGTGCGCCGGCTGGCTCAGAGAAAAATAACATAAGTTAACCTTGAGCAGAATTCCAGTGTTCCTTACCGACGTAATCACATGATAATTGCTTTTCAGTTGACAGTCTGCGTACTAGGAAGGGTAAAGGTTTACACCACATTTCACATGTAAAACAGTTTATTGAAAGATAATCTGCTTTTTAACTTTGTCTTTGCCATAAAACATTTCACTTCACATTTCTAGCATGCTTCGTCACACTGAGAAACTGTTAACATGCAACAATGTCTGAAGTTTACTATCCAGTCTAGAAGCTACGGAACATATTTAGACAGTATTTACGAGTGCATTGTTATAGTGAACAGACATCACTGTGTTATTGCGTGTGTACATTCTTGCTTGTTAGTTGCACGATTACGTAACGACTATAAGGCTCACGTACTTAGAACATTTACCAGTATTGCTAATGAGATTTTAATGAAACATTTTGGTTTACTTGAAAATACATTCTGGATTTAAAGTACTTTCTGTGAGATACCAGATGACACAGTGGTTAGTTTATGTGACAGCTACACGATTTTATCACGACGCTACTAATGAGTGACAATTTACAATGTTGCTTTTGCAGTTTATCTGTTTTATATCTGCACAGTTTTTCTGAATTATTCTGGAAAGTAAAACATGTTTTAGTGGTAACTTTTGTGGTATAGCTACAATGAGACAGCCTTTTCCATAGCACAGTAATACGTTACAGCATAGTACTGTCTTCATCACGGCAATAAGCTTAATAACTAAGATACTTATACGCAAAGCAATTCACTTCCTTTATTACGAGGTAGGCACATTGACTTCAGCAGAACTTTGCTTACAGAGGACGATAACTACGACACTTCCACATAATTATCTTACAACAAGAAGCACAGTTTATCGCTACAGTACACGTATTTGAGTGATTAATTTTGTACTTAAAACATTTATTTTTAAAGATATTTGAAGTACAATGATACAAACGTTTTCTGTGATACATTTCATTCCATTGCTGTAATCTGTAACACCTGAGGATATAATCACATTAATCCTCAGGGGGGTACACGCCTACTTTGTGTACCATGTGTGTGGCAAGCACAAGGAGCCCTAGCTAATATGGTATTTGCTTATACAACTTTACACATCGGTACCGTAATTCTCTAACACATTAATTACACAGCTATCTGATCATTTAACTGGGAGAGACAAACATTCATTTTACTACATCAGTGACAGATGTTTACGTAATTACACAGTTGGATAACTTCACATTTACGAAATTGTATTTTGTCTGTACTTTGTGAAATGTTCATATTTTTTCAGAACCATTGTGATACTATAGGAGCTTTGAATGACATATTTGGTATGAGATCATGATTTTTAAAGTACGGTTGAGGCAGGTGACACTTGACATGAGCAGCGAATTTTTTTTTTAGGTTTTGAAATTATTGGAGGAAGCTACGACGATTTTGAGATATGACTGATATTATTACTATGACTATGTGTATTATGCTGTTGTGGTATGTTTATGGTCAATAAGCTGATGCTATATGAGTTATTTGATTATGCTAGGTATCTGTTATGATGAAATATTGAAGAAGTGTCGACGAATAAGGTAAGGAATAAAGAGTAGTGGTTAGGGACTCTGGTTTGTGAAAAAGGATGTTGGAAACCGAGAATCGTACTTTAAGAGTTATGAAATGTGTGTATATGCGTGAATGTATCACTTTGCTGGCGAAAATTTTTGGACACTATTATATTTAAAGGATTTTGTTTCTACAGATTTGTAACGCAAATTCTCAACCTGTGAAAATATTTTTATATGAGACTGTCACTGTAGCGGAAACTGCTGTCGTAATTTTTTCAGTAAGAAAGATAAGTGACCACCTGCACGTAATGCGTCGTGGACACCCAGCTGTGCGACAGTAGTCGCCTGGGAAAAAAGCCATTAGTGTGTGCCTTTCAGAGGCACAGGTAAAAAAAAGGGGGAAGCCATTATCCTCGCTATTGACATTCCTTTGTAGAAAGCATAGTAAATACGACACCCTCAAACTTGAAAACATGATTACACTGTAGAGTTCTTAATTTATGATATTTACTGAAATGAAATAATGAGCAACGTTTCATGTCTATTGTTTTGCTAGTTGGAAGATTGTTTACTGCATTATGAAATGCCTCATGGCTAGTGAATGACGTTTCACGCCTTGCTTTGCCTATTTTGTTTAATATCTAGTTTCTAGCTCCACTGCAGCATTGGTTAAAATAAAATTTAATAGATGTACTAATATAGTTATTTTATGCCAATAGACCCAGTAAAAAAATTATGATCTACTTCCAAGAAAACAAGGGAACATAAATAGGCATTTCCCTTCACAGGAACTGCATAAATAATTTTTTTTACAATTTGGTAACTTGTCTGCTAGCGTATGTTCTCGTGATGCATCACTTTAGTGTTAAGATGTGACATAGGTATTAAAAATTTTTACTGTAATATTTTTTCTGCTTCAGCTTTGTCATGTTTAGATATAAATTATTACATTTATTGCTGCTCGCTATGCTTACTTGCATTTTTTGTCATTGCTGTTTGTATTAATTGTTTTGTGCCGCTGCATTGCCTCGTCCCTTAGTTAAGCATCTGAGCTCAGTAGATTTAAGTTAGCTTAAGAGGAGGTAGCCTATATAAGAGAATGAGTTGCGATGGATTTGAAGAAATGCACTGAGAGGTTATATGAGAAAAGTACAGAAAGCAGGTATAGATAGGACTTTTTGGAAATAATGAACAACGAAGGGAGATCTCCGACAAGTAAAGAAAGTTTTGTTTGCAAAATACTGCAGTAAAACAAACCCTGCCCTTTCCTTGTGTTATCCAACTATGTGTTTGTGTACCCTTGTATATTTATGTTGTTCCTGTCTTTATATGTTTATCTGATAAGACTTACGTTGCAGAATTTTTCTAATACTAAGCTACATTCACTATGTTGAGGAATACTGTTATCCTCAAATATAATTTGCATTAATAACATGTTATTTACTTTTTCAAGATGTTTACACATTATTTATTCTGTTCTGTTCTAATGCTCATGTGTGAAGTTGATGTTTCAAAAGTTATTCTGATCTTTTATGTATGTACTTATGTTGTAATTTTTGTAACACTGATGTATTTGCTATTTCGATTCTTTTGTAAAGCCTGTACTACTAAAAATGTTATCTGTATTGTTATGTTCTTTAAAGATGTATGTTGTACCTTTGTTATTGAATTCTTATGTTATAAAATTGTAATTGACACCAGTTCATCAAATTAAGTAACTTGTAAATTACATTTCACTGCACACGTTTCTGTTGGTCATAGTATATGGACAATATGTGAGAAGTAGGGACTGATAGTGTTTGCACGTGTGTTAATAATTCAGTAAGGGACTGGACAACAGCATTGCTGGTTCTAAGGACATTTCAAAAACAATTTTTGTGAGTGCATAAGTGGTGGTTATGGACTTGCTATATTATCCGCAAGACTCTTCAATGGTGATTGTGCGCCTTCACATTCAAACAGATGGCTGCTGGCCATCTCTACAAGGACTACAGTGGGTCTGCACCTTCGATGGCCCACCAATACCAGTATTTCTACAAGGACTGCACTAGGTCTGCACCTCTGGTGGCCCACCAATACCGTAATCTCTACCAGGACTACAATGGGTCTACTCTGTGTTGACCTACCTACCAATATACTTCAAAACTTCGACTGACTCTGCTGTGAGTTTGCTCTGTTGTGGCCCATTACCTGTCTGCATGTCAAGAGTCAGCACTGTCTTTCGTTGGAAGGACAACACTACTTCTTCAAGACTGCTTAGAAATCCACTACTTCCAAGTGTAATTTCTTTTATTGCTCAGACTTTGAAAAAAACACTGCAGTTTTACTATGATGAACGATCAGGACTGTCTTTATGGACTGTGAGAGAATTTTAGCTTTTGACCAACATTGTATCGATAAGTGTGTGCATTTCATATCTTTGTTATAGTAATAATGAAAAATTTTATCAAATCATTATTGGCCACTGCCCAAAACAATTTGTAAAATTTTTTGTGGGGAGCATGGGGGCTATGTAAGTAGGCTGTTTAGGTTTTCTTATTGGTAACGCCACATAGCGCTCAGTATGAAAAATCACTGGCTGTGCTTTGCACAGTCTGTGGTTAGTTTGCATTGTTGTCTGCCATTGTAGTGTCGGGCAGCGGCAGCTGGAAGCTAACAGCGCGTAGCGTTGCGCAGTTGGAGGTGAGCCGCCAGCAGTGGTGGACGTGGGTAGAGAGATGGCGGAGTTTTGAAATTTGTAAGAATTGGTGTCATGAAGTGATATATATATATATTATGACTACTAAGGTAAATACATTGTTTGTTCTCTATTAAAATCTTTCATTTGCTAACTATACCTATCAGTAGTTAGTGCCTTCCGTAGTTTGAATCTTTTATTTAGCTGGCAGTAGTGGCGCTCGCTGTATTGCAGTAGCTTGAGTAACGAAGATTTTTGTGAGGTAAGTGATTTGTGAAACGTATAGGTTAATGTTAGTCAGGGCCATTCTTTCGTAGGGATTTTTGGAAGTCAGATTGCGTTGCGCTAAAAATATTGTGAGTCAGTTTTAGCACAGTCTTGTATAAATTTTTCTAAGGGGACGTTTCAAGTTCAATTTCATTATGCTTCTCCCATCAGCACTGTCTACTGCAAGTTTCAACTTAGCTGTATTGGCCTATGCTTGTACGATGTTTACGACGACTTGTTGCTGGTTAACTGTTTAAGAGTTAACAGCTCTCGCCGTCAGATGCAAGTACTACTGTTTTAATTTGTTCTTGTTCTTGTTTGTGAGATTTCAATTAATACTACTTGGAAGGTTATTTTAAACATATTTGTGGCTGCAGGTAATGTATCGTGTCATTTGAGAAACGTAAAGGAACCGCCCGCTTTTGTGAACTGGTTATTGGGTGTTTATTAAATGTATTTTATTTATACGTTTTAAAAGTACCTGTAAAAGCAGTAGTGCCAGCTGGTGCCAGGTTTAGATCCTGCCCACATTAACATCACTGTAAAAGGAAATCAGTTGGGTATCTGCTGGAAGTTATAATTTTTGTTCTTTCGTAACTTGTGCGCAGTGCCGGTTTAGTTACATAAATCACTTTATTTTGCGAATGATGTTTATTTGACGGTCTGATCCTACCACTTCCAAAGAATATTTCTCTATGCCCGTTTCATCAAATTAAGGATTGATAAGAGAGGCGTGAGCGGATAGATGGAAAGATTGCACTGGAGATGTCCGCCTGCTTAGCAGCCGGCCTGTGTGGCCGTGCGGTTCTAGGTGCTTCAGTCTGGAATAGGTTCGAATCCTGCCTCATGCATGGATGTGTGTGATGTCCTTAGGTTAGTTAGGTTTAATTAGTTCTAAGTTCTAGGCGACTGATGACCTCAGAAGTTAAGTCGTATAGTGATCAGAACCTGCTTAGCTGGGTGGTAACGTGCTTGCCTCCCATGCAAGCATGCTCGGGTTCGATTCTCAGCTGGGTTGGAGATTTTCTCTGCTCGTGGACTGGGTGTTGTGTTGTCCTTATCATCACTTCATCCTCATCACCGGCGGGCAAGTCGCCCAATGTGGCACTTGGCGGGCGAACTTCCCCGAATGGGGGCCTTCCGGCCAACGATGCTATACGTTCATTTCCATTTTTATTTTATCACTGGAGATATCTTTCAAGAGGAAGGAACTGTCTGATGACTTATAGAAGAGTCGTTATTAAAGGTATAGTGGATTCAGTATAAGAGCAGAGTTTGATAGAGCTTTGGAAGACTTACGATCAAATAAGTTGGTAGGCATAGATAACATCCCTTCAGAATTTCTAAAATCATTGAGGAAAATGATAAACAAACGACTATTCAGATTTGTTTCTAGAACGTGGAGATATTCAGACAGACTTTTGAGAAAATATAATTCACACAACCCCTCGACCGTCTAGCTACTTTCTGGAAGTCGTTCTCAGTACCACAAGGCCGACTGTGGAATAACCACCTCCATTGTTCGAGGGGCGCTCAATAAGTATGCAACGCATTTTTTTCTCGGCCAATTTTGGTTGAAAAAATGCGGCATTTGTTGTGAGACATTGTGCAATATTGCTACGTCAGCCCCTATAGTTTCAATAATTTCCAATAGGTGGCTGTGCTATAAGTAGCCTTCAAAATGGTGTCTGCAACGGGGTTGCGTTCCAAACACAGAGCTGTCACTGAGTTTCTTTTGGCGGAAATATTCGAAGGGTCGCAGATATCCATAGGCACTTGCAGAATGTCTATGGAGACCTGGCAGTGAACAAAATACCGTCAGTCGCTGGGTGAGGCGGTTGCCATCATCGCAATAACGTCGCACAAACCTGACCGATCTCTCGTCTGCCGGTCAGCCGCACACAGCTGTGACTCCTGCAATGTTGGAACGTGCAGACATTCTAGGTGATCGACGGATCACAATCAATCACCTCGCTGCACAACTGCGCGTCTCTGTTGGTAGCGCTGACGCACTCGTCCACCAGTTGCAGTACACAAAGCCGTGGAAGCGCTGGGTACCTTGTCGCTTAACGGAAGACCATGAAGAACAATGATGGACTCTCTGCGCAGAATTGCTTGCTCATTATGGGGCTGAGTAAAAATTTGCTGTCGAACATCGCTACAGGCGATGAAACATGAGTTCATCACTTCGAACAGGAAAAAAAGGCAGTGCATGAAGTAACGCTACACCAACTCTCTTCTAAAGAAAAAGTTCAGAGCCGCATCCTAGCTAGCGAAGTCAGGGAAACAGTTTTCTGATTAGTCCCATAGTGCTCAGAGCCATTTGAACCATTTGAATGGTTTTCTGAGACCCTGAGGAAATTATTCTGTTTGATGCCCTTCCTCGTGGTGCAACGACCAACTCGGAGGTGTATTGAACTACCCTCATCAAATTGAAGAAACGACTTCAGCTTGTTCGTCGCCACAAAAACGCAAACGAACTGCTCCTTCTCCACGACAACACAAGGCCTCACGCAATCTTGGGCACCAGAGAGGAGCTCACTAAACGTCGATGGACTGTTGTTTCTCATCCTCCTACAGCCTGGATCTCGCAGCTTCCGACTTCCATCTGTTTTGCTCATTAAGGAAGCAGTACGTGGACGGTGTGGAGGTTATTGATGCAGCAACAAGTTGTCCCTCACGTCGAACAGTAGAGTGGTACAATGAAGACATACAGGCCCTCTCAGTAAGGTCGCGTAAGCCCTATAAATTGAACGGAGATAATGTTGAAAATTAGGGAATAATATGGCTCATTGGAATCCTCAATAAAACTAACCGGCTTTCAGAAAGAAAAGTGTTGCATTACTTATTGAATGCTTATCGTATTAGAGAAGTGAATAACATCTCCAGATTCAGAAAACAGTTAATGATATATCCACTAAAGCAACAGTAGCTATTAGGTACTATTGTCGCTGTGTACACTCGTTACCCTTGTACATGCCTCTTTACAACCTGATCTTCCTCATTTCTGGTATTCCTAGATGGTACAGTCTCCTTAAATTTCCTGTGGCCAGAATTCGCTATATCAGAATTATCTACACTCCTGGAAATTGAAATAAGAACACCGTGAATTCATTGTCCCAGAAAGGGGAAACTTTATTGACACATTCCTGGGGTCAGATACATCACATGATCACACTGACAGAACCACAGGCACATAGACACAGGCAACAGAGCATGCACAATGTCGGCACTAGTACAGTGTATATCCACCTTTCGCAGCAATGCAGGCTGCTATTCTCCCATGGAGACGATCGTAGAGATGCTGGATATAGTCCTGGGGAACGGCTTGCCATGCCATTTCCACCTGGCGCCTCAGTTGGACCAGCGTTCGTGCTGGACGTGCAGACCGCGTGAGACGACGCTTCATCCAGTCCCAAACATGCTCAATGGGGGACAGATCCGGAGATCTTGCTGGCCAGGGTAGTGGACTTACACCTTCTAGAGCACGTTGGGTGGCACGGGATACATGCGGACGTGCATTGTCCTGTTGGAACAGCAAGTTCCCTTGCCGGTCTAGGAATGGTAGAACGATGGGTTCGATGACGGTTTGGATGTACCGCGCACTATTCAGTGTCCCCTCGACGATCACCAGAGGTGTACGGCCAGTGTAGGAGATCGCTCCCCACACCATGATGCCGGGTGTTGGCCCTGTGTGCCTCGGTCGTATGCAGTCCTGATTGTGGCGCTCACCTGCACGGCGCCAAACACGCATATGACCATCATTGGCACCAAGGCAGAAGCGACTCTCATCGCTGAAGGCGACACGTCTCCATTCGTCCCTTGATTCACGCCTGTCGCGACACCACTGGAGGCGGGCTGCACGATGTTGGGGCGTGAGCGGAAGACGGCCTAACGGTGTGCGGGACCGTAGCCCAGCTCCATGGAGACGGTTGCGAATGGTCCTAGCCGATACCCCAGGAGCAACAGTGTCCCTAATTTGCTGGGAAGTGGCGGTGCGGTCCCCTACGGCACTGCGTAGGATCCTACGGTCTTGGCGTGCATCCGTGCGTCGCTGCGGTCCGGTCCCAGGTCGACGGGCACGTGCACCTTCCGCCGACCACTGGCGACAACATCGATGTACTGTGGAGACCTCACGCCCCACGTGTTGAGCAATTCGGCGGTACGTCCACCCGGCCTCCCGCATGCCCACTATACGCCCTCGCTCAAAGTCCGTCAACTGCACATACGGTTCACGTCCACGCTGTCGCGGCATGCTACCAGTGTTAAAGACTGCGATGGAGCGCCGTATGCCACGGCAAACTGGCTGACACTGACGGCGGCGGTGCACAAATGCTGCGCAGCTAGCGCCATTCGACGGCCAACACCGTGGTTCTTGGTGTGTCCGCTGTGCCGTGCGTGTGATCATTGCTTGTACAGCCCTCTCGCAGTGTCCGGAGCAAGTATGGTGGGTCTGACACACCGGTGTCAATGTGTTCTTTTTTCCATTTCCAGGAGTGTATTTTGTATACCTATGAAAGTCTTTTTATATCTGCCACTATCGTTATTGTTATTATTGTCATTATTGTTATTACTACTATTAAACTGCTGCTCGCAGTAGCAGTAGTGCAAGTACTGCCAGTATTAGCTTTGGGAGCTTCTAGTCAATATTACTTACTCACATAGCCACTACAGACACTCAGATCATTTTAATAGGATTTCCTATTAAAACTGTGTAGGCGTAATTCTGCTTCGATGTAAGAGAGTGCCTGATGATCCTAATCAGGTCAGAGTAAGTAAATAAATAAAAGATAAAAGGCAAGGATAGATAAGTGCAAAAGGTACTGCTGGATCACATGAAGAGCTAATACGTTGACATTGCTGACACGAATAATGTAAGAAGAACTGAACAAAAACCTGAGGTGCTGTTAGATGATGTTAGGCTTTAGGAAACTTTAAGACAGTAGAGAGGCAGTTTTCACGTTGATGATGAAGCAACATATGAAAAATCAGGAAACCTAAGAAAAAGCGTTCGACAACGTAAAACATACTTGTAAAATTCTCAAGAAAATAGTTGTTAGGTTAGGAAAAGACAGGTAATATGCAATAGATACAAGAACAAAGCGGTAAAAATAACGATGAAAGAGAAAGAATGGATTGAAAAGGGAGTAATAGAGGGATGGAGCCCGTCTCAGCTACTTCAACGTATACCTCAAAGAAGCAATGACATAAATAAAACAAAGTTTCAGGAGTAGGATTAAACTCTAGGGTGAAAGGATACTAGTAATAAGATTCTCTCGTGACATTAAGAGCTTCAGCGAATGTAAGGAAGAGCTGCGTGATCTATGAACAATTTAATGAAAACTATACATTGAAGGTAAACCGATAAAACGGCGATAATAACGAGGAGTATCAGAAATGAGATTATCCATGAACGTAAAATCAAGTTTAGGGACCACGAAGTAAACTAAATGAATCAATTCTGCTATCTTGGGCGCAAAGTAACACAAGACGAATGAAGCAACTTTATATAAGAGGCAGAGTATCGGAGACGAAGAACGCATTCCTCGCAAAAGTAAATGAATTATAGGCTGTGGGAAAATCGTAAGAGCAGAGAGTCGAAAAGTTTGAAACGTGTAGAACGTTGAAAATTAGTTAAACAGATAAGGTAAAAAATAAGAAGGTTGCTCGTAGAATAAGTAGGAGAGGAACATGTGAAGTCATTGACAAGATGATAGGACTTAAGAGGCATTAAATAATAACTTCCAAGGTATGTGAGAAATCTGTAGACGGTATAAACTGTATGAGAAAACACAGGCTGGAGTATAGCCAAGAAATAAGTGAGTGCATTAGGTGCAAGTGCCTCTCCGCGATGAGAGGCTGGCAAAGCAGAGTAAGCTGTGGTGGTCGGCATTGAACCAGTGAGAAGACAGATGAACCCATCCTCCACTCCTGTCTCTCTCTCTCTCTCTCTCTCTCTCTCTCTCTCTCTCTCTCTCATACACACACACACACACACACACACACACACACACACACACACACACACACACACACACCACACACACTTTTACCATTACTCCCAGAAAAACTTTATAATACTAGGATACAGAGAAGGACACTGTCTTAGACAATATGTCGGTGGAGTATTTGGCCACGAAAGGCAAAGGATCCAGGTTCGATTCCCCATCCACCACACAGTTTTAATATGACTGTAAGTTTCAATACGAAATAGTTTAATCACAATCTACGCACATATCTAAAGTAGCGCATAAAATAATGTATGCTCAGAAACTGTTTGATAAGCTTGTAAGGATGCTGCAGAGTAGGTTGGGCTGTGAAATAATTGTTAAGAATAAATACGTTGCGCCGTTTGCGAGCTTTTTGCATGAGTTAATCAATCGGGTAGTTGTGCGCGCAAATTCAAGCATCCCGCCAGATACGATCAGTGTCAGCTGTTCTCATAGAGCAGACGATAACGTACGAGACTGCTCAGCCTCTGTGTCGAGTTCGACCCTTACTGGCGTCCAATTTTTGTATCCCTCTCTTGCTCCGTTTTAGGAAAAACAAACGGTGAACACGTTTCCCAACAACGTCTCTACAGGTTGGGGAGAGGGAGGGGGAACGCTTGAATTTGAATACTCAACGCTTAGCGATCCAATCGGGTAACTTCACTAACTCAAAACGGCACAACGTATCGCACTTTTCTCTTAACAATTATTTCTCAGCCCAATCTCCACTGCAATACCCATACAAACTATTTCTGGCCATGCTGTATATTCAGTCTGTTGACACAGATACTGATCTATACATTTACAAAGGTAAGTAATACTCATCCTTCTCAGTCTCTTTCCGTTTAATATTAACACATGTAACTTTTTGAAAGTGCATTTCAACTCTTGACCCTAGTACAATCTCTTGGAATATATTATGGGTGTCATTGTTCCTAATTCCCATGCCATAGCACCATCGAAGGTTTTTCTAACATGTTGCTTGCACCAAGATTGATTCTGTCTGACGTAGTATTAACTACAGAGTGGCGCACGAAATGTGTTACCAATTGTTTCTTTCATCATTTACGACGCACATTAGATATCCCGCTGGGATCTCTACAGCAGTACCAACAGAGCTTGGAAAAACAAATGAGTTACAAAATGACGAGTAATTTACGATACTGCCACTAGGAGACTAGTAAGTAGCAATGGCTGACAATGGAAGACTGACGACACAGCAACGATCGCAGTTGTGTTACTTTTTCATGAAACGAAAAGCCTTGTGACTCAGAGGCGTTTTCGACAACAGTGTAACACACGATGGGTCCCTTACAAGAAGACCATCCCCAGGTTGTACAATAAATTTGTACAGGAAGGAACAGTATTGGAAGCGAAGCGACCTTGGCCTAAGCCTCTTTGTTCGCAGGAGAATATTGAAGCGTTACGAGTTGCTATACAGAGAAGTCCCGGGAAATCGTGTCGAAAGGCAGCAGTGCAACTGGGAATATCCAGAGGCTCCGTTCAACTCATTCTTAAAAGTGACCTCCATATGTACCCATACAAGATGACCTGTGCACAGAAGCTCACTGAAGAACACAAGCAGCAGAGGCTACTGTATGCTCAGTGGCCGGAGGATAGGGAAGAAACTCTCAACAACGTTTGGTTTTCAGACAAGGCGTATTTTCATTTAGACGGTGTGGTTAACAAACAAAATGTACTCTTTTGGCCCACTGAAAACCCACAAGTGCTTAATGAACGACAACATTATGCTCCCAGGATTACAGTGTAGGCAGCAATTTCCAGGCCCGGACTTATTGGACCCGTTTTCTTTGAAGAAACTGTGAGCAGCGAGCGTTATTTGAGCATGCTTCGCAATAGCTTCGTTCCACAGATTCTTGCTACTCTCTCGCCTCTCAACACGCAGTGGTTCATGCAAGATGGAGCAAGGCCACATACTGGAAACACTGTGTTAGCGTTTTTACACGAGCATTTCGACATGCGTATCATTTCACTGAGGTTTCCAGGTCGCTTCAATGACGGACAAAATTGCCCCCCTCCCAATAGTCCAGACCTCAATCCATGTCACTTTTCTCTTTGGGGGTACCTAAGGGAAAAAAATTTCCCGAAACGTCCACGTGATTTAATGGAGCTCAGAAGACTTATTCTTCAAGCTTGCAGTGAAATTACGGAAGACATGTGCCGTAGGGTAATCACTGATTTCAGTGTTCGTTTGAAGGAAGTTAGGACATATTGAGCATGTGCTGAGTTAGAACAAATCTCCAAGGACGGCTCTTCATTGTAGTGTATGTTCCTTTCATATTGTATTGACAATAAAGTTAATGTTCAAAAACAAAATGGTAACACATTTCGTGCGCCACCCTGTACTTTGATCGTGCCCTCTGTATGTGCTCTCTCGGGTGGCAGAAACCTTAAACCTCACAGCTATTTGTTGGGTGTCCTTGTGTCTCACTAGCAGAGAGGGAATTCCTCCACGCCCCTACCCTTATTTCTCCAGCGAAACGCTACATTGTTTTTGATCGACCGTACACATTGAATAGCCTGTGCGTGCGTGTGTGTGTGTGTGTGTGTGTGTGTGTGTGTGTGTGTGTGTGTGTGTGTGTAAAGATGCTTTGACTACTCTTATGGGTATTGATAAATAAATTCTGATACACTGAAGCCATGCAGAATGCAAATCTCCAACGGACCGGAGAAGAAACTTGACACGCGATTAGCCTCCAAAATAGTTATGACATATTATTTAAATTGAGGGGAAAGAGGAGGAGAGGGGAAGGTAGAAAAGAAAAGAGAAACAACTAATGATATCATCTGCATCGGGACATTGTGCGAAATCAGCAGCGACGAATGAAAATGTGTGGCTGGCCAGGACTCGAACCCGGGATCTCCTGCTTGCTATGCGGCTGCATTAACCACTGTGCCAGCTGGACACAGTGTTTATTACACATGCACGGACTGCCTCGACACGCTCCCCGGCCGTCTCACTCTCCCACATAGCGCCACCCATCCGCCGTCCCCGTACATGACCTCCAGGCTCGCTAATTTTAAATACCCGCTGGAGGTCAAATGTGAATGTGCATCTGCCCATTAACTGTATAAGTGTGTGATGTCTCTTCCTGAGGACAAGTCCGAAGGAACATACACCACGCAATAGCCACACAGCACACGTTTTCATAAATTCAGCGAAACGAAAGCAAATAAGGCCCTGCACATCTAATAAGCAGTACATAAGTAATGGCGTGTGTGTAACAGATTACTTTCAACATGTTAAGTTTCCACTTACAGTGGACAACTGTGCAATGCATCTGTCTCCTATTTTGTGTACACCTAAATTCAGAATGAGAAAATAGTCAGTTAGCCACATTATTTATTGGAATCCTACTTTAAATTTGACCATGTACCAAAATGACTTGCTTCAAACGATGTTGCTTTGGTTTGCGGCGTTGAATGAGGAATATAATATCGCTTCTTGTCTCATGAAAGTTGAGTAAGCGAGTCAGGGTCCACTGACGCATTGCCATTCAACTACAGATCTGGAACTGAGAATTATAAATAATAATAAGTAGACTCTCCCTGTATGCCGGTTATCTTTCAGGTAGTGATAAAAGATAGGTCATCCTGTGCTGGGTAGCTGGTTGGTGGTACAGGACATCGTGTTAAGTCGTCTCACTTCACGCCACATACCAAAGCAACATTGTTGGAAGTAAGTCATTTTGGTACCTGGTCAAATTAATCTTTCACTTCAAGAAAAAATATATCTTTGAATGTAAAATGGTGCGATATTAAATAAAGTAATCTAGTGATGCGAAAAGCAGCTTCCAAGCAGTTTGTCGTAGCACCCTTTGGGCATCTATTGTAGTGCACGGAAACACGCAATCGGGTACCTACGTCCGGACTAATATAAGCGAACATTTTAAAACTAGCCTTACCACAAAAAAAACATCGTTCATGACAGTAAACAAATTGAGTTGATCAAACCCGGCCCTTTATGCCTGGACTGTGGCCAAACAAAAGTAGCTTCCTTTTCAACATCAGAAACATAACACAAAATGCCTTTGTGATCTTACCATATGAAGTCCAGACAAGAAGTCACTAAGTGTAATGGTGAACTATTAGGTTGGTGCATAAATTCGGAACGTTTTTGTTTTACGTGTTGATATTTCGGTTGCTATGTGTTTATTATCGGCTGTCCTTTTTATTTGTTGTTCATTAACGTTGTTTGAGTTTACACACAGTCAGTTTGCCATTTGCAGCTAGAAAATAAAGTGCCAAGTGGAGAAATCGGAACATTTCCGACGTACTCTTCCTTTTGGGTTCAGTAGAGGGATGACATCAGCGGATGCAGCCAGAAACATTTGCGCCTTGCATGGGGATAATGCTACTGAACAGAGCACGGAAAGAAAATGGTATTATAGTTTCACGGACAAACGTTTTGTTGTTAGCGACTCTCCACGTTCAGTACAATCTTCGGGGGTTGATGCAGATCGTTTAGACACCTTCATCCACACTGAACCACGTCAGTGTACTCGATAACTGACTAAGATGATGAACTGTGATCATTCCACCATCGAGCGACATTTGCATGCAGTGAGAAAGGTTCATAAATCGGGTGGCCATATGCGCAAATTGGAAATTTGTGCTAAAGTCTTATGGGACCAAACAGCTGAGTTCATAGGTCCCTAAGCTTACGCACTACTTAATCGAACTTTAACTTGCGCTAACGACAACACACACACCCATGCCCGAAGGAGGATCCGCGGACCGTGACAAGGCGCCTCAGACCGCGCGGCTACCCCGCGCGGCATATGTGCATATCTGCTTGCTGGTCATCACTTGGCACGTGAGAAATAACGGCCCATCCTATCGTTACCGGCGATGGCGACGAGAAATGGTGTCTTTAGGCTAACTTAAGGGAGAGGAGGGAATGCCTCAGCCGAAACAGAGCAGCAACGTCTCGTACAAAGACCTACACGCATCCACAAAAGATTATGTTATGCATGTGGTGGAACGGATGGTGTGGTGTGCTACGAATTGTTTCCCCGAGGCATAATCATCACTGCTGACATTTACTGTCAACAAATGAGACGTCTTTCAGGCACAATCCAAAACCAACGATCAGCAAGGCTGCGTTAAGTGATGCTACTGAACGATAACGTCAGCCCGCATTCTACTACACTAACAAAAAGCACTATACAGGAGTTGCGTTGGAAAGTCATTCCACAGCCACCTTATTCACCTGATCTTGAGCCTTCAGATTTTCACCTTTGCCGCTCTCCATCTAAGGAACTTCTTTTCGGTACGAAAATGCGCTACGGACATGACGAGTTCTTTGCTAGAAACCACGTGATTTCTACAATCGCGGAATCTAAAAATTTTCCAACGTTGGTAGACTGTTGTAAATAGTGAAGGAGAATATGTCATTGATGACTTAAGTCTCTGTTACGTGTATCTGTTGTGTTTATTAAACTTATGGAAAAACGCTACGAACTTAATGAATGAGTCGAATACTTTGGGAGACGACAAAGACGACATGTTCCACACATGCGAACGAATACTGATGTTCGAGGGAAAATCGACTCGCCAAAGACTTAAGCGTGACACAGTGATCAGTCATAGAAGCTGCTAATGATGTATCCAAATTGGTTAGAACAAGATTTCGTAGATTATAGCAAATACAAGCATTGTGATACAGAATAAGGCGAAATATACTACGAGAAAATGACAGTGCTGAATAACAGCCACCATTAGACATTGAGCAATCATTTTGTTTGTTAAACAAGATACTACAATACATTCATGTAACCTTCAGCATTTGTCACAAAATTTCATTTGCATAGTCATTTACACGTATTAATTATATAAAATCTATCCATAAAATTACATCGTATAACGCAAATGTATCACTACGTGGCAGCGTTAAAAGATACCTTCGTGTTATCTACTTCATACCGTAAAGAATTTATGTACGTAGTTGCAGACTTCTGGTCACTGGTAGGATACTGAGAATATGCTGTCAGCCTACAGAGGAGAGCTCACAAAACTCACGTATGACCCATCCTAGATCACTGCTCATACGCGTCGGACCCTTACAAACTAGACTAATAGTGATATTAAACGAGTACAGTGAAACATGGTGTGAAAGCTAACAGAAGAACGTCAAGGAAATTCTGGTAAGACTGAACTGATACACGTTCTAAGACAGACGCAAAATTTTACTTACGAAATTCGGAAAATTGTGTTACGTGAGGAATGTAGGAATCCACAGCGCCGTATGTATCGCTGCGACGTAAAGCTGCCGAAGTGATCGCGGAAGGGAGAACAGACAAATTACCGCGCACAAAGCCATCAGAGTTATTTTCGTAGATATTTTTCCTGACCCTTAGCCGAGGACACCTCACTGGAATCTTCTGATTTTTTTTCTTGTAGTTCGTGTGATAAGTGTAGCTTTTGTTTATTGCTAGCGCGTAATTATAGAGAGAATTTCCTTTGTAGTTGTAGTTTTTCATTGTTGTACAGTATAATAACTGCGCTTGCAATTAACGAGATGATATTTTCAGTGCTACGTTAATGTGTTCTCTTAGTTTTGCTCTTCAAATTGTGCTTTTCTGTGTTATCGTGTGAAATATTGTGACAATAATGGCGTGTGAAAAACGTAATACTAGGCTCCAAAGTAAACTGAGAAATGTGATTCTTGAGTTTCTCCCGGCGTATTTGATAATCAAAATATCCACGGGTGTACTGCCGGTCTATAGTGTCCAACGGGCACAATATTTCGGCGATCAAACATGTCGCCATCATCAGGTGAACTGACGGACTGAGCTCCTGTGAACGTGCCGGCACGGAGATCCGTACGCTATGGCTGCTCAGGGGGAACTGGGTTCGGTCGCGGCGGCGGCCGATTTAAATACCCTCCACCCGCGGCGCGCTCCCTCCGCCGTCCGCGCCCCGCGCCACGGTCTCGCGGCGGAACAGATTGCGACGGCGTCTGAGATGACGTCGGTGTGATGGCTCTGTCCGCCGTGGTCGTCAAAACTATGCGTTTGCTCGATTTACTGTTGATTAACCCAATCGCTGGTTCCCAAGCCTTGCTAAGATTATAGCCACAGTCACGGTTGTCTTACCGGCTGACAAAGGCAATGCTACAGTTGTTGTCTCCCGTAAGGACTACACTGATAAGATGCAGAGCCTGCTAAATGACGATTCCTACCGGAAGATCAGCGTTGACCCTACAAAGAAGGTGGAGAACAAGACGAGGGTTCTTCTCAAGGACGCAGATTTACCGGAGGGTGACGCTAAGAAATTGTTACCCCAAGGTCCGGTACCGCCTAGACTATATGGACTCCCGAAGGTTCACAAAGAGGGGGTACCATTACGCCCCATTGTCAGCAACATCAGGGCACCTACATATTTGTTGGCCAAATACCTGACGGGAATATTAAGTCCTTATGTGGGTAAATGCCCTCATCACATCCGTAATTCCGTGGATTTTGTTAAACGCCTTGATAGCTTCAGGTTGGATGAGTCAGATATCATGGTGAGTTTTGACGTCGTTTCCTTGTTTTCGAGGGTACGCCTGCGAGAGTCGCTAGAGTTGATTGGTCAGAGGTTTGACGAGAATACCACTGAACTTTTTAGGCATGTCTTGACTTCCACGTATTTTCTTTTTAATGGAGAATACTACGAACAAACGGAGGGAGTCGCCATGGGTAGCCCACTCTCACCAGTGGTGGCGAATTTGTACATGGAGAACTTCGAGGAGGAAGCCCTGTCGTCATCCGAATGGAAACCTACTTGCTTTTTCCGTTACGTGGACGACACGTTCGTCATCTGGCCACATGGTATGGATAAACTCCTTGACTTCCTTACACATCTAAACTCCATACACCCCAACATAAAATTCACTATGGAGACTAAAAAGGAGGGTAAATTACCTTTCCTTGACGTCTTGGTCAGGAGAAGGGCTGACGGCACCCTAGGTCATGGGGTGTATCGAAAGACAACACACACTGATCTGTATTTGCACGCAGACAGCTGTCACCACCCTTGACAGAGGAATGGGGTACTTAAAACTCTAGTACATAGGGCGCGTACTATCTCTGACACAGAGAGTCTACCCCAGGAATTGGAACATCTGAGAACTGTGTTTCGAAAAAATGGGTACTCAGAGTGGCAGATCCAACGTGTTCTCCGCCCAACCACTGCAGCACAACCTGTTGATATGGATGAAGTCACGAGGGAGGAGGTAGGCACTGCATTTATTCCATACACAGGCTCACTCTCGGGGAAAATCGCCCGCATTCTGAAGAAACACCGTGTCAGAACTGTGTTTTGTCCTCCGAATAAAACTCGTGCACTGGTGGGGAGCGCCAAAGATGACCTCGGTTTGAGGAAGGCTGGCGTGTACCAGATTCCGTGTCAATGTGGCAAGTCGTATATTGGTCAGACGATGCGTACTGTCGAGGATCGATGCCGTGAACACCAGAGGCACACTCGACTAATGTATCCGAGCAAGTCGGCGGTCGCTGAATATTGTTTGTCGGAAAATCACGCTATGGAGTATGACCGCACGAGGATTCTGGTACAGACGTCGAGATACTGGGACAGCGTTGTTAGAGAGGCCATCGAAATTCGCACCAATGACGACCTCATAAACCGTGACTGTGGTTTAATCTTAGCAAGGCTTGGGAACCAGCGATTGGGTTAATCAACAGTAAATCGAGCAAACGCATAGTTGTGACGACCACGGCGGACAGAGCCATCACACCGACGTCATCTCAGACGCCGTCGCAATCTGTTCCACCGCGAGACCGTGGCGCGGGGCGCGGACGGCGGAGGGAGCGCGCCGCGGGCGGAGGGTATTTAAATCGGCCGCCGCCGCGACCGAACCCAGTTCCCCCTGAGCAGCCATAGCGTACGGATCTCCGTGCCGGCACGTTCACAGGAGCTCAGTCCGTCAGTTCACCTGATGATGGCGACATGTTTGATCGCCGAAATATTGTGCCCGTTGGACACTATAGACCGGCAGTACACCCGTGGATATTTTGATAAACTGAGAAATGACAGTGAAGACGAAAGCAGTGTGTTTGCGCCACCGAGTAAGGAATTAACTAATGTTCAACGTAGTAATTTGGTAATTGTACATAGGGAAATGGAGGGGGCTGCAAACAATGGTGTAGACAATGAAACAATTAGTGAATAGGGAAGCATTATCGATCGATCGGCCGGCAACTGCTTGCCTCAGGAATCCGAAATGACAGGACACAATCTTGAAAATACTGTAGATTCAGGTTTTGCGTCCACACCGTTTTCTCAAATAAGTCAAGACACATTTTCTGTTTTTCAAACTGCGAATATTGCCGGTTCAAATGCATTGCCGAATAGCACTGAGGAACATATTTCAGACACCAGTGCGTTGTTATTACAATTAATGCAACAAATGGGACAAAAGCTTCAAATGTTAGACACAATGGAACAAAATCAGAGACAAACACAGCAAAAGCTTCAAATGTTAGACGCAATGGAACAAAAGCTTCAGAAGTTAGACTCAGTGGAACGTACGCTTGAACAAACACGTAAAGATTTAACTACTGAGTTACATAAAATCGAATCGAAATGTCAAAAAGTCTGTAATGACGTAAAAACACAAATTTGGGAGCAATTCCAACCCATTTTTTCGTGGCATGAAAATGCATTACAGAGTCACGAAGCAGCCATAAATGAACTGCAGACTATTGTCCATGAAAATCTGGAGACCTTGCAAGCTACAATTGACTCAGTTGCATCTACCGATTCGGTTACGCAACTTGCAAAAACTCAAGAAAACTTAAAGGACACAGTAGATACTCTCAAAATTGGTTCAGAAAGACACATGGAGGAAATTAGTTCATTATCAGATAATGTAGGTGAACTTTCGGATCAGCTAAATAATTTATCTACGAAGGTAGATGATAATCTGAATGACACAAAACCGGTAGTCTTTAATGACACAGAAGAGTGCGAACAAATTAGGAAATTCAAACAAAGTCTGAATCAAATTAATACGCAACACCAAAGAGAAATCCGGGAAGTACAAGATCAGCTGACACAGGTAATACAAGAATTACGTATTTCAGAGGACACTCGCGCTCCAATACGGGAAGAGGGACATAGAAATACGGAACAGCCACAAAATAATAACACAGCGCACTTCGGAAATTATGAAAGAAATTGGCAAGGTACACCGAATTTTGAGATGGAACCGCCGAAACGACGTAACAGTGACCGACATGCGACTCGCCGACATAATGATTTTGACTATAAGCTGTTCATTACTACACGTAAATTCAAAACATTTAAGAATTCTGGCAACGACATTCATCCACAAGCGTGGCGTTGCGCAGTTGGAGGTGAGCCGCCAGCAGTGGTGGATGTGGGGAGAGAGATGGCGGAGTTTTGAAATTTGTAAGATTGGATGTCATGAACTGATATATAGATTATGACTTTTGAACACTATTGAGGTAAATACATTGTACTCTATCAAAATCTTTCATTTGCTAACTATGTCTATCAGTAGTTAGTGCCACCCGTAGTTTGAATCTTTTATTTAGCTGGCAGTAGTGACGCTCGCTGTATTGCAGTAGTTCGAGTAAACAAGATTTCTGTGAGGTAAGTGATTTGTGAAACGTATAGGTTAATGTTAGTCAGGGCCATTCTCTTGTTGTGATTACTGACAGTCAGATTGCGTTGCGGAAAAAAAATGTGTGTCAGTTTAAGCACAGTCTTGTATAATTGTTCAAAGGGGACGTTTCACTATATATGAAAAATGCGTTGTACTATCGGAAACCCCCAGTACCTCGCATTTCACAGTGATTCGCTGAGCATAAATGTTGATGTTGGTCAATAACTATTTAGCATATTAGTTCCGGTATTTATTTTTCTCTTTTAATGCGTGAGACATTGCTAGACACTCCAAAATCAATAATCGTCTAGTAGCGTTTCCACATCTGTTTGAAATCATGCCATTAAGTGTTTTGATATGAAGGTCGTGTATGACAAATGCAGAGAGCCGAAATTCAATTGGATCTTCGGAGCGAGCAGCAGCGCCGCTGCGGGTCCCGTCGCAGCCGCCCTGGTAGATGGGATTAAGGGATGCGACATTACACCGTATCACTTCCCCGGCAAACAATGTCGAGAACGCTCCGCGCGACCGATCTTCCCTTCCTTTGTTCTGCTCCCTTTTGTTCCGGGTGCCGCAAGCTTCTCCAAGGTTTCTATTATTTCAGCGAGCTCGATAAATCCGTTGCACACTGACAATACCAGCTGTTAATACAAACCCACTCAAGACGGTAGCAACAAGAAAGCTATAAAGTACCATTATTGCAGTCTCTAGTGTTCCCTAGCGCGGTAAGGAAATGAATAAACTTGAGGCGTTCTGCAGTCCATGAGGAAGTCGCGCACCACAACAAATTTGTATTATCATGGTTTTATTATCATGGTTTCTCTGAGTCTGGGGTCCAAATTATATCTGAAAAAGGAAGATGGTGATAATGCGAAACTGTATTGTAATATGAAAAAAAGGATTTTAATAATATATAGAATAACGTTTTCAGATTGCTTGTTCTACCCGCCGACAGCTTTAGTTACCACAACTGTTACGATCAGCTACGTTCACAAGTGGCAGCAGATATCAAAAACTCATTGTGTACCACCACGAATAACTCCAAAATCTTTTATGAGTTGAGATTCAAATACTTCTTTTTTATGAAACTTCCTGGCAGATTAAAACTGTATGCCGGATCGAGTATCGAACGCGGGACCTTTGCCTTTCGCGGGCAAGTGCTCTACCATCTGAGCCACCTAAGCACGACTCAGGCCCCGTCCTCACAGCTTTACTTCTGTAAGTACCTCTTTTCCTACCTTCCAAACTTTGCAGGAGCTCTCCTGCGAATTCGAGCCTCGGTCTGGCACAGAGTTTTAATCTGCCAGGATGTTTCATATCAGCGCACACTCCGCTGCAAAGTGAAAACCTCATTCTGGAAACATCCCCTACGCTGTGGCTAAGCCATGTCTCCGCAATATCCTTTCTTTCAGGAGTGCTGCTTCTGCGAGGTTCGCAGGAGAGCCTATGTAAAGTTTGGAAGGTGGGAGACGAGGTACTGGCAGAAGTAAAGCTGTGAGTACCGGGCGTGAGTCGTGCTTGGGTAGCTCAGCTGGTAGAGCACTTACCCGCGAAAGGCAATGGGCCCGAATTTGAGTCTCGGTCCAGCACACAGTTTTAACCTGCCAGGAAGTTTCATATCAGTGCACACTCCGCTGCAGAGTGAGAATCTCATTCTACTTTTTCTTTATTTTCAAATCAACATCCTGTTTCTACTTTGTGATTTTGTAGTAGATTTAAACGCACAAATGAGCATTTTAATTACTTGAAACTGTTTATCGAACATCCAGTTTCGTAAGAGGCGTCAGATGAGCGTTCCATATTACAAACATTCATTTGTTTTGTTGGTGCCACTGCGCAAAGAAGCAGGCTATGACCTGAAAAGAGAGGACTGCGAAAGAAATAGCATTCTAGAGATATGTATAAAACAATAATGGTTGTCAAGGATAAAATTAAAACTCTCTTTGTTAGAAGAGTTTGAACAGTCACATTACATGGAATTTAGAGCTTGTGAAGAGGTTCCCACCAGTATGTGCCTAAAATATGATAACAAACAGATCGAAAATCAATACGATTTAAAATACTTCGGACACAACTTGATAATAAATTTACCTGGGAGGAGCACGTCACAGAACTATTGAAGCGCCTAAACAAATCTCTATTTGCAACGCGGATATTGCCAGACATAGAGTGTACAAAAATAAAAAAGCTGACATCCTACGCTTCCTTTCATTCCGTAATGTTGTATAGTATTATTTTCTGGGGTAACTCATAATGTGAGACTAAAGTTTTACGAGTGCAAAGACTTGTAATATGAATTATTTGTGCTGTGAACTCAAGAACATACTGCGAGGGCAATTTATGGAACTAGGTACATTAACATTTATTCCTTAATGAAATTTATCATTAAAATATATCTTTTTCTCAAACTAACAGCTCAGTTTACAGAATCAAAAGGAAGAAGTATCTTCACAAAGATTTAAAGTGACTTACTTCGGTCCAAAACGGTGTCCACTATTCAGGAACAAACATTTTCAATACTTTGCCAGGAGCAATAAAAAGAAAATTCAACTACTTTAGAAGAGCAACATCTTTCCACCAGACGGTGCATAATTATATTTTATTTTTTAAACTTCTTCTTTCGAGCATTACCTATTCTCAAATGTGTCTCTGATAACATATGTGAGTACATCATCGTTATTATTTTAAAAACCAATGGTCATGCATAATTGCACAAAGCACAGTTTTCGAACGTCCTCATCTTGCAAAATTTCATAGGAAACCCACTGTATAAACTCATTCAACGTACTGTCACATGTGCCTAAATACCAATAAAGTTCAGTTTAAGAGGCATCTAAAGTATCTGTTGGTGATCAATTCCTTCTACACCACAGATGAATTTCTTAGTAGAAACAACTGATGTGTGGGATGAGAAGTTCTGCGTTATGCAAGACACCTTTTTTCTTTTTGTTTGACCCATACATGTTTCAGCACTTTTGTGCTATCGTCAGTGGGTGCTACTTTTATTTTTAACTGTAAATTTGTTGTTAACATATTAACATTTCCGTCGTTTACAACGTAATGTAAACGTTGCATTTATAACTTAATTGGCGAAAAGTAACATACCTTACATGATGTTATTGTCCTCTTGTTTTGATAGTTGTTCTGCTACACAATATACAACTTGTCATCTACAAACAGCAAAACGTCATTTATTTTCTGTTTGTTATGAATTTACGAACGGAAATAAGACTGTATCACGTTTTCTTTCTGTAACTTACAGTTTTGAAGTTGTGGTACGTTTTCCTGTGTTGTTGGCGAAGTAAATAGGCTTACTTCTTTGCCTGTGTTCGCGTGGAAATGCAGGTTTTCGATTACTCAAAACATAGGCGGTGTTTTCACTGCCATTACGTGTTGTTGTGGGTGTGTGGCGTTCATTTGTTTCGTAGCGTGTTCTGCTGGGTGAGGCGCGCGAGTTTGAATAGTATTTGGTGTTAGTGGTGTGCGGTTTATGTGGGTTTGCTTGTGTGTGATGAGTACCGGGGCAGAGGGAAAGAGAGAGAGAGAGAGAGAGAGAGAGAGAGAGAGAGAGAGGAGGAGGAGAGGGAGAGAGACTGAAAGGAAGAAAGAAAAGAGAGAGAGAGACGATTTGTTTGTTTGAGTGTGTGTGTGTGTGTGTGTGTTACTTGTATAGATCTTCTATTGTGGCGAAGAGAGTTTTGTTGCAGAGTGATGTGTATTCATTGAGAACTTTCTTTCCTTGGGCTCTTGATTTTTGGATATGGTAGTTTTCTTCTATAGTTAATTTTTGGTATAGGCTGCTGCTAGTTTTTACGATGTGAAGGTCAGTTTCAATGTTTGTTGGGTGGTGGTTGTGTGCTACCAAGTGGTCTGCAAATGTTGAGTGTGTGCTATTGCGTTTCAGTGCTCTGAGGTGTTCAATATATCTGGTTCTGAAGGTCCTGCATGTTTGGCCCTCATATACAGAGTGACAGCAGTTGCAAGTAAGTTGGTAGATGCCGGACTGGCTGTATTTGTCAGTGTTGGTGGTAATTCTTCCGAGTCTGCTCTGTGTTTTGTTGTTGGTTCTGTATGCTATGTTGAGTCCTTGTTTCTTTAGTATACACTCCTGGAAATGGAAAAAAGAACACATTGACAGCGGTGTGTGAGACCCACCATACTTGCTCCGGACACTGCGAGAGGGCTGTACAAGCAATGATCACACGCACGGCACAGCGGACACACCAGGAACCGCGGTGTTGGCCGTCGAATGGCGCTAGCTGCGCAGCATTTGTGCACCGCCGCCGTCAGTGTCAGCCAGTTTGCCGTGGCATACGGAGCTCCATCGCAGTCTTTAACACTGGTAGCATGCCGCGACAGCGTGGACGTGAACCGTATGTGCAGTTGACTGACTTTGAGCGAGGGCGTATAGTGGGCATGCGGGAGGCCGGGTGGACGTACCGCCGAATTGCTCAACACGTGGGGCGTGAGGTCTCCACAGTACATCGATGTTGTCGCCAGTGGTCGGCGGAAGGTGCACGTGCCCGTCGACCTGGGACCGGACCGCAGCGACGCACGGATGCACGCCAAGACAGTAGGATCCTATGCAGTGCCGTAGGGGACCGCACCTCCACTTCCCAGCAAATTAGGGACACTGTTGCTCCTGGGGTATCGGCGAGGACCATTCGCAACCGTCTCCACGAAGCTGGGCTACGGTCCTGCACACCGTTAGGGCGTCTTCCGCTCAGGCCCCAACATCGTGCAGCCCGCCTCCAGTGGTGTCGCGACAGGCGTGAATGGAGGGACGAATGGAGACGTGTCGTCTTCAGCGATGAGAGTCGCTTCTGCCTTGGTGCCAATGATGGTCGTATGCGTGTTTGGTGCCGTGCAGGTGAGCGCCACAATCAGGACTGCATACGACCGAGGCACACAGGGCCAACACCCGGCATCATGGTGTGGGGAACGATCTCCTACACTGGCCGTACACCTCTGGTGATCGTCGAGGGGACACTGAATAGTGCACGGTACATCCAAACCGTCATCGAACCCATCGTTCTACCATTCCTAGACCGGCAAGGGAACTTGCTGTTCCAACAGGACAATGCACGTCCGCATGTATCCCGTGCCACCCAACGTGCTCTAGAAGGTGTAAGTCAACTACCCTGGCCAGCAAGATCTCCGGATCTGTCCCCCATTGAGCATGTTTGGGACTGGATGAAGCGTCGTCTCACGCGGTCTGCACGTCCAGCACGAACGCTGGTCGAACTGAGGCGCCAGGTGGAAATGGCATGGCAAGCCGTTCCACAGGACTACATTCAGCATCTCTACGATCGTCTCCATGGGAGAATAGCAGCCTGCATTGCTGCGAAAGGTGGATATACACTGTACTAGTGCCGACATTGTGCATGCTCTGTTGCCTGTGTCTATGTGCCTGTGGTTCTGTCAGTGTGATCATGTGATGTATCTGACCCCAGGAATGTGTCAATAAAGTTTCCCCTTCCTGGGACAATGAATTCACGGTGTTCTTATTTAAATTTCCAGGAGTGTATTACCCACCCTGTGTGTGACTTTGTTGTTGTAAGTCATTATATGCCATTTTTTGCCTACTGTCTGCTGATTTGTTGTGTGATGAGTTGTGTTTGTATGTGTGTGTGTTTCATGGTTATGTGCTGTTTGTTTTTGTATTTTGTGGATTATTTTGTCTACTCACTTTGTGCCATATTCATTCTCCTGTGCAATTTGTTTTATTGTGTTCTGTTCTTGTGTGTAGTCATGCTTATGCATGTGTATTTTGTTCAGCCTGTGAAGTAAATATCTTTGCTGGCTTCTTTATGGGTTATCGGGTGATTGGATTGGTTATGTATAATGTTGCTGGTGAGTGTGGGTTTTCTGTAGATTAAGAATTCATGTTTATTGTACTCATCACACACATCCAAACCCACATAAACCATACACCACTAACACCAAATACAATTCAAACTCGCGCGCCTCACCCACCAGAACACGCTACGAAACAAATGAACGCCACACACCCACAACAACACATAATGGCAGTGAAAACACCGCCTATGTTTTGAATAATCGAAAACCTGCATTGCCATGCGAACACAGGCAAAGAAGTAAGCCTATTTACTTCGCCAACAACACAGCAAAACGTTCCACGGCTTCAAAACTGTAAGTTACAGAAAGAAAACGTGATACAGTCTTATTTCCGTTCGTAAATGCATAACAAATACAAAATAAATTACGTTTTTCTGTTTGCAGATGACAAGTTGTATACTGTGTAGGAGAACAGCTACCAAAAAAAGAGGACAATAACATCATGTAAGGTATGTTACTTTTCGCCAATTAAGTTATAAATGCAACGTTTACATTACGTTGTAAACGACGGAAATGTTAATATGTTAACAACAAATTTACAGTTAAAAATAAAAATAGAACCCACTGATGATAGCACAAAAGTGCTGAAACATGTATGGGTGAAACAAAAAGAAAAAAGGTGTCTTCCATAAGGCGGAACTTCTCATCCCATTTTCTTAGCAAGCATGGTGACAACAAGAAGACGTGCGCCAGAACCTGATTATTTCTACAACAAGCCAGGTATTTCCATCGCAGCTCTTCATCAAATATCAGAACACAGCCATCAGGCTTCATAAAACCATGCTCAACATTAAGTTCAATAAACTGGGTTTGGCTTATAAAATTGTACCTAACTATGTAACAATAACTGTAAACAACATGTCACCAGCAGCACAGCAGACAAAACGTAAGGCAGAAATCTTGTGGATAAAGCTAGAAATCCGGTCTTTGTATTCCAAAAAACAGACTCTGAATATTGAATTGTACAGATTGCATTTGGAACTAGCTAACCACATAACATACCCACCATTTTTTGATGAACTAATGTACAGGGTTAGAACATACACAGAGACCATAATAGGCAGAAAACAATCAAACAAAAGAAACTCAAAAAAATGTTAAATCACGCAAACACCCACCAATCCCACCACCAATACAACAAACACACATTTCACGAAAGAGTGATTAATCTAACAGACATAAAATTATCTGAACAAGAAAGCAGCCTTCTTGAAAAGGGTCCCAAACATAACATTAACACAATGGTGTCATATAGGACAGAAGAAAATATCATAACAGAAACTGAAAACATCATAAAGCAACAAGAAAAACTAAACACACCTGAATTCAATGCAAACCTAACAAGAGAACTAGTTGCTGAGGAAATAAGAAACATAATCAAAGAGAACAAAACCACCATAAAAGAAAACACTAGGACTCCAGAAGAAAAACCTACAGAAAACTACAGAATAAATTAACACAAGAAAATGCCATCATCACAAAATCTGACAAAGGTAATTCAATAGTAGTCATAAACAAACAGAAATACATTCACAAAACATTAGAATTCATCCAAAGCCACAACATCACAGAATTAACAAGTAACCCAACAAACTGATACCAAAGTAAGTTACAGAGAACCCTGCGAAATATAGAAACAATTTTCACAGAAACACAGATTAAAAAGATGATACAGAAAAATCCCAAGGCCCCCGCCCTAAAATCATTGCCTAAAGTTCACAAACCCGGAATACCCATTCGTCCATTAATAAATTTCACCAAAACACCAACATACCACTTAGCCAAATACACACACACACACTGCTATAGACAACATACAAATACACTGACAACAGAAGTCTAAAGAACTCAAGTGACTTTATAGAAAAAATAAAAAAAAATGAAAACATACCAAATACAGCAACATTGGTTTCATTTTATATAGTTTCAATGTACACTTACATCCCAACAGAAGAAACCATCAACATAATAGAAAGAAACTTCCAACTGCAAGCAAACATACCCACAACAAACTTACAAGAAATTTTAGCCATACTCAGGCTCATCACAGAACAGAACTACTTCACATTCAACAACAGATTTTACTTTCAACAAGATGGACTACCCATGGGATCCCCAATCAGTGGCCTCCTATCTGATATTTTCCTCAACCAGATAGATAAACAAATCTTTGACAAAATAGTAATACCAAAACAGTACAAAATAATATATTGGTACAGATACATAGATCACATGATTTACTTAATAGATGAACCACTGTCCCGCATAAAAGAACTTCATAATAACATAAACTCCATCCACCCACTAATAAAATTCACCATAGAAACACAAACAGATGAAAAAATTAATTTCTTAGATCTCACTATACACAAGAGAAACAATACACATGAATTCACAATCTACAGAAAACCCACACTCACCAGCACCATTATACATAACCAATCCAATCATCCGATAACCCACAAAGAAGCCAGCAAAGATATTTACTTCACAGGCTCAACAAAATATACATGAATAAGCATGACTACACACAAGTACTGAACACAATAAAACTAATTGCACAGGAGAATGAATATAGCGCAAAGAGAATAGACAAAATAAACCACAAAATACAAAATCAAACAGCACATAACCATGAGAAACACACACATACAAACACAACTCATCACACAACAAATCAGCAGACAGTAAGCAACAAATAGCACACTATGACTTACAACAATAAAATCACACACAGTGTGGGTAATATACTAAAGAAACAAGGACTCAACATAGCATACAGAACCAACAACAAAATACAGAGCAGACTCGGAAGAATTACCACCAACACTGACAAATACAGCCAGTTCAGCAACTACCAACTTACTTGCAACTGCTGCCAATCTTTATATGTGGGCCAAACATGCAGGACCCTCAGAACCAGATATAATGAACACCTCAGAACACTGAAAAGCAATAGCACACACTCAACATTTGCAGACACAACCACAACCCAACAAACATTGAAACTGACCTTCACATCCTAAAAACTAGCAGCAGCCTATACCAAAAATTAACTATATAAGAAAACTACCACATCCAAAAATCAGTAGCCCGAGGAAAGAAAGTACTGAATGAATACACATCACTCTGTAACAAAACTCTCTTCGCCACAATAGAAGATCTATACAAGTAACACACACACACACACACACACACACACACACACACACAAACAAATAAATCCTCTCTCTCTCTCTCTCTCTCTTTTCTTTCTTTCTTTCAGTCAGTCTCTCTCCCTCTTCCTCTCTCTCTCTCTCTCTCTCTCTCTCTCTCTCTCTCTCTCTCTCTCTCTCTCTGCCCTAGTACTCATCACACACACGCAAAGCCACATAAACCACACGCCACTAACGCAAAAAAAAATCCAAACTAGCGCGCCTCACCCAGCAGAACACGCTACGAAACAAATGAACGCCACACCCTCAAGAACACGTAATGGCAGCGAAAACTCCGCGTATGTTTTGAGTAATCGAAAACCTGCGTTGCCATGCGAACACAGGCAAAGAAGTAAGCCTGTTTACTTCGCCAACAACACAGGAAAACGTACCACAACTTCAAAACTGTAAGTTACAGAAAGAAAACGTGATGCAGTCTTATTTCCATTCGTAAATGCATAACCAACATAAAATAAATTACGTTTTGCTGTTTGTAGATGACAAGGGTTGTATATTGCGTAGCAGAACAGCTACCAAAACCAGAGGACAATAACATCATGTAAGGTATGTTACTCTTCGCCATTTAAGTTATAAATGCAACTTTTACATAATGTTGCAAACGACGGAAATGTTAATATGTTAACAACAAATTTACAGTTAAAAATAAAAATAGAACCCACTGACGATAGCACAAAAGTGCTGAAACATGTATGGGTGAAACAAAAAGAAAAAAGGTGTCTTGCATAAGGCAGAACTTCTCATCCCATTTTCTTAGCAAGCACGGAGACAACAAGAAGAACTGCTCCACAAGATGATTAAATGATGTGTGTGTTATTTGTAATGTAAAATAATGCGAATATCAGTATAATCTGACCTTTGTACAAATTTAGAGCAGTATTACGATCATTGTGAATAAGTGTTATGCAATGGTTCTTCTATTCAGTGTTTACTACTTCATAAGTGAAAATATGTTCAAAAATGTTTTGACTCATTCCACATCCATGACGATGATTCCACTTAGGATCTGTGGAAGGTATTTTAGCATACTAGTATTTTATTGTAAATGTTTATAGTGTATTCTTGTTCACTGACATGTTCTGCATCCTGGAAAATTTGCTCACTGTGTATCAATTGGAACGAAAAGTACATCTAATGTAATCTAAATGAAGCAGCAAGAGGTTTAAAAGTACCAAACTTCAAAAAGTTGGTTTCAAAGTAAGCAAATGTAAATAGATTAACGCATGCAATATTAGACAGAAAACGAGTTCTTCTGCAAGAAATTGCAAAAGAACTTACTCAATGTTGCCTATCGCTGTAAAAGGCGTTTTATAGACTAACCTGTATTGACATTAGGTGAATGCTATATCGGTGGTAACAATTGGCATCTGCACTCATTCAGCGATAGGAAGGGGATGGTTCGATCAATTCAAGAATGGGCACAAGAATCAGCTTCCATACGAAAGCTCAAATCATCGTCTTCAACTGATACAGTCTCATGAACTTTGTTGACCTTTTGGAAGCAGAATACACTTAATGTTATCCACCTGATCGGATCTTTTACGTTGAAGTGTACAAACACAAATTCCATATGTAACTGGCATGACGGGAAGGAAGCAGATAGGAACTCTTACTATTGCAGTTATGACAAGCTTCACATGCATATGAGTCTGTCTCCGTGGCTCCGATGATTTTCCCGTGCACGAGACAGACATGGTGGGTGCGTCGCCTGGAGCTATTTGAAAGATATTATCCTTCCGAATGGGTACAGTCCTATCTATTCGCCCAGATAGTTAGACATAGAAGACCTACAGTTGACTCTGTGGGTTTGCTTGGACGGGCAGTATTCTCGTATCAACAATATAGACGGTTAACTATATACAAAAGATAATGGAGCGACCATCCTTTGTCACATCAAGGTATTCACTAACTACCCTGAGATAGCAATAGTCTTGGAATACTTCTTAATATACTGTCAGACCTAGTGCCATACATAGTGTAGGAACTCGACATGGTATGAACAAGTCATCGGAAGGCCGCTGCAGAAATATTGAGCCATGCATTCGCTATAGCACTCCATAATTGAGAAAGGGTCGCCGATTCAGGAGTTTGTGCACGAACTGATCTCTCGCTTAAGTCCCATGAATTTTCTATGGGATTCACATTGGGTGATCTGTATGGCCAACTCTTCGCTCGAATTTTCCGGAATGTTCTTCAAACCAGTCACGAACTTTTGTGACCCGTTGACAAGGCGCATTGTCCTCCATAAAAATTCCATCTTTGTTTGGAAGCATGAAGGTCAATGAATGGCTACAGATGGTCTTCAAGTAGCCGAAAACAAGCATCTCTAGTCAGTGATCGATTCAGTGGATCAAAAGACTATAATGAATGTAGGGCCACCAGTAGTTGCATAATGCTTTGTTGACAACTAGGATTCATGGCTTCGTGGGGTCTGCGCCACTACATCACCCTACCTACCATTAGCTCTTAAACTAAAATTGGCCAAACGGTACCGACCGGCCGCCGTGTCATCTTCAGGCCACAAGCGTCACTGAATGCCGATATGGAGGGACATGTTGTCACCACACCGCTATCCCGGCGTATGTCAGTTTACGAGAACGGAGCCGCAACTTCTCACTCAAGTAGCTCCTCTATTTGCATCACAATGGCTGAGTGCACGCCGCTTGCCCCGCTTGCCGGCAGACTGGATGGTCACCCATCCAAGTGCTATCCCACCTCTACAGCGCTTAACTTAGATGATCTGACGAGAACCAGAGTTACCACTGCGGCAAGGCCGTTGGCACCATTAGCTCTTAGCAACCGAAATCGGTTTTCTTCTGAAGAGACCACGGTTTTCTAATTGTCTTGGGTCCAACCGATGTGGTCACGAGGCCAGAAGACGCGTTGGAGGCGATGTCATGCTGTTACCAAAGACATTAGGACCAGTCGTCTACTGTCATAGCACATTAACGCCGCACTGTCCTGCGTTGTCCGTGGTGAGAGGTACTGGCTGAAATTTGATATTGTCGGCACACTTTTGACACTGTGGATCTCGAAATACGCGGTGCATTCAAGTTCTAAGGCCTCCGATTTTTTTCTAATTAACTACTCACCCGAAATCGATGAAACTGGCGTTACTTCTCGACGTAATTGCCCTGCAGACGCACACATTTTTCACAATGCTGACGCCATGATTCCATGGCAGCGGCGAAGGTTTTTTAGGAGTCTGTTTTGACCACTGGAAAATCGCTGAGGCAATAACAGCACAGCTGGTGAATGTGCGGCCACGGAGAGTGACTTTCATTGTTGGAAAAAGCCAAAAGTCACTAGGAGCCAGGACAGGTGAGTAGGGAGCATGAGGAATCACTTCAAAGTTGTTATCACGAAGAAACTGTTGCGTAACGTTAGCTCGATGTGCAGGTGCGTTGTCTTGGTGAAACAGCACACGCGCAGCCCTTCCCGGGCGTTTTTGTGCAGTGCAGGAAGGAATTTGTTCTTCAAAACATTTTCGTAGGGTGCACCTGTTACCGTAGTGCCCTTGGAACGCTATGGGTAAGGATTATGCTCTCGCTGTCCCAGAACATGGACATGATAATTTTTTCAGCACTCTCGGTTACCCGAAAGTTTTTTGGTGGCGGTGAATCTGTGTGCTTCCATTGAGCTGATTGGTGCTTTATTTCTGGATTGAAAAATGGCATCCACGTCTCATCCATTGTCACAACCGACGAGAACAAAGTCCCATTCATGCTGCCGTTGCGCGTCAACACTGCTTGGCAACATGCCACACAGGCAGCCATGTGGTCGTCCGTCAGCATTCTTGGCACCCACCTGGATGACACTTCTCGCATTTTCAGGTCGTCATGCAGGATTGTGTGCCTAGAACCCACAGAAATGCCTACTCTGGAGGGCGATCTGTTCATCATTCGGCGATCCCCCAAAACAGTTCTCTCCACATTCTCGATCATGCCTTCAGACCGGCTTGTGCGAGCCTGAGCTTGTTTCAGTTTGTTGTCACATGATGTTCTGCCTTCATTAAACTGTCGCACCCACGAACGCACCTTCGACACATGCATAACTCCATCACCACATGTCTTCTTCAACCCACGATGAATTTCAATTGGTTTCACACCACACAAATTCAGAAAACGAATGATTGCACCCTGTTCAAGTAAGGAAAACTTCGCCATTTTAAGTATTTAAAACAGTTCTTATTCTCGCCGCTCGCGGTAAAATTCCATCTGCCGTACGGTGCTGCCATCTCTGGGACGTATTGACAATGAACGCGGCCTCATTTTAAAACAATGTGCATGTTTCTATCTCTTCCCAGTCCGGAGAAAAAAAAATCGGACGCCTTAGAACTTGAATGCACCTCATACTGAATTCCCTAACGTTTTCCGAAATGGAATCTCCCATGCGACTAGCGTCAACTACCGTTCCGAGTTGAAAGTCTGTTATTTCACGTCATGTAGCCATGACCACGTCGCACGTCGGAAACTTTTTCACATGGATTACCTGAGTACAATGACAACTGTGCCAATTCAGTGCCATTTTATACCTTGTGTACGCGATACCACCGCCATCTGTATATTTGCGTATCGCTATCCAACAATTTTTGTCACTTGATAGGGCTTTCATGGACTCCCTGAAGACACGTTACAGTGAAGCGGTTATACAGGCCCTAATAATAGACGCCATGCATACTGTGAGATGACAGTACTGCAACGTGAATTGTTTTAAGTAAAACACGATACTTCAAAAAGCCATATCAAGAAAATGTTGCTCAGATGATGATAAAACTTGATTTTCGCTAGTATGGAGTACAACAACGAAACATAGTTGACATCAGCGCTATCTTGGTGTTAGGGGGAAGAATTTCAACCGTGACCTCACTCTAAAACACGTTCCAAATGGCGAAAGAAGATCCCTGGCAGCCAGCAGTCTGTTGCCAGTTTTCAAGCGCGATGTGAAAACTGCTACCATCAATACTGGCTGAAAGCCACATATCTATAATTGCCGCAACACTGAATCACCCGAGACACGTAAAAAATATCGCATTACGTGACTTACAGTGGCAGGCGCAGTAAATAACTGCACCGAGCACTCTGCGGACGTAGACTGAAAATGAAATCCGTGCTAAGGGCCAAAAGTGAAAAAGTTCGGTTTAATATCAGTATGTGGTACAAGGGCATAATACTCCTCACTTAAAACCGCGATATCTAGTATTCGCAGTGGAAGTAGCTCAAACAATCACCACAAAAATACACGTGGATTTATGTGCCACCAGTTCTGAAGTAAAATCTGGGCTGAGTGCCAAACGCCCAGAGCTGCCATGTGAGCGCGGCTGTTAATTCGAGATTATGATTGATTATGGTTTACCAGGCAATAATTGTTTATTTGTTAATGAACTGTTTATGTAGTGCTGTATAATATTGTTTTCTGTGATAGATGTGGTAAAGAAACGCCATAAAGGAGGTATAGGAATTTTTTCTCAACGCGAGAAAACGCTTAGAACTACACGGATATCCCAGAATAACAGCCGGAACGAGATAGTGCTTGAAAAACAACCTCCATCTGTTGAGGTAGGCTTAAATACCTCTATAACTTCACAGACTTAGGTTGTTGTTTGTTAATAGCTTAAAGTAGCAATCCTTCGGCTTTTAATGTTATGGTTGTTTGTTTTTCCATTGTTATTCTTAGTGAAAAGTAGCAAAAAACATGCTATTAGGTGCAATGATAACGCATGTAAAACCTTTCTTTGTTATTTTTAGGTTTCATAACGCCGATATAAATGCAAAAGCATTGTCTTCGATCAAAAACTGACCATCTTTAATCATTTTTATGAATTCATATCGAACTCCAGCACTATCGATGGAGGTCACCACGAACTTGTAAGTCATTTTCCGCCAGGTGTCAGGATACTTTCGATCACGTAGGGTACTTCCTCTTCGCCAGCGGTTACAGGGAAACGCCAACGTGTTCAACGAGAAAGCTGAAACTTTACGCACCAAGCGAAGTGACACAGTGGTTAGCAAACTGGACTGACAGTCGGGAGGATGACGGTCCCAATCTGTGTCCGGCCACCTTGATATAGCTTACTAGTGATTTTCCTAAAATGCTCCAGCAAATACTGGGATGTTTCCTTTGAAAATGGCAAAGCCGCTTTGCTTCTGTATCCCTTCGTACCCCGAACTTGTTCTCCGTCTCTAATTACTTCGCTGTGGACGGAACGTCAAACTCTAATCTTCCTCCCTTCCTTACGAAGCTTCAAGCGTCCCTTTTATGTGAGCGAGCTCGCTGACTGATCACACTGGCACACGTCAACACGCTGGCCAGACGTGCTGCGACGTTACTGACGCGACAAGATTGTAAACATGTTCGTCGCTGTGGAAAGGCTTTCCATGAGAAGATGTAGTACCCATTACAGAAGGCACAACAGAGTAATGCTGTTCGAGCTTCAAGAACACATGAAAATGCGGCAGTTGCCATGTACCGAACAAAGCACGAGGATCTCGCCGTACGTTGTATCATCTGTTGGCTGGATCTATCGCGGCACTGTCAGTTGTGCACCCTGAGGGCAGCCGATGTCAACAAGGCGGCCGGCTCTGCGCGCCGTCTCTCGGCCCCTGTGGGACCGCAACCTGAGCGGCCGCCGCCTTACCTTGCAGCCGACCCGCACACCACAGCGCAGCGCGTAATGAGATGAAAGGCTTGCGCGGCCTCGTTAGCGGCTCGGCATGAATAATGAAGCGACGACACATAACTGCGTTAAGGCGACTCCCTACTGTCCCCCCCCCCCCCCCCCATATCCCGCAATCCTCCCAGGATTCATTCCTATCCCTATCTCCTACAACCCTAGCAACATCGTGATTTATCACTGCTAGTTACCGAAGTTTGCTCCTTCTTTGCTCAACACCGACCACTGTAGACAGCTGCTCTGTAGACGCTGAAAACTGTCCACCTAATTGTATGTAGAAGCCCTTACTAGACATATACCCAGCTAGCTGATTACTTCACTGGGTAGGAGTTCGGCAACAGCATTGTTCACATGCCCGTTAGGCCTCTCAAGTCTGTTTTCTGTGCCTTTCCAAGCTCACTGAATTACTTTGAAAAAGACAGAGTCATGTCCAATTCAAACCTGTATTCAGTTTCTACGCCGTCATATGACGTCAGGCAGCTGCGGTCTTATAAATTCCGTATCGTCAGTGTGTCATGCATGGCGAGTAATTCAGTGGCGGCGCTGCTGCCAGTATACACAGCTAGAGGGAGTGGAGGACTGGGTTCAACTATGAGTGGTTCACGCTTCCTGCTAAAATCATTTTTGTTTTAATCACAAAAGATCTTAATATTTATTTGCTCACATACACAATAAAATTTTAAGCGTATTTTCAGACAGTTTCATCTTCCAGAAGAAAAACTAGTGTTGTTGTTGTTCTTGTTGTTGTGCTATTGAGTCCAGAGGCTGGTTTGATGCAGGTTTCCATGCTACTCTATCCTGTGCAAGCTTCTTCATCTCCAAGTACCTACTGCAACCTACATCCTTCTGAAACTGCTTAGTGTATTTATCTCTTGGTCTCCCTCTACGATTTTTGCTCTCCACGCTGCCCTCCAGTACTAAATTAGTGCCGGCTGCGGTGGTCTCGCGGTTCTAGGCGCGCAGTCCGGAACCGTGCGACTGCTACGGTCGCGGGTTCGAATCCTGCCTCGGGCATGGATGTGTGTGATGTCCTTAGGTTAGTTAGGTTTAAGTAGTTCTAAGTTCTAGGGGACTGATGACCACAGCAGTTGAGTCCCATAGTGCTCAGAGCCATTTGAACCATTTACTAAATTAGTGATAGCTTGATGCCTCAGAACATGTCCTACCAACAGACGCCTTCTTCTTGTCAAGTTGTGCCTCAAATTTCTCTTCTTCATAATACTATTCAGTACCTCCAAATTAGTTATGTGATCTAGCCCATCTAATCTTCAGCATTCTTCTGTAGCACCACATTTCGAAAGCTTCTATTCTCTTCTTGTCTAAACTATTTATCGTCCATGTTTCACTTCCATGCATGGCTACACTCCATACAAATACTTTCTGAAACGACTTCATGACACTTATCTACACTCTTCTTCAGAAACGCTTTCCTTCCCATTGCCAGTCTAAATTTTATATCCTCTTTATTTCGACCATCATCAGTTATTTTGCTCCCCAAATAGCAAAACTCATTTACTACTTTAAGTGTCTCATTTCCTAACCTAATTCCCTCTGCATCATCCGATTTAGTTCGACTACATTCCATTAGCCTCATTTTCTTTAGTTAATGTTCATCTTATATCCTCCTTTCAAGACGCTATCCGTTGCGTTCAACTGCTCTTCCACGCTGTTTGCTGTTTCTGACAGAATTACAATGTCATCGACGAAACTCAAAGTTTTTATTTCTTCTCCATGGATTTTAATTCTTATACGGAATTTTTCTTTTGTTTCCATTACTGCTTGCTCAGTATACAGATTGAATAACGTCGGGGATAGGCTACAACCCTGTCTCACTCCCTTCCCAACCACTGCTTCCCTTTCATGTCCCTCGACTCTTATAACTGCCATTTGGTTTCTGTACAAATTGTAAATAGCCTTTCGCTCCCTGTATATTACCCCTGCCACCTTAAGAATTTGAAAGAGAGTATTCCAATCAACATTGTCAAAAGCGTTCTGTAAGTCTACAAATGCTAGAAATGTAAGTTTGTCTTTCCTTAATCTATCTTCTAAGATAAGTCGTAGGGTCAGTATTGCCTCACGTGTTCCAACATTTTTATGGAATCCAAACTGGTCTTCCCCGAGGTCAGCTTCTACCAGTTTTTAAATCGTCTGTAAAGAATTCCTGTTAGTATTTTGCAGCCGTGACTTATTAAACTGATAGTTCGATAATTTTCACATCAGTCAACACCTGCTTTCTTTGGGATTGGAATTATTATATTCTTCTTGAAGTCTGAGGACATTACGCCTGTCTCATACATCTTGCTTTCTAGATGGCAGTGTTTTGTCAGGGATGGCTCTCCCAAGGCTATCAGTAGCTCTAATGGAATGTTGTCTACTCCCAGGGCCTTGTTTCGACTCAGGTCTTCCAGTGCTCTGTAAAACTCTTCACGCAGTATCATATCTCCCATTTCATCTTCATCTACATCCTCTCATATTTCCATGATACTGTCCTCAAGTACATCACCCTTGTATAGACCCTCTATATACTCTTTCCACCTTTCTCCTGTCCCTTCTTTGCTTAGAACTGGATTTCCATTTGAGCTCTTGATATTCAAACAAATGGTTCTCTTTTCTCCAAAGGTCTCTTTAATTTTCCTGTAGGCGGTATCTATTTTACCCCTAGTGAGATAAGCCTCTACATCTTTACATTTGTCCTCTAGCCATCCCTGCTTAGCCATTTTGCACTTTTTGTCGATCTCATTTTTTAGACGTTTTTATTCCTTTTGCCTGCTTCATTTACTGCACCTTTATATTTTCTCCTTTCATCAGTTAAATTATATCTTCTGTTACCCAAGGAGTTCTACTATCTCTCGTCTTTCTACCTACTTGATGCTCTACTGCCTTCACTATTTCATCTCTCCAAGCTATCCAGTCTTCTTCTAGTGCATTTGTTTCCCCCATTCTTGTCAATCGTTCCCTAATGCTCTCCGTGAAACTATCTACAACATCTGGTTCTGTCATTTTATCTAGGTCCCATCTCCTTAAATTCCCACCTTTTTGCAATTTCTTCAGTTATAATCTACGAAGAACTAGTACAACATGAAATAACGAATTAGCTTTGCAGCAGGTGAATAGAAAAAATAGAAAAAAGACAATTTGTTCAAGAAAAAGTGTAAACACGACTTACATTGGAAATTTTCGTACATAAAACAGCAGTGCAACTTTCGATTAAAACTAAGTGCACTGTAAAAAATTAATTCATTTCATCCCGTGGCTCATTAAAATGCTCACAATTTCTCAATAATTTTTATCAGACACTAAAAGGATTATTCAGAGGGCTAGTTTATACTTCAAATCTTAAAAAGAAATACACATTAAATGAGGAGTGGTTGGTCACTGTAACATAAATGAAATTCAAATGATGTCAAACTGAAAATGTCAATCCAACAGCTACCTTACGATTTTAAACAATATATGAGTATATAAGGAATTCAGAGATGCAAACCCAAGTCATACAGAAAATACTGGTAATATAATGTATACTGATGAGGCTGAGCTACAAACAGTACATACAGCAAATTACATAAACGTATATGAGGGTGAACGGAAAGTAACACACAATAAGTTATTTTTGCCCTAGTATTGCAGCTGAAATTTCACGACGATGTAGTTTGAAGTTCGCGCTGGAGAGGGTATCTTGTTTTTATGTACAGCTGTAGCGAGAGAAGTCTGAACTAAGAAACAAATATCGTGCGTGTTTCATCTTGTGAAGAGCGGCTATATTTTAACGGCAAAGGGTACAAATCAAGTGAAATCCACAAGGACATGCGTGGGATGTAGTGGGACAACTATGTGTCTCCAGGTGGTGTGAATTCTTCCAATAGGGCCGTGTGTGAACCTTAATGATTCGCCATGCTTCGGACGGTCAGTAACAGCTGCAGTCCCTCAGTATGTCGGAGCCATTGAGGCAGCAATTATGAACGACAGGCGTGTGAAACTGCGAACCTTATTGCAAAGTTGAACATTTAATGTGGTGTGGTGTACGATGGCACTCTGAAATTTCGTAAAGCTAGTGCTAGCTGGATGCCTGAAAATCTGACAGACAACCACAAGGGCCAACGGATGATAAGCTTGGATCACTTAACGCGTTACACTGCAGAAGGGCGTGACCTTTTGAAAGGAATCGTCACTGGTGATGAGTTTTGGGCGTACCACGACACGCCCGAAACAAAGCAGGCCTCTGTGGAGAAAAAACATGGTTGTTCCATAGTACGAAAAAATTTCTACGTGGCTCAGTCTGCTAGAAAAGTGCATTGTACAGTATTCTGTGATATTGATGATGTATTTTTGGTGATCTTAGCTGAACAGGGGACCACTTGTAACACCACAATCGATTGTGAGCAATCGGTATAGTGCAACTTTATTTGAAAAGTGTTTGCTCGTTACCAGTTAAGTTCTTTGGATCATTGGAGGGAGGTGGTACTTTATGATGTTTGGTTTTTTTAATGTAATAGTTTGTTTAAATAATGGACTTTTATTAAATATGTTTGTTTATGTATGAAAAACTGCAATGTAATAAATGGTTCATAATTATGGATCTTGTATTGTATAATGTAAACGACGTAGTGATTCCCGTCCGCTAAGGAAACGGTGTGGCGCGAGCTAAAAGGTGAAATTGGCGCTCAGGCTGGGCGGGAAGCGAGAGAGCACTGTAGGCAGTCAGTAGCCAGCAGCCGACCAGGCAACAGCGCAACTGCCGAGCGAGGCATACAGCATTGGAAATGACCCTAAAAATAATAGTTACGTCGCCAAGGAGAACTAAATAGAGCATATTACTGCCAAAGGAGAGACGAGGTAGCCGCCACGTGCTCGCCATCGCTATTGCGCCACCACTTCATCAGATTCGAGAGGTTAGAACTATATAGCACTATGAACCAGAGTGTTTGTGTGATTTAATTTACAATTATAATTCAAATATTGATGAACTTCGTGTTAGAACCATGAATTTATTATTTTCATGGTACGTAACGGGGTCCTCTCCTCAAAATTACTAAGCACCGCGTATCCTGTGTGTGAAAACTGATAATAATCTGTGTTATTTGCTTAAGCCTAATTTCTGAATTCAAAAATATATAAATGTGGATAGTCAGACAAATGGTTTCATTGAAATCAACGGAGACACTTACTGATGAATTTATATGAATCTCCATTGTGTTTTGGCCTGCTTCTATTTTACAAATGTCAGTGTATAAAAGTTGTCAGTGAAAATCACTTGCCTCACAAGTGGTGTAATAAAGCATTTGGTTTAGAGGCTGTTTAAAGTTAACTTTTAATTGAAGTATTTTCTAAAGTCTGTAGAGAGTATTGTCAGTGCAAATGGTATTAAAATATTGCAAGATAAATGAGCTTAAGTGGGGAAGTAATTAAGCTTTCATCATAATTTAAAATATTTATGAAAGTTTGCATGTATAAAGAAGGGATAGTTTGTGCCCCCCCCCCCTTTTACTATCTGTTATATAAGGAAAAAACCAAACTGAATAGTTATTTTGTAGCTAAAGAAACCAGAAGTGGTTATTTGAAGGAGTATACATGAGAGGTATGTGCACTGTGCTATCTTATTCTATTTGTGATGTGTATATGCGTGTTAGTCAAACTTTAAGTCTTACCAGATGCCACTTAATTTTGTGTATGCCCTAGTGAATAAATCGTGTGCCAAATTAGTGAAACGTAGAGGTGAAGATTGTGGTTAACAGGGATAAAGTCTCTTTTCTATTTCTGCGATTGCTTAACTATGCTGTTGATAACTATTGCTACCCACTGTGTAGTTCGTCTGGTTATTGTAGGCGTTTTCTGAGAAAGAATCTATGAGAGTCACTTTTGCAAGAGTGTATGCAAATCCATTGAAAATAATGTTTTCACACTATTATGCCTAATTAGTCTGGCGACCGTTTTATATTTCATTTACAGGAACTCTGTTACAGTAATTTCTTACAAAATTTTAGTCTTTCTGTTGTCTACCAACTGCCACTATTATGAACTTCATGTTCGTTTCCTTCTGTTTGTTAGGTACCACACGGTAAAACTTCTAAAATCCTCCAAGAGGGTAACACATACTGTGCGTTTAAGTCATATTTAGGCAAATTGGAGCAGTAGTGTTATACTTGGCTTCTTTGTGATAAGTTTGTAAGTTCCGTTATTTGGGAACAGTGTAACACACGCACGCGAACACCAGTAATAGTGTATACACTGTGAATGCTACAGCCTACATTAAAACTTTGATTAGTTGCGTCGTGCCCAGCAGGACAAGCTCCACAATATTAATGCTGATGGTGTCAAACTTCTTCATGACAATGCACGCTCCTATATCGCCGCTCCTTTTGGTGAGAAAATCTCCAAATTTGGGTGGGAATTACTCCAGCGTCCACCAAAGATTCCTAACCCACCGTCGGACTTTCATCTGACTGGTCTCATGAAGATATTCCAGGCCGACCAACGCTTTGCAATAGGTGCGGAAGTGAAATCAGCAGTCCGCAGATGACTATACTCCAACCAAGTGGACTTCTACGAACAGGAAACCACGATGGGAGAAATGTATTGTGAACATTGGGACTATTTAGAAAATTGGGTAAAAGATGTAGGTTCATGTGTGATTTTTTCTTTTGTCACCTATTAAACGTTTTGGTAATAAAACTGAGAGGTGGCAAGCCACTCTCTCACTTTACCAGTATCAGTCAGATTAATATTCGTATTTTGGGTCATGATCTATGAGCTCCCTTGTACTACATATGGCGCCGTAGTTGATGCGACGGAGAACAGAGGGAAAGATGGATTGCGGGCCATAATTGCTGAGTACAGCGACCTGGCTGTGCAGGCTATTCTGGGAACAGCGCTCTGTGGATTTTATCTGTGAGGGCGTTCGGGACATGCCACTCCCCTCTTTCCACTTACAGCTGTCCCATCGCGTGCAGTCAAGTTCAACGGTAGAACGGTAGATTCCTCTATTGGTATCTGCCCGCTGCTTGTTGCTCGCTCACTCTCCACTTCTGCGTCCTCTACTCCGGAAGCCGCCACTGAGTTACTCGCCTTCCACGCCGCACCGGCGGCGCGGATTTTAAAGAGCAGTGGCTGAGTGACATTTTGTCACGGCTCATTTTCTTGTCACCTCATTGGCGAAACCGAAGAAGGGTGAACCTACCTCTACAGCATTTGTAGACGTAAGGAAAGCTTTTGAAAATATTTGCTGGCATACAGCCGTGAGGAGCCCACGGGAACCGAACTGTTGGTTACAGCTTTGTATGTCCCATTCCAGCCTGAAAAGAAACTTCATGACTCCCTGTCTTCGGCACAAAATGTTATTGAGCCATTATCAAGGATGTTTCGACCCACTCCCGTCTGTACTGCTTCATCGGTCCCAACTCAACCGCACGTACCACTACCCTGCCATTGGGCCGGTTTAAACGTTGAGAGATGTAATACTCCGCCTCTCTAACATCACAGAGAGTGCTTGTGATGTTAGTTGTCCTTCATATAGTTGGCCTTTCGTCTCCAGAGATCGCGGAAAATTTGCCACATGGGGCAGCGGTTGGCCCGCTACGGGGAATAAATTTCCTGACTTGCCGGTGGATCGCAGACCGTATCTCGTCTTTGAAGCGCTTGTTAAAGAGATTCGTGAAATATAGCTGTTACTTCGCTTTTCTGCAAGTAGTATTTTATTTCGAACTTGATTTAATATGGTTGTTGTTTAAGACGATTTCAGCTTTGTTCAGAGGTGTTGATTTTAGCTCACGCTACTTGCAGTCGTAACGTTCGGACACTCCTGTGATTCCGGCAATCAACTTAGTATCGACCTTGGCATGGACCTGCTACGTGTTTTGCGGTAGTTATCTGCCTAATTTTTGTCAGTTATGAACTATCCTTTGACTCCATGTGCTTCTAATTTCAAAATCTTCAAGTTCAACAACGTGCAAAAAATGCACGATAGCGTAGAAAACTGGAAACCGAACACACATAATCAAAACAGGGAAATTGTGGAAGAAAACAGGTATTAGCGTTCTTGGACAACCAATATGACATGTCAACAAAAACGAAACTGTGTTGTCGCAATTTAGTTCTAAGCAAAGTCCACACGTCTGAGTTCGTACCAACATTTTACTGTTATAGATAGCATTTCGAATACAGGGCCATTGAGGACGAACAATCACAATGAGAATCAAAGCAGACTTTCTGGTACTTGTGCATAAAGCGTTGACCATTTGTACTCTCAACTATTTTCGGGAGAGTGTACTTCATACACAAGAAATAAATGGTAACAGTTACTACAAATATTTTTTCATAATTGCCTTAATTTCGTTTGAATAAAAGAATTTCACATGTACTTAAGCATATAAGGTGCTTTTGGCTAGAGTGGATAAGTATTTATTGCAAATTGCACCTCCTTGAAACTCAAAACCCAGACATGTTACTTGCAGTGATTTCTTTCCATTGGAAAAAAAAAGTCGTGATTAGAGTTCAAAAACAACATAGCTACAGAATTAGTTTCTCCTTACTGGATATTTTCTTTTATCCGACTTATAAGTAACGTAATTTTTATCTGCTCTTCAAAATTGTGTAACAGACGATCAATAACACACGTTGAACAAAGTCTTTACGCCCGCAATGTTGTTACGTCTCAGCCAATCACAGTTATGAGTTGTTGCAGCTTATAACACTTATCAGGTAACGGTCCCAAAATTAACAAAGCAGTCTATTATAATTTGCGTTATTAATAGTCACAGCGATAAAACATCCAGTCGACCTCTGCTCCATATCTCGATGGGAAACACCGCACGGTATCGACATTCGCTCAGACGATGCACGGTGCAGCTGCGCAATTTATCGCCATTAACGTTTGTCGGGTGGCAAGCCGCACAGGGAGTCAGCTTGCTTGTACATCCGATACGAGCAAAAAAGTACCTGACGTTCGTGTGATTTACGACTATCAGCTATCATGCCCACTATGTTATCTTTACGTGGTAGACATTTCATTTGCAGTTCTACAGTAAATACTGAATTACTATTCGATTTACTACAGTCGAAATACACACATATTTACTTACTGCCACCTAACAGTATTGATAGCCCCAACGGGTTCTAGCTTCAGTTGTGACGAACGTAAGAGATGAATTAAGGAAAAATAAATGCAGCGTAACTCCCACAACTATCTCTGGAATACGTGCAGCCTACGAGTAAAAATAAATAGTTATAGATTTTGATGCCGTTGTTGAGGCCTCCTGTACGAAGGCTTCTTTTATGCGACTTCCCACGTTTCTCTGTTCTGTGCAAGACTCTTCACCTCTTCACTATTCTTGCGAACTACCTCCATTTCAAGCTCCTGACTCTAGACAAGCCCTGGGTCCGGTTCTGCAGTTTCCACCCTTCCACATTTACCTCCATTACCAAGTTTACTAGTGCTGGATGCACATGCAGATGTCCCACTGACCTGTCCTACTTCTAATAAAGGTTTATAACGACTTCTTACCTTCTCTATCCTTTTCAGTAGTTCTTCACTTTGAATCTGATCTCTCCACTGAACGTTTAACTTACAGCCACATTTCAAGTGCATTCAGTTTGTTCTCAGGATTTCAGATCGTCATCGTTTCACTTTCGCACTGTGGTGTGCATACGATACACGCTTTATATAACCTCAGCATGCGATACCAGTAATTTACTTCGAAGAAAGTTTCTCTACCTGTGCTAATATACTTACAATATAGACTTTCCTTAGGTCAACTTATGTTGTCTTATTTCCTACACAGAATTCTTTCACTTCGTACGCTTCTACGTCGCTTGCTAAATAGGCGATATTGTGCGCTAAGTGTGCTATCCATTCTTTTCAGTAGGTCTTCTAAATACCCTTACACCCCCCCAGGTAAAGTCCATGTCGTCTGTCAACCTCACCAATTGTATCTGTTTCCTTGTAGTTCACTCATGTGAAAGAACTTCCACTTAACATTCTTCAAGCAGAGTTGGTACTTTTCGGAGACGAAACGAGTGTTATTCCAGCAAAGAGAAATCAGCAGAAGAGACTGAAGAATTTTTATTTAACAACTGACGGCGTGTCATAAAAAATGTTTTAAGTGCAGTTGCATGAATAGGACTAAAAATTTGTTCATTAACGTTAACACTTACAGCATATACTTCAAACTTATTTGTTCAGCATTATTTACTTAAAAGATATCGCTCAAATTATCTATGGAATATATAATTAACCAACTAATTTCGGTTCTGAAATTTCCTTCCACTTTCTACATTGCTTCTTTGACTTATACTTGATTAATTATTTTGAAAAGTTGCAGCGTGCCTGACACCCCCTTAACATGAACTTATCTTACTTGATTTTCTACTTGAGTTTGTGGATTTTTTGTTATTCAACTTTACATTAACGACAGTCTTCTAAGCATTGTGAACATTTTACATTGTTTAAGACTTACTCTAGGACCATAAATTCTAGGAGAGTATCCTGATTTTCTATCTGTCGTCATTACTAAGTATAATGTCAGTTGTATCAATACTTACTTGGTTACTTTCCCCTTCCCAAAGGCACACTGATCTTCATCTGGTTGACGTCTATTTTTCTTTGTTTTCTTCAGTCTATTTTTGTGGTCAGAGATTACAAGCGTGATTTGTCTGATTAATCGCTCAGTAGTTTTCACGTGTGTCCTCATGTGCCTTATTTAGTAAAATGATAGTAGTGCTTTTCTGGAACTCTAATGCTAAGTCATTTATTTCATAGATTTTACACACCAAATCAAGTAATATTATATTTCCTACACTTCCCACAGATTTTAGTAACTCCGTAGGTATATCACCGTTTGCTGTTGATTGGTTTCATCTCATATCACAATTCCTTCCACATAAACTTCCTCTTCATTCTATATAACTCTTCTGAAGGAATCCTCTCCATCATTCACGACTTCAATATAACCCTGCCTTCGGTCAGTCCTTTGTTCTCCATTTAATAGAGGTTTTCCATGTGCATTTCGTAGGTTGACAGCTTTCCGTTTTAGTTCCGTGAAGTCACATTGAATCTCGCTGTACAGTGCTCCGGTAATTCATTTAATTATACCTTCTTCAGTGTCTTTACATGATTGCACTTCCTACGTCACTTCTTAGATCTGTAATCTAGAGTTTTTTGTGATCATCCATAGCCTCTTCGTCTCCGCCTTCGATATAGCTACGGCGTTCTGCTTTAATTATTTCTTTTTTTTTTGTTTTATTCCACTACTGCTGAAAATCTCTTGACTCTTACACTTATGCCATTCGTCACTGTGTCATAGATTTTCTGTTAGGAAAACTTCTTTTCCTTTATCGTCTTGAATTTAGATTTACTGTTCATCACTGTAAGGTTGTGATCTGGCTTTATGACTGCACGTGGTTATGATTTGATATCTGGAATATTTTCTAAATTTTTGTCTAACAACGATGTAGTCCAAATGCTGTCTCTGTGGATCTTCTCGTCTTCTCCAAGTATTGTTCTTTTGTCGTGATTTGGAAGAGAATTTCCCTATAACAACTGAAACCTATGCCAGACTCTAGAAAGTTCTCTCACTTATCAGTATTTTCTCCATGTCCATATCATTTAGTAGCAAATATATCTTCTGTTCCCTCACCTGCAATAGTTTTACAATCACCTAGGATTACATTTTCATTCACTTTCTCACATTTTATCAAATATATCTAATGTATTCTTTCTATATCACCATCAGCTTAGTATGAAAATCCGTTTGTGATGGTTAGTGTATGCATATTCTCAGATAAACTAGGCCAACATTTTAATAATAATAACTCACTCTATAATTATTACATCAGAAATGTCAGTTCCTTTTTCATTTAACTTCACTCATCCCCACCCGCCTTGCCTCTAGTCTCCTCATCTATCTTTTCAAATTCTGTGCTACATTGATGACTGTAATCTTTTACTATTCAAATCTCAGAACGTTAGTCTTATTGTTCTTGTTGTTGTTCAGCGTCTCTTATGCAGGTGCCCCCACCCTGAAAGGAAATCATGAGATATCTTTACGAGACTGCATGACCCATAAATACACTTTATGGGGCTATAATTCTGTGTTTCCATTGTCTTCTGAATCTTCATGACTTTGGTTATAGCTCAGTCCTCCAACTAAAGAAACAGTTTACCAACCCAACGACAAGTCCTTTTCTTGAAACTCTACCCACTCCTCCGTCTTCTTTTATCAAGTTTTCAGACAACCACAGATGATCGAATTCCAAACTCGAAGTGAAGAGGTTTCGATCAGTCGTTAAACAGGCGAAGTCTTATCCGTGTATTACAAAAGATCACAAAATTTTGCCGCCATCTCCCGATGTCCGCCTTGTCTGTTGCCAACTGAGACAGAATGCTACTAGAATGCTACCAATCATTTCCTCGTCAGTTTCTGCTAGCACTTCTTACATAAACACCCGATACATAACGAAACCATAGCTGTGAGATGCAACGCTCACATGCGGACAGGACCTCTTCTTCCAACGCAACGATAGAATAGTTCTTGTTTAGGTGCTCACGTATTTTAATACTGAAGTGGAGTAGTGAACAGTCGTGTTGGTACCACAGCCTCTTGCGGATATCTCGAATTAATATCATGGAAGGAGCATCATTCAAACGGGGTGGCAACAAATAAAATTGTCTCCTATTTGACAGAGAATCGTTGCTGATTTCCTGAATCAAACGGTGCGTGGTAATTTTAATTATGACTGAGCAACAATTGGAAACACCATCACACCAGGTAGAGACCCCATCCACTGACAGAATTTAACTGTGGGTTCAAAATCATTTGGCCTTATTGCTCACACACGTTGTTTAACACAGGGTCGTCACCACTACTTCATCTCTGCTCTTCATAGTGTATTCTTCGAAATGTACTTTTTAAGGAAAAGTTAACAACAGTTTATTTATGAATCCTCTACCACACTGTCAAACACCACCTCCTCAGATTCCACTGTGCGAACCAATTTTTGTTGAGTACCTTAAGCAGCTCTTTTACCTTGATTAAACCAGTTTATCGTTACTTTCTATCCACGGGACATTTTTCTTAAGTTAGTTAGATGCTTGTTGTGAAACTTTTCTTTGTATGTTCGTTGGGTTTTTCAGACAATGAATCGTGCTGCATCGTGGGAGTACATTAAATAGGTTTCGCTAGTTTTCTGTAAGGAAAAATGTTCCAATGTCCACGACCAGTCATGAGCTGTGTGCATGCAGGGGTTAACTCGAGCGTGGACTCATCACAGACCAGTGTTGTGTGTTGGTTTTCAAGGCGTGGCCGGTCAAATAGAACTGAATACCTGGCCAGTATAGCAGTACCGTGGTGTTTGCACTCGAGATACAGGGAGTGCGTGCAGTAGCAGCGTACATTCCGGTATAATTGTAAATGTAGACCGAGACTTTGGCTTTTGCTTTTCAGTACTCACTGTCATTCTTCCAGCATTTATTCACAGAATACTGTGTATGAATGCTGGTTTCATCTAAATAAAACATACGTCACTTTCATTTTTATCCCTCATATTTCGCAAAATTCTAATGTTTAACCAGTGAAAACCGGTAAAGTGAACCAAATAAAGTTTTTTGTACAGTTGACGACTAACTTCAGATCTTTGTTGCAACACAGAAGTGAAGGATTCCAACACGGTAAGTCTGCGGGAGAAAGTGAAGGAAGAAGTTGGCGTGCGTTAGTTCATGGAGTTATGGAGAGTCGGAATGGACTAAACGAACAAAACGAGAGGGGACGGAGAAAGAGAGAGAGAGAGAGAGAGATAGAGAGAGAGAGAGAGAGAGAGAGAAAGGGAGAAAAAAATTATGGTTGCAAAAGTAATACATGAATAACCAATATTGAAGGATCTTAGCGACATAAGTTTTCCGTTCAGTCTGCTAAAAAGTACATGCCACTGTGGCTAGGTATCCTTCATACAATGTTCATAGTGTGAAAACAATTTACCTTCGTAATGTTTCTTTGACGACTATCACTCTAAATATTATAAACTGACGCATAACAAATAAGTTTCTATGTGGCGTAGTAAGTATGAAATCGATAGCATTTTATCCCTTTGTCATCTACCTTGTTATCAAAGCATTGAAGGCAGTTATTTTTAGTTATCAAAAGTAAAAGTAGAAAGAGAATAAGGAGAAAGAGAAAAGAAAATCATGTGTTATGACCGAACCCAACTCGTTCAGTGTACGAACTTGAGATATCACACACCACACTTTTGTGCTACTTCTCAGACTGCAGTAATTTTAGTGGGTCGTATTCATCTCGTTGACATCTCTTGAACTAACCCTGCTCATTTAAGCATGGTGTCCTTTCTGCCGTAAGCTGCACTTCGACTTGCCTAGCTTTAACATTTTGCCTACGCATCATGTGAACTGTCACTGCTTTCTCCTTGTAATGAACAATAAATTAAATTGTATTAACGACAAGCTTCTCCCCTCAGATAGCAACACGTACTACTTTAAATGGAACGTGTCACGGGACCAAGTTTCCACTATGGCATAGAGTACGGCTTGCTATGCTGAGTAATGACGCCGCAAACGGCATTGCGTCTGGCGGTTGTTTGCCATGAAACTCAGCAAATTTACAAACACGTGTCGGTCAGTTAAGATCTTGCGCAGCCGTAGCACTCACATCCGACCATCCTTTAACTATCGGAAAATACTTCGTGTTGGATCGACTATCATCGGAAAAATTTTGATGTCGAAACTCGATCTATTGATGCACACATACAGTGCGGTTACGCTGCAATTTGTTTCAGTTTTGCACAACAAATATAATCATTTTATCATTATGCAGTACATTAAAACAGAATTTCGGAACCCACATTGAAACGTAACGTTTATTTCACAAATTTTTGAGAGGCTTCCTGTTGGTAAGTAGACGTTCTATAGATCTTAAGAAGCTGATGTAATCTGCTTCTTCTGTGTCTTGTCCTTCCCCTTCTTCTACTGATTCTGCTTCATACGCTGTTAACTGAAGAGTATTGTGCTGCAAAACCTATTTCTCAGCGCTTTTGGAACTTAATTGTGCCTGTTGTTGCTCAGCTAGTCACTCTTTCAAAATCTTCAAATAATGGTTTTTGTTGTTCCTTTTCATATGCGCTGGAAATGGTTCCGCTTTAAGTCTGTGTAGAACGTGTATTCTGGACAGAATGTGATACATGAACTAGTGCATAAATCGTACACATCATGTACTTCAAGTCTTTGGAGCTGCTCCTTTATTAATGGATATAAACGCAGACGAAACTTCACCGTGAGCAATCACTTGGTTCAGCGTGCTACGCTAAGCTACACATTTCTTCCATAACTACCTTTACATCTCAAAATCGCTTCATGATATTTTCTTATACTTATCCTAATGGTTTCTAAAGAACTCTCTTTCTCAACATTTTTTCGTAAAGTGTTTCACATTTACCTTGTCCCATGTAGCAGAAATCCATTGCCGTTTGATATTTCTCTTGTATTCGATCTTCTCTTTCAGATTGCCTTTGCCTTTTTGGATAGCATAAAGTATCAGAAGCATGCTTGTCCATTTAGAAACAATTTAGTGAGATGGCAAAATTCGTTACTTGCATGAAATTTTCGGGTCGACTTTTCATGCCTAAAGAAGAACATCTAGTTAAGACTCTTAAAAAATTTCATGCTTGCTCCTAAATTCGAATGTTGTTTTCCTACTTATCCACGGTACCTTTCAAAATGGTTCAAACCGCTCTGAGCACTACGGGACTTAACGTCTGAGGTCACCAGTCCCTTGGAAGATAGAACTACTTAAACCTAACTAACCTATACCCGAGGCAGGATTCGAACCTATGACCGTAGTGGTCGCGCGGTTCCAGACTGAAGCGCCTAGAACCGCTCGGCCACAGCGGCTGGCTTTCGTTACCTTGAATGCTATAAGTACTGGAAGTGGTACCAGACAGAAACCTTTTATGTTTATTTCTTCAATTCTGTCGTGGATTTGTCCAGCTTTCGATGGAAATATGTATTCGCGTCATCTGTAACATTCGACTTTCCTTTTATTCCTATATCCTGCAACCTTTAAAGTAAGGAATACCATAGGCAGCTCATGTAAATCATTCGTGCATAATCGAAGTTGATTAGGAAAAAAATGGCAGCCCGGAGTAGCCGAGCGGTTCTAGGAGCTACAGTCTGGAACCGCGCGACCGCTGCGGTCGCAGGTTAGAATCCTGCCTCGGGCATGGATGTGTGTGATGTCCTTAGGTTAGTTAGGTTTAAGTAGTTCTAAGTTCTAGGGGACTGATGACCACAGCAGTTAAGTCCCATCGTGTTCAGAGCCATTTGAACCAATTTTGATTAGAAAAATGAAACATAAAACTTCTGCATAGATAAATATTATTTGTGCTCGACGTTTCATTTATTGTATTACTAAGGTTGAAAAACGTAGTATGCTCTAAAACGCGCAGATACGAAAGTAATGGATGTCAGTGACGCGCACATAATTTGCTTCCAGCCCTCGTTACAAGCGCGACAACGGGGACGAGGAAATGAGTTGAGCGAAACTGCAGTACGGAACAGCCCCGCCCTCTCTTCTTTTCCCAGACTTCAGCGTCTGCAGCTGCGACATTAGCGGCTGTTCTCAGGAGATTTATCTCGCTTTACAAAAAAAAAAAAAAAAAAAAAAAAAAAGAAGAAGAAAGGGCGCCGAGCGCCACTCGGGCGTTCTTATTAACAGCGTCGCCACCCAGCCCGCTCATCGCGGGCGCTCCAGTATAATTCGAAGAAATCTTATCCCCTCTAATTAGATTAACAGCTCAGCCCGTAATTAAATCGACTCCCTCGGACGCACTCGCTCGCCCTTTTCCTGCCGCCGCCGCCGGTCCAGACCGCCCTCTGCCGGCCAGAATCCCGGCTGCGGCCTGCGTGTAGCCCGCGGAGTGACACGGCCGCCCCGACACCAGTCCTGATGGGACAAGCTGCGGCGGCCAAGACGCGTCTGTGGCGCGTGGCGGCTGCGTCGCCGGCCGTGTCCGATATTGATTCCGGGCGATACGGCGGTGCCGCTTTAACGGCCGAACGCACTGCCTGCGCTGCCTCGGGCCCTCCAATATCCACAGCCGACCCGACGCTTTTGAAATTCAAATTAAACCGATGGTTTTCCACTGGCGTATCTTTCCTATTGCTTTCCATTCTTCAGCGGAAAGGCAAAAAATCCGCTGTTGAAAGCAAAAAAGAGAGAGGAAGTCTGTGCCTCCGGCATCTTTCCAAGCTACATCCACCCGGTCATAATGCACCACAAACTAATAGTTCCTCCTTTCTTCAAGAAAGGCAGTTATTTCAGTATTTGCTTATTCCAACTTCATCTTATCCATCGTGTACATGGAGATTGTGACGTATGTAATGTAATTTTTCCTCCTATCTACGTAATTATGTAGTTATGTAGTTCTCAATTCGTTCGAGCAATCAATCATTCATAATAGGGAACACAGTCATAACTCAGTCACTCAAAATGATTCAGAAATTTTACTTGTTAGAATGAAATCAGGCCATGATTCTTCTTCTCTGCAGGCTCGTGCTTTGCGGCAGTCTGCTAATCTGTACAAATAAAATGCCTCGTATTTTTGGGAGCGTTGTATAATCAGTCGGGAAACCTCAGATGAAGCGGATATTTGGCTTTGATGAAGTTTAACCTTCTGAGGATGTAATGGAGCTCTTGGATTATTAAATACAGGTTCGTATCCAGGCTTTCGGAAGTTCCCTTCTGATTAACAACTACGCAATATATCGATGAATATCATTAATTCTCAAATGTCAAATAATGTAAATTGCTACACACCATTTGTATGCAGGAGCAATATACATATATATAATTTGCCTTTTAATCGTACAATTTCGTATCAGTTATCTTTTGTCATAAAACTCAATATTCAGATCTCAATTCTTCGAACAATGCTTTAGGCTAATCGACACGATGACAATCTCAGTAGTTTTTTCTAACAACCACCAGAGAGAGTACTACAAAGAACAATTATGCGCTCATGGCATAGCTATTGTATGAAACTACTTTGCGCATGGATTCTGCGAGTATGAAGATAGAAAATTAGTAAACGTCATTCAAGGGCAGAATTGTATCAGAATAATTCATGGATTATAAAGAGATATTACAGTAAATGTAGCGGGTGATCAAAAAGCCAGTATAAATTTGAAAACTTCATAAACCACGGAATAATGTAGATAGAGAGGTAAAAATTGACACACATGCTTTGAATGACATGGGATTTTATTAGATCCAAAAATAAAAACAAAATATTGCTAGACGCGTGAAAGATCTCTTGCGCGCGTCGTTTGGTGATGATCGTGTGCTCAGCCGCCACTTACGTCATGCTTGGCCTTCCAGGTCCCTAGACCTCAGTCCGTGCGATTATTGTCTTTGTGGTTACCTGCCGGCCGGAGTGGCCGTGCGGTTCTAGGCGCTAAAGTCTGGAACCGTGAGACCGCTACGGTCGCAGGTTCGAATCGTGCCTCTGGCATGGATGTGTGTGCTGTGCTTAGGCTAGTTAGGTTAAAGTAGTTATAGGTTCTAGGGAACTGATGACCACAGCAGTTAAGTCTCATAGTGCTCAGAGCCATTTGAACCATTTTTGGGGTTGCCTGAAGTTGTAAGTGTATAGTGATCGACCGACATCTCTAGGGATGCTGAAAGACAACAACCGACGCCAATGCCTCACCATAACTCCGAACATGCCTTACAGTGCTGTTCACAGCATTATTCCTCAACTACAGCTATTGTTGAGGAATGAAGGTGGACATATTGAGCATTTTCTATAAGCACATCATCTTTGTTTTGTCTTACTTTGTTATGCTAATTATTGCTATTCTGATCAGATGAAGCGCCATGTGTCGGACATTTTTTGAACGTTTGTATTTTTTTGGTTCTAATAAAACCCCATGTCATTCCAAGCATGTATGTCAATTTGTACCTCTCTATCTACATTATTCCGTGATTTATTCAGTTTTCAAATTTATACTGACTTTTTGATCACCTGGTATATTCAAATGAATCAAGATGTTCGGTATGAGTTAGTATTTTATTCTGTTTCAGTATCGTTCCTCGGCTTTGCAGGTTTCTCTACGTTCCCTTTCTGCAGAAGATATTCAGTATTTTCGGAAAGGAAGAATTAGTGAACAACACATACTTAGCTGTTCAGTACAGAAGAAACAAGCTTGTAAGATATTCTTTAAACGTGGAAATCGTCCCTTGTGGTATGCAAGGACACAAAACATTTACAATAAAATTACAGGGCGATTTTAACATGTGGCATAAAAACGTGTGGTACACACGTACACAAAGCAGTCACAATAAACTTACAAGACGTATATCGCGTGGAATATAAACAACGACATAAATCTCAGTATTACAGACAGACATATGACATATTATTCATAAATGATGAATTCATAAATAATTATTATTCATAAATAAAAACGTGTGGTACACACGTACACAAAGCAGTCACAATAAACTTACAAGACGCATATCGTGTGGAATATAAACAACGACATAAATCTCAGTATTACAGACAGACATATGACATATTATTCATAAATGATGAATTCAAAAATGATGAATTCATAAATAATTATTATTCATAAATAAAAACGTGTGGTACACACGTACACAAAGCAGTCACAATAAACTTACAAGACGCATATCGTGTGGAATATAAACAACGACATAAATCTCAGTATTACAGTCAGACATATGACATATTATTCATAAATGAAGTTCTTATTTCAATACTGGTACAAGTCCATTACCTATACTTTTCTGCCTATAACGTTCCTAAAATTAATGATCAAAACAAACAGAAAGAAAGGTTCACCGCTAGCAAGAAGCCATATGCTTGAATATTTCTCGTACCTCATATAACTTTAGGACTCTCAATATGAACAACAATGGACTTGTACCACCATTGAAATAATCCCTTCAAATGATGAATGAGAGTTTGTACGGATTGAGGTGACGAAAGTCATAGCATAGGGATATGTACAGATTGTGATAGTATGGCGTACACAAAATATAAAATGGTTGTGAATTGGCGGGCTACCATTTGCAATCAGGTGATTCATGTGAAAAGGCTTGGTCGCACAACGGGAATTAACTTTCAATGCGGAATGGTAGCTGGAGCTAAAAGCTTGGGATATTTCACTTCGGGACCATTAGGGAATTCAATATTCCGAGATCCACAGTGCCAAAGTGTGCCGAGAATACAAAATTTCAGGCGTTGCCTCTCACCACGGATAAGGAGTGGCCTACGGAATACTTTAGCGACCGCGAGCAGTGGCGTTTGCGTAGAGTTGTCATTGCTAACAGACAGACAACACTGCGTGAAATAAACACAGAAATCACTGTCGGACGTACGATAGTCGTATCCGTCAGGCTTCCGCCGAAATCTGTCGTTAATGGACCATGGTAATAGACGACCGACGCGACTGCCTTTGCTAAAAGCACATCGTCTGCAGAACTTCTCCCGGGCTCGTGACCCTATCGGATTGACCCTAGACTACTGGAAAACCGTGGCCTGTTCAGATGAGTCCCGATTTCAGCTCTTAAGAGCTGTTAGTAGGGTTCGAGTATGCTGCAGACCCCACGAAGCCATAGATCCAGTATGTCAACAAGGCACTTTGCAAGCTGGCCGTGGCTCCACAATGGTGTGGCCTGTGTCTAGTTGGGATGAACTGGATCCTCTGGTCCAGTTGAACCGTTCATTGACTGCAAATGGCTATTGCTTGGAGACAATTTGCAGGTATTCACGCACTTCTCGTTTCCAAATAATGATGTCATGTCACCGGGCAATGATTGTTCGCGATTGATTAAGGACATTCTGGCCATTTCGAGCGAATGATTTGGTCACCCAGATCGCCCGACATCAATCTATGGATCCCACTGAACATTTACGGGACATAATCGACAGTTCCTGCGTCTACATCTACATCTATATATATATATATATATATATATATATATATATATATATATATATATATATATACTCCGCAAGGCACCTGACGGTGTGTGGCCGAGGGTACCTTGAATACCTCTATCGGTTCTCCCTTCCATTCCAGTCTCGTATTGTTCGTGGAAAGAAAGATTGTCGGTATGCCACTGTGTGGGCTCTAATCTCTCTGATTTTATCCTCATGGTCTGTTCGGTAGATTTAGGTAGGAGGAAGCAATATACTGCTTGAATTCTCGGTGATGGTATGTTCTCGAAACTTCATCAAAACCCCGTACCGAGCTATTGAGCGTCTCTTCTGCAGAGTCTTCCACTGGAGTTTATCTATCATCTCCGTAACTCTTTCGCTATTATTAAATGATCCTGTAACGAAGCGCGCTGCTCTCCGTTGGATCCTCTCTATCTCTTCTATCAACCCTATCTGGTACGGATCCCACACCGCTGAGCAGTATTCAAGCAGTGGGCGAACAAGCCTACTGTAACCTACTTCCTTTGTTTTCGGATTGCATTTCCTTAGGATTCTTCCAATGAATCTCAGTCTGGCATCTGCTTTACCAGCGATTAGTTTTATATGGTCATTCCATTTTAGATCACTCGTAACGCCTACTCCCAGATAATTTATGGAATTAACTGCTTCAAGTTGCTGACCAGTAATATTGTAGCTAAATGATAAGGGATCTTTCTGTCTATGTATTCGCAGCACATTACACTTGTCTACATTGAGATTCAATTGCCATTCTCTGCACCATGCGTCAATTCGCTGCAGATCCTCCTGCATTTCAGTACAATTTTCCATTGTTACAACCTCTCGATATACCACAGCATCATCCGCAAAAAGCCTCAGTGAAGTACCGATATCATCCACAAGGTCATTTATGTATATTGTGAATAGCAACGGTCCTACGACACTCCCCTGTGGCACACCTGAAGTCACTCTTACTTCAGAAGACTTCTGTCCTTTGATAATAACATGCTGCTTTCTGTTATCTAGGATCTCTTCAATCCAATCACACAATTGGTCTGACAATCCATATGCTCTTACCACATTCATTAAACGACTGTGGGGAACTGTCCGAACGCCTTGCGGAAGTCAAGAAACACGGCATCTACCTGTGAACCCGTGTCTATGGCCCTCTGAGCCTCGTGGACGAATAGCGCGAGATGGGTTCCACACGATCGCCTTTTTCGAAACCAATGCTGATTCCTACACAGTAGATTTCTAGTCTCCAGAAAAGTCATTATACTCGAACATAATACGTGTTCCAAAATTCTAGAACTGATCGACGTTAGAGATATAGGTCCATAGTTCTGCACATCTGTTCGAAGTCCCTTCTTGAAATCGGGGATGACCTGTGCCCTTTTCCAATCCTTTGGAACGCTACGGTCTTTTAGAGACCTACGGTACACCGCTGCAAGAAGCGGGGCAAGTTCCTTCGCGTACTCTGTGTAAAATCGAACTGGTATCCCATCAGGTACAGCGGCCCTTCTTCTTTTGAGCGTCGGTAACACTTTGGCAATTGTGGACGGCTATAGAGGCATCATGGCTGAATATTCCGGCAGGGGGCCTCCAACGACGTGCTGAGTCCACGACCCGTCGAGCTGCTGCGCTACGCCGGGCAGAGGGAGGTCCGATACGACATATTCAAATGAATAAAGATATTTTAGGTGAGTTACCGTTTTATTCTATTTTGACATACTTTGAGTTTCATTATGTGCCACTTAACGCCACGCTGAGTTGTTCTGAAGACGATGCACAGTATTTTCGGAATGGGAGGGCCACTGCATGACTCAGTCGTAGCTGTTCGCTGCAGAAAGAAATAAACTTGTAAAGTACTCTTTAAACGTGGAAATTGCTTCCTTGTGGTACACAAATACACAAAATACTCACAACAAACTTAACTCGTGACATACAAATTTGTGCTACACAAATACACAAAGCAGCCACAGTAAACAAAAAAGATGAAGTAGATCAAGTCGAATATAAACAATAACACAAATGTAAATTTTTGTAAAGGGACAGATCATATATGACAAATAAACTGTGAATAACAATTTGTGTACGTTATTTCAGGAGGAATGGCAAATATAATTAAATATGGAACATCTTCAAGCCAGTGTGTACGTTGGTTGACACCATTGTTCCATGATGCATGACAGATTAATCAAGAACGTATCTTAGGTATGAAATTACGTAACGTAAAGAAATGATTGACAAATTCCTCTCAGGGGGCGTTCTATCTTTTGGTAAAGAAAAATGAACGAAAGAACACCAACATTGTTCGGTCGTTTCGTTATCGAACAGTCCGTTTCCAACTCCTCTTATTACATTTGTGAAAAATTCTTAAAACACAATAAAAATTATGTAATTATTGCGCAGAAAGTTATGGGTAACACAACTTATGTCCCATCTCGAACACCTCACACAGGCAAAAGATACAAATGGGAACGTAATATAGCGGAAGACCATCGTCTTCGTTTGTTAGCTGCGACATAAAAGAAGCTTTTTACAGAATTCCACAAACCTCGTTGTGAATAAACATCCTTTCTGCGACTACAAAATAAAGAGTTTGTTGATTTCCTACTAAAGGAAAAAAGAAATGTTCTACAGGACACATCCATGAATTCTTTCTCTTTATTTTACTCTCAGGGTAGCTTCTAAATATCAATTAAGAAAAATAATTCTACAACGCCTCGTGTATTTACAAATGTTTAAATGTGTGTGAATTCCGAAGGTACCAAACTGCTTAGGTCATCGGTCCCTAGACTTACACACTACTTAAACTAACCTATGCTAAGAACAACACACACACACATGTCCGAGGGAGGACTCGAACTTCCGGTGAGAGGGGCCACTGTGTACTTACAAATGCTGCTTATGTCGGTACAGTATTTTTGTACGGGTTCTGAAATGGAAACGCTGCTGCTGATGTTAGAGAACGCAGCAGACCATTTCTTAGTGGCAGAATAACAGATCCAAGAGTGTATACTCGTCTGTTCACTAAAATGCGTGAGAGTGGTGAATTTCGTGCAGTTACATCCAATCTGAACGTGAAAACGAACAGAGTATTGATTAAGTAGAGGTTGGTGGAACGCAGTGCTTCAACAACTACAAGTAGAATGTCTATCCTGTCGATATTGCTCATACAAGAATATGGCGATTTACGTATGAATGGCCTCTATCCTTCCCGTTTACAGCGTACTGAACACATTGGAGAAGAAAATGAAGATAGATGAAAATAATTTCGTCGTTTGATAATTTCAAATGACCGAGTAAGTACATTAACTTTGATTGCTGATGAAGACACTTTCACTCAATGGCACTCATAACTCACATTAGTGGCCGCACGAAAACACACATGCCTCTGTTGCTACACATTTTAGAGAACGCTTCTCTGTAAATGCGTGGTGTGGTACCAAAGTCAATTAGTTGACGGGTAGTGTTACGTTATCAAATCGATTTAAAGATCCCCGTTACCTACGATTTCTTGAAAGCGAGCTTCCAGTAGTAGTGGAGAGGGTTACTTCAGTTGCAGGGGTGGGTATGTTCCTTCAGCTTGCCGAGATGCCTAAAAGCTCAGGTGGTAAGGTGAAACATTCACTGAACATAACATTCCACTGAATATGCATCTACAGAAATGGTCACTTTTCTTGGCTACCAAGGTTTCCTGAGGTTACTTCTATAGATTTATTGCTGTGAGAATGGTAGGGTAGAAGTCTAGAAGTCTAGAAAGAAAAGGCAAAACCAAGAGACGAATTGGTCGTTCTTCTTTGAGCTTTATCCTTTGTCTTCTCTTAACACCTTCTGTGAGTACTTTTCTGGTTACATTCTATCTCATTAACCAATGAAAATTGAAAGATGTGTTACATGGAATATTTTACTCGCATTAGTCTACTCCACCACCACCTAAAATATGAAAAATGTTTTGCATCATCCCAGTTCCCAGAACCCCTGCAGACAGACGTTGACTGTGGATATTGTATCACAGACACAGTCCCTTTGACTGTTCAGAGATGTCACTAAACCCGCCCAAATATGTAAACAACCATGCATGAGCAGCGCCTATTAGACGGAGGGGGTCCGACAGCTGATCAGTTCCAGTCATTCCACCAGGAAGGAGGTGCACGGCTCGTGTTGTCTGTAGTTCAATAATGCCTAGACGGTCAATACCGCGATTCGATCGTTTCCGATTCGTTACTTTGTGCCAGAAAGGTCTCTCAACAAGGGAAGTGTTCAGGCGTCTGGGAGTGACCCATACAGATGTTGTTCGGACATGGAGGAGATACAGAGAGACAGGAACTGTCGATGACATGCCTCGCTCAGGCCACCCAAGTGCTACTGCTGCAGTAGATGACCGCTACCTACGGATTATGGTTCGGAGGAACCCTGATAGCAACTTCACACCATGTTGAAAAATGCTTTTCGTGCAGCCATAGGACGTCTTGTTATGACTCAAACTGTGCACAATAGGCTGCATATGCGTAACTTCACACCCGATGTCCATGGCGAGGTCCATCTGCAACTACTACACCATGCAGCGCGGTACAGATGGACGCAACAACTTGCCGAATGGGCCGCTAAGGACTGGCATCACGCACTCTTCCCCAATGAGTGTCGCATATGCCTTCAACCAGACGTGTTTGGAGGCAACCCGGTCAAGCTGAACGCCCTAGACACACTGTCCGCCGAGTGCAGCAAGGTAGAGGGTCCCTAATGTTTTCGGGTGGTATTATGTGGGGCCGACGTACGCCGCTGGTGGTCATGGAAAGCGCCGTAACGGCTGTACGATGCTTGAATGCCATCCTCCGACCTATAGTGCAACCATATCGGCAGCATATTGGACGACAATTCGAGCTCCCATCGTGCATGTCTTGTGGATGACTTCCTTTAGGATAACGACATCGCTCGAGTAGAGCGACCAGCATGTTCTCCAGATATGCCTGGGATAGACTGGAAAAGGCCGGCCGGTGTGGCCGAGCGGTTGTAGGCGCTTCAGTCTGGAACCCCGCAACCGCTACGGTCGCAGGTTCGAATCCTGTGTGTGATGTCCTTAGGTTAGTTTGTTTTAAGTAGTTCTAGGTCTAGTGGTCTAATGACCTCAGATGTTAAGTCCCATAGTGCTCAGATCCATTTGAACTTTTTAGATTGAAAAGGGTTGTTTATGGACGACGTGACCCACCAACTACTCTTCTGGATCTACGCCGAATCGCCGTTGAGGAGTGGGACAATCTGGACCAACAGTACCTTGATGAACTTATGGGTAGTATGCCACGACGAATACAGGCATGCATCAATGCAAGAGGACGTGCTACTCGACCTTAGAGGTACCGGTGTGTACAGAAATCTGGATCACCACCTCTGAAAGTCGCGCTGTATAGTGTTTAACATGCAATGTGTGGTTTTCATGAGCAATAAAAAGGGCGGAAATGATGTTTATGTTGATCTATACTCCAATTTTTTGTGCAGGTTCCGGAATTCTCGGAACGGAAGTGAAGCAAACTTTTTTTGATGTGTGTACGTGACGACGTATTAGACAATACTTGTAGAAATAACAGTCGCTACCTGTAGAGGCGTTCCTGGAATATCACAGTACTTTCGAAAAAAATCACTTTCCAGTTACACCATTTTCCAGTAACTGTGGAAAGATGCTCGAAGAAAACTAGACTGCTTGTGTTTCATACATAGCACATAAGCTTCAAAGAACAGTTAATCTACTCTGACGGTGCGAAGGCGTGCAGAAAAGTAGCGCCTCCGAATTTGTTATTCTATCCTCATTATCTATTGAGGTATTATACGTCATGCATATTACTATGTCAACTTTACCACTTCGCTGACGCAAGTCGCAACGATCTGCCGCAAGAGGACTGCGAACTGCAGCGCGCAATATGGCGATGTGCAAAAAACAGGGTGCTGTGATCGAGTTTCATGGAGCAACGTCTTCATCATCATGACAATGCCAGACACACACACGGGACTTGCTATGTCTGCAGCCATCCGACGCCTTGAGTACTCTTGTCATCGATCAACCTCCATTCAGGATCGTTTTGGACCGAGCTTATTTTCATCTGTTTCCAAAACTTAAAGAACACATTCGACGAATTAAATTTGATAACGATGACGCATTGCTAGCAAAGGTGAGGTTGTAGCTCCGTCAACAAAATCAAACATTCTAATGTGGCAGTATCAGCTAAATGGTCTCTCGTTGGGAGTAACGTGGTCGTTGCCAGAGTGACTATGTTAAGAAATAAATATGTGTACGTGAAGAATAAAGACATGGAAAATTAATAAAGCTTAAGAAAAAGCTTAAGAACTTTCACATAAAAAAATACATTTTATGCTAACTATAAAACACATCAACAACTTATACACAAGCAACTGCAACGGTACTTACAATTTACTCCACATCAAAGTCGCTCTGTACAGGCCAGTGAGGAATATACTTGAAAACAAGATCTAACGAACAAATGAATTACTTTAAAGCTTACTGTCACACGAAACCTTCCGTCATAGCACAAATTTTAAAACCTGACTACTCATTTAGCGGCGTAAAAAATTATGTCGTGATACACGGTATGATAATGATGGTTTAGCCTGGTATTTAGGTGGAATGGTTTTTGGGCTGAAGGCTGTGCCGATGTGGAGCTCAGTTTAATAATTATTTTCTTTTTTTTAAATTTTTAAATGAACCCACCACCCTTTGACTGTGTTGTTGTTTAATTAACATATACTGCAGGATATCAGGCTCAAAATTGCTCATAAATGAGCATGGGTTGTAATTCAATAAACAACATTACAGTTAAATAGCGGTGTGTTCATTTAAAAATTATTGTATGACTGGTACTCAGCAACATCAAAACGTATTTTCTTGTTTTTGTGGTTCTCAGTCGGAAGACTGGTTTGATGCATCTCTCCGTGGTACTCTATCCTGCGCAAGCCTCATCATCTCCGAATAACTACTGCAACCTACATCCGTCTGAATCTGCTTTCTGAATTCATCCCTTGGTGTTCCTCTACGGTTTTTACTTCCACACTATGTGATGCCTTGATGTCTCACAATGTGTCCTATCAACTGATGCCCCCCTCTCACAAATTGTGCCACAAATTTCTTTTCTTCCCAGTTCTATTTAGTACCTCCTCATTAGTTACGTGATCTACCCATACTGCTCATTGCTAACGTTTTATTTCCTCACATGGCTACATTCCAGAAAAAATACCTTCAGAAAAGACTTCCTAATACTTAAGTCTATATTCGATGTTAACGAATTTCCCTTTCTCAGAAGCGCTTCTCTTGCCGTTGCAAGTCTACATTTTATAACCTCCCTACTTCGGCCACAATCAGTTAGTTGGCTGCCCAAATAGCCAAACTCATCTACTACTTTAAAAGTCTCGTTTCCTAACATAATTCCCTGAAAATCATATGATTTAATTCGACAACATCCCATTGTCCTTGTTTTGCTTTTGTTGATATTCGTCTTATCTCCTCCTTTCAAAATCCAGTCCATTCCGTTCAACTGCTCTTCTCTGTCTCAGAGAATTACAGTGTCATCGGCAGACCTCAAAGTTTTTATTTCTCTTGGATTTTAATCCCTACTCCAGATTTTTCTTTGGTTTCCTTTATTGCTTGCTCAATGTAAAGATTGAATAACATCAGGGATAGGCTACAACCCTGTCTCACTCCCTTCTCAACCACTGTTTCCCTCTCTTGCCCTCGCTTCTTATACCTGCCGTCTGACTTCTGTACAATTTGTAATTAGCGTTTTGCTCCCTGTATTTTACTCCTGCTACCTTCCGAATTTCAAAGACAGGTTTCCAGACAACAACATCAAAATCTCTCTTTAAGTCTACAAATGCTATAGACATAGATTTGCCGTTCCTTATCTTGTAAAAGAAGTCATAGTGTGAGTATTGCCTCACGTGTTACTATATTTCTCCGGAGTTCCAACAGGTCGGCTTCTATCAGTTCATCCATTCTTGTGCAAAGAATTGGTTTTAGTATTTTACAACCATAACTTACTAAACTGATAGTTTGGTAAAATTGAAACCTGCCGGTACCTGCTTTCTTTGGAATTGGTATTATTACACTTTTTTTGAAGTCTGAGGTGTTTCACATGTCTCATACATCTCACACACCAGATGGGACAGTTTTCTAAGTATTCAGATTTCAAATAACACAACAGAAAACCTCTTATAATAAAAAATATGTATATTTATGAAGGTGGAAAGACCTTGTGACATCTCCGCATGTCACATATTGTGACTTTGTTTTTAAAGAAATGAGGATGTCACGAAGTTGTGTTTAGTATGCAATTCCCAATTATATTTACAAGAAACAGCAGTTATTTTGTTTTGTTTGGTAAATAGCTATTTCAATTTCGTTATATTGTCACGTTTCAAGTGAAATTCTCACCAGCTGTCTTGTTTCAAGACATGCCTTCTTATCATTATTTCTACCTTATCTAAGGATGAGAATGCACTATAAAATTTGTAAACATTCTTATGCTGCTTATAAAAGTTTTTAACTATCAATATCCACTTGCAACAGGGTATGTTTTTATTAATAGCATACAAATTGTGACATTTTCTTGACTTTCTTTTTCGAGGCACAGGTAATTCCTTCCACTTGGAAAATCTGAAATTCGGAACCATTGCTAGTAACACGGAGACAAGACTGGCAATTTTCACTCACTTTAGGAATTTCATTGGAACTGGTCGAGAAATGCTCACTTCTGAACTCCCAACTCTGACAAGAGAGCGGAGTGGAGAAAATATCAGAAATTACCCAGCGCCCACTCTTTCAAAGGATATTTATCAAAAAGTGCTTGAAAAGTGAGGGCTAGATAACAGTTGTTTTGTGATGTCTATTTTAAATTCGACAGTCATAATCTTGCAGAAGTCAGATGAAAACTGGGAAAAGGGCAAAAACATATCACTTGACAGAGGAAAACTCAAGTGAGAGGCTTTCACAGTAATTTTAGACACGCTCTTTGACATTCTCAGCCGGAAGTGGGAGATTAAGCCATGTACGCAATTTGAGTATCCTTGTTCCGGTGGTGCTGACTAAAAACGAGAAATGAACATCTTCTGCTCTTGTTCTATGTACATGAAGATCCCTGTCGGAGAAGGAATGTTTATTAAAGGTCAGAGAGAGAATGTTGGATATGCTGGACAGCATCATATTGGATTACCATATCTGCCTGAGCACGTAAGATAAAGTAAAAAGCATAAGGGGCAAGAAGATGAATTAAGAGGAACTTCTGGATATAAGAAAGGAAGGAAGAGGTAACATTACAACCAAATGAAATTCGTTCTCCGAAGAAGATGAAAACACAACTGATGTTAAGGTGAAGATTCTGAAGGTACTTCGCAGATACCATGTGACGATTCTGATGTATCTTCTAATTCAAGTACAAGTCAGTATAATGCATTACAATTGCGCAGAGTTACATTGCAAAGTTTAAGATATGGTATCGATCTACGTGACACAGCTGTCATTACAACGGTTGCATGTTTTGGTGCTCGATTTATTACAAGGGCCCAAGAAAATGTAATGAAATCACTTGAAGAAGAATTTCATACTCGATGCAGGATAGGCAAGACTGAATGTACAGGGTGACAATTATTTAAACATATGAAATAAAGTCGTCATAACTTCGGAACGGTTTGCGTTAGGCCGTTCAAACTCAACGGTTGACATGATGAGAATTAGTATGCGCCGTGTGGTTTGGTTTAGCGACGAAGTCCACTTTCATCTTCGAGGGTTCGCACAGTAAGCAAATTTGGCGCATTTGGGGGACTCACAATACGCATTTCGCGTTCGATAAGTCTCTTCACCGTCAACGAGTGACTGTGTGGTGTGCAATGTCCAGTCATAGAATAATCGGTGAGATATTCCTTGATGACCCTCCGTTTTGAGGGGCTATACTAAAGACATGTGTACAGTAATAATCCCAAAAGCATTGCTAAGCTGAAACCACCATTCAGGAGGTCATCGACAGCATCGATGTTCCGACACTCAGCGGGTTATGCAGAATTTCTCTATTCGTCTGCCCCATATCATCGTCAATGATGGAAGGCATATCGAACATGTCATAACCTCAATCTGAATATCTGTAGCGACATTTACATGTTGAATAAAGTGTGTACACGCCGTAGTTCCTAACTAATTTCCTTTTTTTTATATATAGTTCAATAATTGTCACCATGTATCTTCTTTGATGGACGGCAAGATTCGACTTAAGTTCTATTGCAAGCAGATAACTCAGCCATCAGTTTCCATGTATTGTGCAAGAAGAACATTACACCGTTTGCAATCAGTCATTCGGAAGGTATCTTTGTCATTTTACTCCAGAGAAAGACCTAACGAAAATGAAACCTACAGAAGTAATTGATAACCATCTTGTGGATTTTTTAAAGGAAAACAGCATTGCTAAAATTTTGCAGGCTACTGTGATGCTGCAACGAGATTTAACACTGTTTGAGACTAAGATGAATGGTAAACTCATATGGATGGTTTGTGTTCTTCATACTAATGAGCTACCTTCGTGTCATTTGATCAACCAGCTGGATTGGAAACCTCGTCTAACGAATTTAGTGGGAAGATTGGCAACATGCTTGATAGTGCAGCATAGCTTGAAATCAATACCTGATTTGTGACAATATCCTTTCCAGAGCATTTGGTTCCAATGAATAATACTATTGTCAAAGATCTCTCTACGTATCTGGCCCATTCCTATAGGATGACTCAAGCTATTAGGACAGGGTCACTTGCAACTGATCTGGCATCTATTAGAAACTAGTCCTGTAAGCCAACACAATTTGTCGCATATGGATTTCAAAACATATTCTTAAAGGTAACAACGTGAAGACATTACAACTGCCTGTGAAATACAATGTTGGCCTTTACTGTCGCTACTGGCTTACATTCAAATCGAAATTCACTTGGGTGGAGAGGTCCCGCCATATTCCTTATCAACTGGACCTCCTAAAATCCGAGAACGTTCATTGTGGTTCACGTGTAGAGAAATGGTGCTTCAGATACTTTTATGACAGGAAGACCAAGAAGACATAAAGCAATGGTCCATTTGAGGAATTGAGGAATGTTCGGCCCACGAAAACACCTGCTGTAAGTCCAAATGCAGCTTCACTCTTGGAACTGACAGACTGCTCACAAAAAGTATGTAAACCTTCACTCACTTCTAAACCAAAAAATCAGAAATTCCAATACTTGTTCAAGAGCCAACGTGAGTACCACAGTTTACCTGGTCACGGAAACAAGTAACAGAGGCTTCTGGCAAAGTCTATACTCATGAGAAACGAGAAGGATACTTAAGAGACCAGGGAGCAAGCAGAAGAATGATGTCTAGAAATTAACTGGAGTGAGATTTGGTGAATATTGTTGGTTTCAGCTTTTTACACTTTTTACAGTGTGTTTTCAGAATTTGATAATAGTCAGAATATAAAGAAAATTTTTTAGGTTCGTTAAACCACTTTTTGAGGAAATGTTTATAAATAAAGAAAAATCTTTTAAATTACGATATTACACATCGTTGTTTCCTGTGTGAGCGTAGTATTGAAAGGAAGAAAGTTAATTAGACGCGATCGCACTCACGGTATGTTTAAATCAGTAAAAGATGCGGTCATGCAAAATAAAGACGGTCACCAGCCTAAATTACGAAAAAGTATTTTCTGCCAAATGTACAGCAAAAGATATAGTAACTGATTAATTAAACTTCAATAACAGTTCTGTCTGGTAACTGGATTAATAAAACAATAGAGTGCAATAGCCAAGCAATAAGCCATGAACTATTCCGCTTTCTGGTTAAGTAGTTATTGTATGGCAGCAAATTATGTTACACTAGCGTACACTGATTGCTTTAAAGTGTAACGAAAAAATATCACTGTACTACACCAGTTAAATGGGCAAAGTGAATAATTTGTTTGGCACGGTTGGGCCCTGAAATTGAACTACTGATAAGCAATAATTCACTGTTGTATCCAACTATTATTCTAGCTAACAAGGACAGTAGTTATTTTCATTGACTTCATCAGCCGCCTCATTGCACTGAAATGTATGTGGGTCCGGGAATCTGCTGTAGGATAAATCAGTTACTGTAACCGATCATTTAAAAAGCAAAAATATTTCAAGAACATTCACCTGAGCTTTGTACAAACTTTCACTATAGAGTCACTGACATAGTAACTACAGCATGATGTTAAATAATAGCAACAAAACACATAAGCATAAATACATAACTATGCTGTGAACTTTTTATAGTCGTAATGTTGTAAGTATTTAATTTGTTATGACCTAGAATTAATTTGACAAATTACTGTTTTTACAAGTAAACTTTATATTCTGTGAAATGAAATTCCCTTGAAGTTACTTCTCTATATATGCTTTTAAGAAAATATTCTTTCATTATGAACGGAACTTATGAACTTTAACTACCACGTCGAGCCCTTCTCACAAAAGACTAGTTGCAACTCCAGAGGTATTGCTCCAAGAAATTTAGCACAGTTTATAATGTGAACACTTTAGCAAACACTGGTCCATGCAAGTATGTAAAAAATTAAAGTTTTCTTTGCGTTTAGATGGACGCACCAGCGATATCTTGTGGCGACAGAACAGTAACTTGTCATGCAATAGTGGCACCCAATGTAAAATGCTCTGCGTATTTCTTCTTTGCGTCGTAATTGCAAATTTAAGAGCAAACTAATAAATGCCATGATATTGCAGCGGGTAACAATTCACATCTGAGGCATATTAATTCACTTCTCTAGAAATCGTTGCCACACAGAGCTCTGGAGCAGCGGGTAACAATTCACATCTGAGGCATATTAATTCACTTTTCCAGAAATCGTTGTCTCAGAGAGCTCTTGAGATGATTGGTCATCGAAGATTAGCTACTGACTCGTTTCCACACAAAGACTTAGCGCGGTAACTCACGCCTATCCATCTTTTACATTTGCGCCGCTTAACACATTTCATTACAGAGGGACATCCCTCCACCTTTTCTACTCAATACAATACTGTTCTCACTGAGCATGAAACAGTTACACGGGGTACAATTTAACAAATGCATAACATAAAATGACATAGCGTTGATAAAAGCATTTACAATCTGTCAAAATTGCCTAAAGTTACAAAATGGAAAAAAATTACATGCATCTCAAGTCAAAGCAGTTAAAGAATACATATGTTACAGTATCGATAGTCGACGTAAGTGTTACAGCAGAAGACTCTGTGCTGCCACTATCATCCCCAGAGAATGGCTGTGCGCAACGGTTTTGCTATTGTGTCTGAACATCAAAGGTGGACACACAGGGAAGCCGCCCGTGTGGGAAGGTCCGTTGCTTTCGGTCCCAAGTTTGGTACATCCAATCCAACTGAGTCACTCCGGCACTGCGCTTGCTTCGAAAAAGTTGCTCCACCTCAGTACCAACCCCTTATTTGTTAAAGTGCGTTTTGTACGCCAAGAGTGCGAAGTTTCTGCATAGTTCCCAATTCTTTTAGTGAAATAAGCCATATTATCGTCTGTCAAAATGCAACAGCATTGAGCATCCCTTCCACACAAAGTTCATTTTAAAGTAGTGAGTTGTGAGGGGATATCTATGTTTCAAGTTCACTCGATCGGTCACTCGTTTCCCGGCCGCCGTTTAACGTTAATGGTCCCAACAGTTTGCTGATTTTGGGCCCGTGTAAGTACTGCAATTGTGGTAGCGTCATCCATCAGTAACTCGATACTTGCTGTCTTTTCCATGCAACTTGCGTTGCATAATTTGGTTATAATTTGTGAAAATTTGTTGTATTATTAACTTTGATTTCGCGAGCTACCCAGATGAGCCAATCTTGTTGCGCTTTCTCCACACAGTCCTCAACACGTTTTGGTGTCTCCCCTTGCTGTTAGTGTCAGTTTGTAATTTGAGTTTGAGGGGATTTTGTTCTCTGTCAGTTTTCATTGTGGTTATTGTCAGTCATAACATCAAACAAATATCTTTTAATCGCAATCTTCTCTTAGGTTCCAAAATCGTTTCCATTGCCCCACGCCTTTTCCACTGTCAGATGAACGACTAATAATAAACATAGCCCGGTGCACACCTAAGATTGTTGCTCTCACGGTGACGGCGTTACCATTGTGCACAGTGGTCAAGCTAACCGATCAGTTATATGAAAAATACTTACATTTATAGTGTCAGATGCCTCCACAGCGGGTCAGGCGCCATCGCCGCAACCAGATCGTGCATACTTTGATGATTACTCGTAATTAAAAGGCCTAAACCGATCAGAAGTAAACATCGGCGGCAATTAAGAAGTTTTTAAATAATTTTAAGTACCAAGTGAATAATGAATCTGCAGGTCTGGCAAAATGCATTGGCTGAGGTCAAAAATAATTTAATGCTGACCGTACATGTTTAATGCAATTGCAACAGGAATAGTGTTAAATTTTTGCGTATCTTCTGCTGCTGTTTGCGCAGATTTGTATTGCAGCAAGAATTGTGTGTCTTGACCTGTGTTGTTGTACTTTCTCGAAGTATTTATTTAACACTGAAAAGCCATAGGCCTTCCTTAGCAGAACGTTGTAACGACACAGATTCAAAGTTTTTTGGTTCAGGAAAATAGAAAAAATATCAATTGGGGTTTTCCAAAGACAGCATTAGTAACTGTGTAATAACTGTTACAGAAATATGTAAAATGGCTTTTCACCTCACATACACTGCCTACATCAAGGAAGCCCAAATATGAAAGTATAAAATAGATAAGCAAATAGGTAAGCATAAACATGCAAAACACAGAATATCGGTAGCGAAATCCCATTTGTCATTCATTGGACCGCACGCCATTTGTTTGAAAGACTTCATCACGCTCCTAGCGGTGTGGCGCATTATCTTGCTGAAAAATTCCACTGCCGCTGAGAAACATAATTGTCGTCAAGGGGTGTACGTGGTCTGCAGCCTGTGCACGATACTCCTAGACCGTCAGGGTGCGTTGCTCGAGCTCCACTGGAACCATGTATGCCCACGTGAATGTTCCCCAGAGCATAATGGAGCCGCTGCCAGCTTGTCTCCGCCCCACAGTACTGGTGCCAAGGAGCTGTTCCCCTGGAAGACGACAGATTCTCTCCCTTCCATCGGCGTGGTGAAGAATGTATTCATTGGAGCATGCAGTGCTGTGCCACTGAGCCGACGTCCAGTGCCGATGATCACGTGCCCACTTCTGTCGTAGCTGTCGATGTTGTGGTGTCAACATTGGGGCACGCGCTGCCCGTCGGCTGCGGAGGCCCATCGTTAGGAGTGTTCGGTGCACTGTGTGTGCAGACACATTTGTACTGTGCCCACCATTAAACTCTGAAGCCGGCCGTGGTGGCCGAGCGGCTGTAGGCGCTTCAGTCCGGAAAAGCACGACTGCTACGGTCGCAGGTTCGAATCCTGCCTCGGGCATGGATGTGTGTGATGTCCTTATGTTAGTTAGGTTTAGGTAGTTCTAAGTTCTAGGAGACTGACGTCCTCAGATGTTAAGTCCCATAGTGCTCAGAGCCATTTAAACTCTGATGTTAGTTCCGCCATAGTTTGACGCCTGTCCCGTTTTACCAGTCTACTCAGCTTACGGCGTCCGATATCTGTAATGAGGTGTGGCCGCCCAACCCCACGACATCAGGATACGTTTCGCCACGTATTGAAGACACACAGCGCAGCATTCCTCGAACATCCGACATGTCGTGCAGTCTTCGTGCCGAACCACCAGGCCATCATAATCTGCCCTCGGTCAGACTCAGACAGATCGAGTGCCTTCCCCATCCTACACACGGACAGCACGCTCACTGATACTGCGTGCACCGTGCGTGTGTCTGCCCAGCATTTATTCCTCCCCAGCTGACGCTGCTATCGTCTGGACGAGTTTATATTTATAGTAGGTCCATGATCATAATGTGCTGGCTGATGAAGGTATAACTAAATCTACCGCTGGATGTGCGACTGCCTAGCATTTGTTTTAAAATGAAAATAACTCTTAATATAGTATTAACCTAAAATGTGATTGTAATTGACTTCATGAACCACATACGAAAGAGAAACACGATCCAGAAATCCATTTGGCACAAAAACATAATATCGAGTGTTGCGCGTCATATTTCGTCGCGCCGAAACGTCAAAATACATCACTTATTAGTTTGGTGCTGGAAAGACGAATCGCTCTCCTTCCATCATTAAAAACAATTTCGATAAGTTATCTATGCTTCATACGTAGCAACCTATGTCCTAAAACCCACCAGACGTAAACTGACCAGCGACTTTCTTCACTGCAAACTTTTCAAAATATGCCCAGTGGTTTACTTATTTAGGAAGTATCACAATAGCTGTGGGAATAAAGAAAATAAAACCAGTTCGCTATGAAGTTGTGTTGTCAGCCTATAAGATGTCGAAAAATCAATTTTTTGCCGAGTAATTTCGTCAAAATGGAGTGGGAGGGACTGCAAAGCGGAGATCACACGGGAATCTGAAAACAGCGGTTTCTAATTTTTTACTCGGAAAGTAAATTTTTTAGTGAGAAACTATCTACAATGGCAGATGTAGCTTCGCTTCAACTATACTAAACAATTTGTATAGGCATATCGTATGATTTCAAATTAATGAAAACAGGAGCGCGGCACTTGGGTGTCTCCGCCTTGCGTGGCACGGACCAAGCAGGGACGATTCCCCGAGCTCTAGCTCTGTGTGAATTGTTCCATTTGTTAACACGGAGGTGGCGCCCAACAGCGCCACGTTGGGGCTAGACGTCCGCGCCACGCGTCCTGTGTGAACTCGGTCTTATATTACGTCTGTAGATGGCTATGAGTAGTGCTGCCATCTGTTAGTTATTTATCAAACTACTGTGACAATTTTTTGCAATCACCTCACTATGTCTGCGACAGAAAGAGCTGATAGCAACAACCAGTTACAGAGCCTGATAAGAGTTCAAGCGAGAGCAAGGGCTAATACACTCCTGGAAATTGAAATAAGAACACCGTGATTTCATTGTCCCAGGAAGGGGAAACTTTATTGACACATTACTGGGGTCAGATACATCACGTGATCACACTGACAGAACCATAGGCACATAGACACAGGCAACAGAGCATGCACAATGTCGGCACTAGTACAGTGTATATCCACCTTTCGCAGCAATGCAGGCTGCTATTCTCCCATGGAGACGATCGTAGAGATGCTGGATGTAGTCCTGTGGAACGGCTTGCCATGCCATTTCCACATGGCGCCTCAGTTGGACCAGCGTTCGTGCTGGACGTGCAGACCGCGTGAGACGACGCTTCATCCAGTCCCAAACATGCTCAATGGGGGACAGATCCGGAGATCTTGCTGGCCAGGGTAGTTGACTTACACCTTCTAGAGCACGTTGGGTGGCATGGGATACATGCGGACGTGCATTGTCCTGTTGGAACAGCAAGTTCCCTTGCCCGTCTAGGAATGGTAGAACGATGGGTTCGATGACGGTTTGGATGTACCGTGCACTATTCAGTGTCCCCTCGACGATCACCAGAGGTGTACGGCCAGTGTAGGAGATCGCTCCCCACACCATGATGCCGGGTGTTGGCCCTGTGTGCCTCGGTCGTATGCAGTCCTGATTGTGGCGCTCACCTGCACGGCGCCAAACACGCATACGACCATCATTGGCACCAAGGCAGAAGCGACTCTCATCGCTGAAGACGACACATCTCCATTCGTCCCTCGATTCACGCCTGTCGCGACTCCACTGGAGACGGGCTGCACGATGTTGGGGCGTGAGCGGAAGACGGCCTAACGGTGTGCGGGACCGTAGCCCAGCTTCATGGAGACGGTTGCGAATGGTCCTCGCCGATACCCCAGGAGCAACAGTGTCCCTAATTTGCTGGGAAGTGGCGGTGCGGTCACCTACGGCACTGCGTAGGATCCTACGGTCTTGGCGTGCATCCGTGTGTCGCTGCGGTCCAGTCCCAGGTCGACGGGCACGTGCACCTTCCGCCGACCACTGGCGACAACATCGATGTACTGTGGAGACCTCACGCCCCACGTGTTGAGCAATTCGGCGGTACGTCCACCCTGCCTCCCGCATGCCCACTATACGCCCTCGCTCAAAGTCCGTCAACTGCACATACGGTTCACGTCCACGCTGTCGCGGCATGCAACCAGTGTTAAAGACTGCGATGGAGCTCCGTATGCCACGGCAAACTGGCTGACACTGACGGCGGCGGTGCACAAATGCTTTGCAGCTAGCGCTATTCGACGGCCAACACCGCGGTTCCTGGTGTGTCCGCTGTGCCGTGCGTGTGATCATTGCTTGTACAGCCCTTTCGCAGTGTCCGGAGCAAGTATGGTGGGTCTGACACACCGATGTCAATGTGTTCTTTTTTTTTTTTTTTACATTTCCAGGAGTGTATTAGGTACACGCATTTTGAACGAAGCACACAACTTTAATGTCACAGCCCCCGTTGAAGATTACAGGAACTATTGTGTACCCTAACAGTCTTCTCGATGACGCTACTTACTATGCTAATGCGTCCAAATGCGAGTGATACATAGACGCAGCCGAGCTCGTTTCACGGTCGTCACGCTGTGTACAAGAGAAACTGATGACTTCCGTGGCTCATACTACCATCAGTGCTAAACAACATGCTGCGACTGTCACTCCAGTTGTTCCACATGTAATAAAAGACTGGAGAAGTCGAGACTTGGCTGGTTTATGTGAACAGTTCCAGAAAGCGATTAGTCAGGATCCCAATATATCCACCATCCATAAACACATTTTTAGGTGGCTACTTACAAGAGGAACCAAAATTTTTAGTTCATATTATTGCTGTGATTTCTGGCACATACCGAAAAAGCAAGAGAATCTTCACGGGACGTTATGGCGATAAAAATATATTTATATAAGCTCACCTGTATTATTTGGAATATGTCAAATCCATACATTTTCCGAAACCAGAATCACTTAATTCTGCATTTATCGATTGCAACCGCCGCACGCGCTCGGCGAAGATGTAAATGTTTATGGCCTTTCATTTTAATTGGGTGTGACTCGAGATATTAAAGTAAATTAATGACTGATTAAACTCAGAGGTGATTTGATTTCAGAACCAAACTATTGTACTAAAAGTGGTCCTGGTTAGGCGACACTCAAAAATTTAGCCAATTTATGTGCATTTCTAATTTGTTTGTCTCATTGTTACGGTGTTCCGTTGAAATACAACGTGTAAGCATTCTGCTCTTTCAGCTTATACGCTTATACTGCTATCAGTTGTTTAAATGATGGCTAACAAGGGTCGCACTTGTTCGTGTAGTATGATATTGCGGCTCTCGTAAGTAAAGTAAAAAAGTTCTGAGAATTTTCGGTGCTCGTACACGACTGCAAACATTTACGTCTTCGCCGAGTGCGCGAAATCTAGTGACCGAATTTAAGATCACATGAAGGTATGTGCACTAGGGACAGCCATAAGGTGTTCGCGATATTTTCTTTTTGTCATGAGACATGAGGTTGTATTTTGCGTATTATTTGTAAATATATTTAGATCCATGCGCTTAGGTGTTGCATAATACACTAAAACTACTTTGAAGATATTGTTAATATCTCAGTTATATAGTTTCTTGCTGAGCAAAATCGTATACATTCTGAAAACTAGTCATGTAATGTGTGAACTGTTAAGCTATACTTCGTCTGTTGTAAACCATTGTGTACCGTGAAATGTTAGAAGATCTTCTAGTATGAAACGTGTGATATTTGCAAATGAACTCAGCTTTTTAAAGGCTTCACAATTTTACCTGTGTTTAATATGGAAATTTGTGTTATTTTTCTCAAAATATATTTAGCATGTAACTGGTTTTTGATAATAGTTATACATAATATGATTTCACTCACTCATTCTTCGATCTGTTAAGAGTTAAGTAGTAACGTAACAGAGAGACTGTCAAATACAGTACTGCCAAGATTTTACCGATTGCAACACTTTTAAATTGCAATACATTATTTCTTCTTAGGTACGTCATCATTAGAGCATTTTTGTGCCTACAATGTTGTACCATGTAATACTTTTTCACGTTTGGAAGAAACCTAACTATTGTGGGGTAATTTTTTTAACTTTAGAAAAAGACTGCAGAAAACTGAAAGTGAGTAACATAGTTTAAAAATGGAATACGAAAACATATTAAGCTTCTTTTACAAAAGAAGGCTAGGGTCGGAAGAGTGAAATGATGCGACACTCGCTCCTACTGGCATGGTATCTGAGCTGTTGATATTCATACTTTTACTTCTCTTTTCTCTAAAATTTTGTTTATCATATAACTGGCATCTATCTTACCCAAGCTCCTGCATAATTCCACCGCTTTCTGTTTCCTTTCTAGTCATTCCAGATTTTTCATTTGACACTTACTGTCGATCACCGTTTTATAGACGGATATATTGCCTTTTGCCTTCTTCATTAGCTGCATTTTTATATTTTATCCTTTTGTCGATTAAATTCAGTCTCTGGTGTGTTATATGACGATCTCTACTGGGACTTGCCTTGTTACATATTTGTCCGTCTGCGCCTTTCACTGTTTCATCTCTCGAAGCTACCCTAAGGAGTCTCGTCTCAGTTGTGTGACGGGATTCGAGATTTCCTGTCAGGAAGGTCACTGTTTGTAATAACTGACGGAAAGTCATCAAGTGAAACAGAAGTAATACCTGGCGTTCCCTCCGCTGTTCCTGATGTACGCAAATGATTTACAAGGCAATCTCAGCAGCCCACTTAGGTTGTTTGCAGATGATGCTGTCATTTATCATCATGTAAAATCATCAGATGATCAAAACGAATTGCAAAATGGTTTAGACAAAATGTATGTATGGTGCAAAATGCAGCAGTTGAATATAAATCATAAAAAGTGTGAAGTCATCCACATGAGCACTAAAAAGAATCAGCTAAATTTAAGCAACACGATAAATCACACAATTAGGGAGTAATATACGTCACAGTAAAATAACAGAAATCAGAGACCGCACGGGCGGATTTAAGTGATCGTTTTTCTCGCTCGCTGTTCGAGAGTGTAACAATAGAGAAGTAGCTTAAAGGTGGTTCGATGAACCCTCTGCCAGACAGTTAATTGTTGTTGTTGTTGTTGTTGTCTTCAGTCCTGAGACTGGTTTGATGCAGCTCTCCATGCTACTCTATCCTGTGCAAGCTGCTTCATCTCCCAGTACCTACTGCAACCTACATCCTTCTGAATCTGCTTAGTGTACTCATCTCTCGGTCTCCCTCTACGATTTTTACCCTCCACGCTGCCCTCCAATGCTAAATTTGTGATCCCTTGATGCCTCAAAACATGTCCTATGAATGCCAAAATAATCATGTACATGTGGATGTAGATGTACCTATTTGTCTTGTAATGCATTTTCCCCTCTGTTTCAATCAATCGTTACCTTATGTTCCCAGTAAAACTCTGAAACTCTGAACAAGGCCTGCTCTCTTTTATTCGGATCCCACCTCCTTATCCTTTTGCAGTTTCTTCAGGTTGTAGCGGATTGCCAGTGGAGCCCATTAAAATTTATTTTAATTCATGAGTACGCACTTTAGTTATCTGGTCTTCTGTATAACACAACTGCTGAGCGATCAGTGGGCTATAAGTATGGAATGTTTTATATATTCTTTAATGTATGAATGTGTTGCATGACCTTGTCACTTGATCGGGTCACGCAGCCATCGATGCGGTCGGTGTACCTTTAGTAACTGGCCGTCGGCGTCCTGTGATGGATAATATGACAGCCGCCAAGGAGAATTGGCTACGCTCGAAAAATATTAAATCACGTGTGCACCAGGCCAGACACATATCCTATGTTTGATGTAATTGAACTAATTGAACTCAGCTAAGTCTGGATACACAACGGCGCATAATATACATAACAGAATTTCAGAATATACGAAGAATTTTGCAACCGCAATTGTGTTCTTCTTATATGTAGTCGGGAGTATTTAAAAATTATTATCTTTTTCGGTGTGATTAATCCATCCGAAGTTTAATATTGAGCAGTTCTTTAAGTGAGTTAACTGTGAATTAGTTGTTCTTCGGAAAAGCTGTGCTTTCCATGGGAGCTGTAACTTCAGCGGTCAAGTGTAGTCGCAGACTTTTTGCTCTTTCCTACGCTATCAGATATTTAACATTTTAGGGCTTGTTATCTACAGAAAATAGCGGGATTTAGTTTATACTTACTTTTTGTGGTATTTGACTTAGGTCGACGACAAAAACATAGTGCCCCCTTATTTGTGCAGGTGGTTTGGTGGAATCTAGGTCATTCAGAAAAAAATAAATAAGCGACGGACGACAGTAAATTCGCGACATGGTTTGCCAATTTGATCTTCGAGTGCCTTACTATTTCATCGTTCACTGCTATCCACTCGTCATCTGTTGTATTATATTCCCCTGTAGCTATTAGCTCCCTTTGACACTCTCAAAAACCACAAGTTCTTTTAGTTCATTCAAATACCATATCCTTAATATCATATCTTACTGGTTTTTCTTTACCTCTAAATTGCAACTCATAATCAATAAATTGCGGTCAAGACGACATCAGCTACTGGAAACGTTTTGCAATTTGTAAAAATTATTTCGGAATCTGTCTTGCCGTAATACAACCTGAAATCCTCTCTTGTCACCAAGTGTTTTTAAACAAACAATCTTCTTTCTTTAATCAAGTGTCAACTATGATTACAATGTGCTCTGTGAAATGTTCTATAAGACAGTTTCTCGTTTAATTTTTGTCTCCCAATCGCTGTTCTTACTGTGTTTCCTTCTGTTCCTTTTCCTTCTACATCTGCATCTACATCTACATATCTACATACACCACCATATTCTGCACACAGCTGTAAAGTGGACTGCAGAGGATACTTCACATTGTACAATTACTACGGCTTCTTCTCGGCCATTGGAGCGCGGGAAGAACGACTATTATAATGTCTCCATACGTGCTGTAATTAATCTAGTGTTGTTTCCACGATCATTACTGGAAGGTTACGTATGATGTCGTATTATATTTCTTGATTCATCATTTAATGCTTGAAACTTCGTAAGAAGTCTTTCTCGGGATAGTTTGCGTCCAACTGCAAGAGTCTTCTAGTTCAGTTTCTTCAGCCCTTCTTGGCCGAGCGGTTCTAGGCGCTACACTCTGGAACCGCGCGACCGTTACGGTTGCAGGTTCGAATCCTGCCTCGGGCATGGATGTGTGTGATGTCCTTAGGTTAGTTAGGTTTAAGTAGTTTTAAGTTCTAGGGGACTTATGACCTCAGAATTTAAGTTCCATAGTGTTCAGAGCCATTTGAACCAACCATTTCAGCCCTACTGTGACACTTTCCCACTGGTGAAACAAATCTGAGACCACTTGTGCAGCTCTTCTCTGTGTATAATATCCAACGTTACTCCTGGTTGGCATGTGTCCCACATGCTTGAGCCGTATTCTAGAATGGGTCGCATGAGTGATTGGTAATCTATCTCATTTCAAGACTGGCTGCATTTCCCTAGTATTATGCCAATAAATCTAAACGAAACACCTGATTTACTTACCCCTGAGCCTGTGCTACCGTTCCATTTCATATCCTCACGAAGTGTTGTACTCAAGTATACCGATTCAAGCTGTGGCGCGCTGATAGTTTGGAAATACAACATTTTTTTTTCGTTAAGGTGTACAGTTTTACATTACCGAACCTTTAAAGCAAGTTAACAATCCTTTGCACCAGTTTGAAGTCTAATGAAGATCTGAGTGATATCTGTGCAGCTTGTTACTGATAGTACTTCACTGTGCATAACTGAATCATCTGCGAAATGTCTGAGATTACTATTAATGCTGCCTGCAAGGTCATTAACATACATTTAGGTGACAGAAATTATGCGGTACCTTCTAATATCGTGTCAGACCTCCTTTCCCCAGTGTACTGTAGAAACGACATGGCATGTACTCAACAAGTCGTTGGAAGTCCACTGCATATATGGTGAGCAATGCTGCCTCTATAGCGCAATTGCGAAAGTGCTGTCACTGCAGGATTTTGTGCACGAACTGACCTCTCAATTACGGTCCATAAATGTTCGATGGAATTTATGTTGAGTGATCTGGGTGGGTAAATCATTCGCTCGAACTGTCCAGAATGTTCTTCAAACCAATCGCGACACCTATGCGCCAGTGACTTGACGCATTGTCATCCAAAAAAATATTCCATCTTTGTTTGAAAACATGAAATCCATGAATGGCTGAAAATGGTTCAAAAAATGGCTCTGAGCACTATGGGACCTAACATCTGAGGTCATCAGTCCCCTAGAACTTAGAACTACTTAAGCCTAACTAACCTAAGGACATCACACACATCCATACCCGAGGCAGGATTCGAACCTGCGACCGTAGCAGTCGAGCGGTTCCGGACTGAAGCGCCTAGAACCGCTTGGCCACCACGGTCGGCCGCTGAAAATGGTCTCCAAGCAGCCGAACATAACCATTTTTGTACATTGATCGGCTCAGTTTGATCAGACGACCCAGTCCATTCCAGGTAAACATAACACACACTATTGTGGAGCAAATAATTAGAAATTTGTGGTAAGGTCTTACGTAACCAAACTGCTGAGATCATCGGTACCTAAGCTTACACACTACTAAATCTAACTTAAACTAACTTATGGTAAGGACAACACATACACCCATGCCCAAGGGAGGACTCGAACCTCCGACGGGTCTCGTGGAGCCACCAGCAGCTTTCACAGTGCCTTGTTGACACCTTGGGTCCACGTCTTCGCGGGGTCTGTACCACACTTGAATCCTGTCATCAGCTCTAACCAACTGAAATGGGAATCATCTCATGAGGCCACGGCGCTCCTGTCGTCTAATGTCCAACCGTTGTGATCACGAGCTCAGGAGAGGCGCTGCAGGCGATGTCATGCTGTTAGCAAACACACTCGTGACGGTCGTCTACTGTCATAGCCCATTAACGCCAGATTTCGGCCCACTGTCCCAACGCATACCTTTGTCTTACAGGGCGACGTCACACATTGATTTATGAGGTTGTTTCACACAGTGTTGCTTGTCTGCTATCACTTACAACTACTTACCATTGGAGACACTTTCATTGGGAAGATCAGCTACACTGAGGTGATCGAACCCATGGTATACCTCCTAATATTGTGTCGAATTCCCTTTTGCCCGGCGTAGTGCAGCAGCTCGACGTGGCATGTACTCAAAAAGTTGGTGGAAGCCCTGAAGAAATATCGACTCATGATGCCTCTAAAGGCGTCGATAACTCCGAAAGTGGTGCCGACGCAGGATGTTGTGCACAAAATGGCCTCTCGATTATGTCCCACAAATGTCCGATGGGATTCAGATCGGGCGATCTGGATGGCCAAATCATTCGTTCGAATTATCCTGAATGTTCTCCAAACCGACAACCGTGGCCCAGTGACATGGCGCATCGTTGTTTGGTAACATGAAACTATAAATAGCTCCAAATGGTCTACAAGCAGCTGAAAGTAATCATTTCCTGTCAATGATCGGTTAAGATCGACCAGAGGATACAATGAATTCCACGCAAGCACTGCCCACACCATTATGGAGCCACCAACAGCTTACACAGTGCCCTGTTCACAACTTGGTCCATGGCTTCGTGGGGTCTGCGCCACGCTCGAAGCCTACCATCAGTTGTTCCCAACTAAAAGCGCGTCTCATCTAACCAGGCTACGGTTTTCCAGCCGTCTAGGGTCCTACGGTGTCGTGCTGTTAGCAAAGTCACTCGCCTTAGTCGTCTGCTGCCATAGCCCATTAAGTCCAAATTTCGCCGTTTTACACTACTGGCCAATAAAATTGCTACACCAAGAAGAAATGCAGATGATAAACGGGTATTCATTGGACAAATATATTATACTAGAACTGACATGTGGTTACATTTTCACGAAATTTGGGTGCACAGATCCTGAGAAATCAGTGCCCAAACAACCACCTCTGGCCGTAATAACGGCCTTGATACGCCTGGGCATTGCGTCAAACGGAGGTTAAATGGCGTGTACAGGTACAGCTGCCCATGCAGCTTCAAGACGATACCATAGTTCATAAAGAGTAGTGATTGGCAAATTGTGACGAGCCAGTTTCTCGGCCACCATTGACCAGGCGTTTTCAATTGGTGAGAGATCTGGAAAATGTGCTGGCCAGGATAGCAGTCGCAAATTTTCTGTATCCAGAAAGGCCCGTACAGGACCTGCAACATGCGGTCGTGCATTACCCTGCTAAAATGTAGGGTTTCGCAGGGAGCGATTGAAGGGGAGAGCCACGGGTCGTAACACATCTGAAATGTAACGCCCACTGTTCAACGTGCCGTCAATGCGAACAAGATGTGACCGAGACGTGTAACCTCATACCATCATGCCGGATGATACGCCAGTATGGCGATGACGAATACACGCTTCCAATGTGCGTTCATCGCGATGTTGCCGAACACGGATGCGACCATCATGATGCTGTAAACAGAACCTGGATTCATCAGAAAAAATTACGTTTTTCCATTCTTGCGCCCAGATTTGTCGTTGAGTACACCATCGCAGGCGCTCCTGTCTGTGATGCAGCGTCAAGGGTAACCGCAACCATGGTCTCTGAGCTGATAGTCCATGCTGCTGCAAACGTCGTCGAACTGTTCATGCATATGATTGTTGTCTTGCAAACGACCCCATCTGTTCATTCAGGGATCGAGACGTGGCTGCACGATCCGTTACAGTCATGCGGATAAGATGCATGTCATCTCGACTGCTAGTGATACGAAGCCGTTGAGATGCAGCACGGCGTTCCGTATTACCCTCCTGAACCCACCGATTCCATATTCTGCTAACAGTCATTGGATCTCAACCAAAGGGAGCAGCAATGTCGCGATACCATAAACCGCAATCACGATAGGCTACAATCCGACTTTTATCAAAGTCGGAAACGTGATGGTACATATTTCTCTTCCTTACACGAGGCATCCCAACAACGTTTCACCAAGCAACGCCGGTCAACTGTTGTTTGTGTATGAGAAATCGATTGAAACTTTCCTCATGTTAACAGGCTTTAGGTGTTGCCACCGGCGCCAACCTTGTGTGAATGCTCTGAAAAGTTAATCATTTGCATATCACGCGTGTGTAGCAGGTCATCTTCGTGGTGTATCGATTTTAATGGTTAGTCGAACGTCACACATAGCGTCTGCGGTTATTTCAGGCAGTGTTGCTTGTCTCTTAGCACTGACAACTCTACGCAAACGCCCCTCATATCGGTCGTTAAGTGAAGGCCGTCGGCCAATGCATTGACTGTGATGCGAGGTATTGCTTGAAATTTGGTATTCTTGGCACATTATTGACACTGTGGATCTTGGTATACTGAATTCGCTATATTTTTCCGAAGTGAAATGTCCCACGCAATTAGCTCCAACTATCATTGCGCGTTAGAAGCCTGTTATTTCCCGTCGTGCGGCCAGAATAACGTAGGAAATCTGTTCACTTGAATCACCTGAGTGCAAATGACAGCTTCGCCAATGCAATGCCCTTTTGCACCTTGTGTATACAATACTACCACCATCTGTATAAGTACACATCGCTGTTCACGACTTTTGTTACCTCAGTGACCAACACGAACAGCAAGTCACAACACACTTTCCTGGGTACATCGATGGTTCTCTATCCAATCTAACAAGCTCGTCTTCCCTACCAAGATGGATGCATCCTGTCACAAACTTTGCTAGATAAGTCATACGTCCGTGCTTTCAATAGTAAGCGTAAATTTATTACTGAGTCAGTAGGTTTTCAGAAATGAAGAAATAGTACATCCATTTCACTGTCTTGATCCATGTCTTTCAGGCTGCCTTGTGAGAAGAGGGCGAGTTGGATTTCACACAATTAGTATTCTCGGAATCGACGCTGGCTGGCACGGAGGACGACATTCTGTTCGAGTTACCTCATTATGTTTGAGTTCAGATTATTTTCTAACATACTAGGTACCTCATTATGTTTGAAATTAGTATATGTTCTAAAATCCCACAATAAATGGATGTCAGGGTTACTGGACAGTAGTTTTGAGATAATTTCTACACTCGCTCTTGTAAACCGGGTAGAACTATATTTTCTTCCAACTGCTGGCCTCTGTTTTCGGTTCGAGAGAGCCACAGTAGATTATAGTTACAAAAAGGATTAGCTCAGTCATAATTTCCGCATAAAGTATGATAGAAATTCTATCCGATCGCGGAGCTTTGTTGAGTTTTAGGGATTTCAACTATTTACGAAAACAACTAACACTAATTTCTATATCTTTGCAGTAGAGAGGGAGTAAATTTGGGGTGATTCCTCTGAATTTTCATTCGTAAAGGAACGTTTGAAAACCGAGTTCCACATTTAATGGTCTTGCTTTGTTACTCTATTTTTCAGTCCCAGCCACTGACTGCTAGTCAAATGTAAATGCTGTTAGTGATAACTTTGGTACCATTAACAGTCTTTACATATGACTAGAATTTCTTTGTGTTTTTTGAGAGGTATTTTGATTATATTCTGCTACGTTAATCGCTGAAGGCTTCACGCATTGCCTTGTTGACTGCATCTACCTGTCTCTAGCCCTAGGCTTTGTTTTACATCTATTATGCACTAGTCTGTTTCTTTAGAAGATTCTTTACAGAGGCTACACACCATGGTAGGTCTGTCCCATCATGAACTATTTTACGAGGGACATATCTACCAAGTGTAACATCAAGTATGCTTCTTAACATGAGCCCCAGTTATTCTTCGTGCTCCTCTCCAGAGCTAAATGTTTAGACTTCATTTTGCAATATGACACAACTGGTTCTTTATCTAGTTTACTGAAAATTGGTCGTTTGTGCTTTACTAATCATTGTTGCTGCAACTGCCTCTTCGTCACTGGTATCAGTTTCGGTAGGAAAAGGTCATGTCTGTACGTTGATATTAAATCCAACATATTTCCATAATGAATGGGCTTCCGAACAGTCTGTTCTGGGTAGTTCTCAGTGAACGCCTTTAGCAGTGTCTCACAGGACATCTTGTCACGCCCGCCACCTTCAGAACCATGATCTTCCCAAGTGATTTTTGGATGATTGCAGTGTCTTCCAAAGATGACAGTATGACTACGGAACTTCCGTACTATATCGGATTCAGATATAAGTAAAGAAATTTACAACTAGCGAAACATGAGCTAAAGACTCCTCGATTTCAAGACTTGCACGCTACATACTCAACTACCTGTTGCTGTGTCAGAATGGCTGAATTGTTTTGCACCTAACAGACCACGAAAGTCTTTAAATATTCAAGTTCTAGTTTTCAGAGTTTAATTGAAGAGCCCGTGAGGTCGCCTTGCTAGCGGAGTAAACGTCCGCAGAACAGCAAAATCCACGAAGGGCTTCCCTCAAATGAGAGCAAGCAAGTAGCACACGAACATGGCGCCTGGCCAGGTTTGCGTCAACTTGGCGGTATAATCGCTATTAGCAGCCGACGCTGGCGGAAAAGCGAGCAACTCTGCCCACGAGAGACGCAGCTGCCGGATCGATCGGCAGTAAACTCCCCGTAATTTGACAGGGCGGCCTGGCGCGCCAGGTCGGGAGCTACTGTTTTGCCTAGTGCTAGGGCGATCTCAGCGGAATACTCCCCAGTCTCTAATATCGTCCACTAACACGTATATCACCGTCAAACGCCATCCCTCCGTTACAACGCAGAATTTTCAGCTGTTTCCGGTGGCGAAACGCCGGATCTACTAGACCAAATGTACGATTCTCGGTGCGTTCACTTAAATAATTTAATTTTCAATAAATCGTTTTCGCGAATGAGACTTCGTCGTTGTGTAGGTATATAATATGAACCCGAACTCAGCCGACAAAAATTTTAAAAGGTTCTTTAGCGATAATTGGAGACTCTTGGTCTCCAGTGACCTTTTAGAGAGGAAGAATAACTACGATTTTTTCTGTTGATTCCCCAGTTAGCCTTGCACGCAACCGTCATAGCCCTGAAAGGTCCAATTTCTTCTAGACGCCTATTCAAAGATGCGAAAGAGCTGAACCGCAGTCGCCGTCGCTGCACGGCACAACTTCGTTGTGCCGCTCTTCCACGGCATTCACTGAATCCATACACGAGGTTAATACAACTCTTTATCAGCAAATCTATCTATAATACGGTTCGTCACTGTTAATATAGGACTAAACCAATGAGAAAAAGAACCCGGAGACAGAACCAGGCATTGCTAAATGAAAGCTTGTGGACGAAGAGGAAAGGAGATTACTACTGTCAAAGCAAGTACCGTAAGTGAATAGAGCAAGTTCGTTTGCAAACAAGACACACAACACATAGCGTCGAAATTTCTACTGCTCTGCTTTTATTTGTAGCGTAACACTGATACGAATGTAAATGTGGGTAAACCACGCGGGATTAAAAAAATGGTTCAAATGGCTCTGAGCACTATGGGACTTAACATCTATGGGCATCAGTACCCTGGAACTTAGAACTTCTTAAACCTAACTAACCTAAGGACATCACACAACACCCAGTCGCGCGCGATTAGCCTAGCGGTCTTAGGCGCTGAAGTCATGCACTGTGCGGCTTGTTCCCGAGGAGGTCAGAATCCTCCCTCGGGCATGGGTGTGTGTGTTTGTCCTTAGGATAATTTAGGTTAGGTAGTGTGTAAGCTTAGGGACTGATGACCTTAGCAGTTAAGTGACATAAGATTTCACACACATTTTTTAAATGTGGGTAATAAATATAACGAAATGCAACTACTCTTAACGAGCTTTCGGTGACCATTTGTCCCGTATACCCGTACTCAGATAATACCCCTCAATAACTCCGGAAAAATTGTCGGTAAACGGCGTGTGGTATGGCATAGTTTACTGACAGATCCCAGGATGTAATTTCATAGGTTCATCAACCGCCTACTGGAAAGATTTTTTTCCTCCGCACACAATGGCTCGGAAAATTCTTTCCCGAAATGTGATAGTCATTTTTTTAAGTATAGCTAGTGAGTGTAAGGGACTCTAATGTGTTGTGAGCGTGCGTGTGTGTGTGCGTGTGCGTGTAGTGTGGTCTCATGTTTGCATTGTTCCATAGTGAAAGAAAGGTAGGGTGAAACACTCTCGAATAATACCACGGGAGCTGACGGGAGTAACGTGCCCCTCTGATGGACGGATCACCATCAACAGTGCCATTTGCCTTCACTCCTTGAGACACTCCGACGACGTTTGGAGCTAAATCCAGGGTAATGGTTGCAAGTCTAATGATCAGTAACTTTACGTCATAACCTCTCCTCCCTATGGTGAACAAACAGTGTCGATGAAAACTTCGCCAACCGGATTCTAAACAGCCGCCTTCAGAGTTCAATGCCATTGAGCAATCATGCGTCACTCACCTTGGTTGTGGAGACGGGTGTTTCATGCATGGAATTCGGGCTCAACCTCAAAGCACCAATTTTTTTTCCACTGTTGGAAGTGATGGCTGTAAGGATTGTAGAGACGTAGGTCTCATTTCTAGTAGGTAGTCTACTAGAACATTCGAAGAATGCAATAGGAGGATCACTCTCCGCTGAGGCAGCGAATTCAGCTCCGTCTGTACTTTCGCGTGTTCTCAATAATCTGGCCCTGCGAACCGATCACTTCTTCTAGTCAAGCTGTACCACAAATTCCTCTTTTCACCAATTCACTTCATCACCTTCTCATTATTTACTGCCTCTACCCGTATAATCTTCAGCAATCTTCTGTACCACCACAATTCGAAAGCTTCTATTCTCTTCTTGTCTACACTTAAGTCTATATTCGATGATAACAAATTTGTCATCTTCGGAAACGCTCTCCTTGTCAAAGCCAGTTTACATTTTCTATCCTCTCTACTTCCACCACCATCAGTTATTTTACTCCCCAAATTGCAAAACTCATCTACTACCTTAAGTGTCTCATTTCCTAATCGTGTCCCCTCAGCATCACACGACATAATTCGACTACATTCCATTATCCTTGTTTTGCTTTTGTTGGTGTTCATCTTATATCCTCCTTCCAAGACTCTGTCCATTCCGTTCAACTGCTCTTCCAGGTCCATTGCTGTCTCTGACAGAATCACAAAAGAATCAGCAAACCTCAAAGATTTTATTTCTTCTCCATGGACTTTAATTCCCACTCCGAATGTTCTTTTTGTTTTCTGTACTGCATGCACAATATTTTGATTAAATAACTTCGGGGATAGGCTAAAACACTGTCCCACTCCCTTCTCAACAACTGCTTCCCTTTCATGCCGCTCGACTCTTATTACTGCCATCTGGTTTCTACACAAATTGTAAATAACCTTTCGCTCCCTGTATTTTACACGTGCCATTTTCAGAATTTGAAAGAGAGTATTCCAGTCAACATTGTCAAAAGCTTTCTCAAAGTCTACAAATTGTAGAAACGTAGGTTTGCCTTTCCTTCATCGTAGGGTTAGTATTGCCTCGCGTGTTCCAAAATCCAAACTGATCTTCCCCGAGATCGGCTCCTACCAGTTTTTCCATTCGTTTGTAAGGAGTTGCTGTTAGTATTTGGTAACCGTGACTTATTAAACTGATAGTTCAGTAATGCTCACACCTGTCAGCACCTGTTTACTTTGGAAATTGAATTATTATATTCTTCTTGAAGTCTGATGGTATTTCGCCTGTCTGAAACATCTTGCTCAAGAGATGGAAGAGTTCTGTCAGGGCTGGCTTTCCCTAGGCTATCAGTAGTTTCAATGCATGTTGTCTAATCCCAGGGCCTTGTTTCGACTTAGGTATTTCAGTGCTCTGTCAAATTCTTCACGCAGTACCATATATCCCATTTCATCTTCATCTACATCCTCTTCCATTTCCATAATATTGCCCTCAAGTAGATCGCCCATGTATAGACTCTCTAAATACTCGTTCCACCTTTCAGCTTTCCCTTCTTTGCTTGGAACTAGTTCTCAATCTGAGTTCTTGATATTCATATAGGTGATTCTCTTTTCTCCAGAGGTCTTATTAATTTTCCTGCAGGCAGTATCTCTCTTACCCCTAATGATATATGCTTCTACATCCTTACATCTGTACTCTAGCCATCCCTGCTTAGCCATTTTGCACATCCTATCGATCGCATTTTTGAGACGTTTGTATTCCTTTTTGCCTGCTTCATTTGCAACATTTTTAAATTTTCTCTTTTCATAAATTAAATGCAATATCTCTTCTCTTACCCAAGGATTTCTACTAGCATTGGTCTTTTATACCTATTTGATCCTCTGCTGTCTTCACTACTTCATCTCTCAAAGCTGCCCATTCTTCTTTTTCTATTACTGCATTTCTTTCCCCTGTTGTTGTCAACCGTTTCCCAATGTCCTCCCTAAACCTCCCTACAACCTCTGGTTCTATAAATTTATCGAGGTCCCATCTCTTTAAATTCTTGCCTTTTTGGAGTTTCTTGGGTTTTAGTTTAGAATTCATAACGAATAAATTGTAGTCAGAGTCCACTTCTGCCCCTGGAAATGATTTACAATTTAAAACCTGCTTCCTAAATCTCTGTCTTACCATTATATAATCTATCCGAAATCGCCCAGCGTCTCCAGGCCTCTTCCATGTGTACAACCTTCTTTCATGATTCTTAAACCAAGTGACAGCTATGATTAAGATGTGCGCTTTGCAGAATTCTACCAGGCGTCTCCCTCTTACATTCTTTAGCCCCTAGTCAATATTCACCTACGACTTTCCTTCTCTTCCTTTTCCTATTATCGAATTCCATTCCTCCATGACTATTAAATGTTCGTCTCCCGTAACTACCTGAACAATTTCTTTTATAGCATCATACATTTCTTCAATCTCTTCATCATCCATGGAGTAAGTTGGCATATAAACTTGTGTTATGGTAGTAGGCGTGGTCCTCGAATCTATCTTGGCTACAATAGTGCGTTTGCTCTGCTGTTCCTAGTAGCTTATCTTTGTTTCTATATTTTTTATTCATTTATGACTGTATTCACCGAAATTAATTAATTACCACTATATCTGACTGTAACCTACCCATTTCCCTTTTTAAATTTTCTAACCTACGTGCTCAATTAAGGGATCTGACATTCCACGCTCCGACCCATAGAACGCCAGTTTCGTTTCTCCTGGTAACGACGTCCTCCTGAGTAGTCCCCACCTTGAGATCCGAATGGGGGAGTACTTTACCTCCGGAATATTTTACCCAAGAGGACGCCATCATCATTTAACCATACAGTAAAGCTGCATGACCTCAGGAAAAATTTTGGCTGTAGTTTCCCATTGCTTTCACCCTTTAGCAATACCAGCACAGCAAGGGCGTTTTGGTTGATGTTACAAGGCCATATCAGTCAATAATCCGGACTCTTGCCCCTGCAACTATTGAAAAGGCTGTTGCCCCTTTTCAGGAACCACACGTTTGTCTGGCCTCTCAACAGATACCCCTCCGTTGTGGTTGTACCTACGGCACGGCTGTTTGTATTGCTGAGACACGTAAGCCTCCTCACCGATGCCAAGGTCCATGGTTCATGAGGGGACATCGTTACTAAGATCAATATATTGAGGAAGCAGATGGATTCCAAAATAGCAGTAAAGGCAGCTGCATATCAGCTGTCTATCACTATTTTCCGGAGACGTTGGTCAGGACCTGACCTAATGGTTGAAAGGATTCGACCCAGTTGCCAATTATGATAGATGGGATTACATGATGTATACTTTTACTTGGTCAGCACAAGTGGTTCGATAACAACGACGAGAGGCTTAATAGCTGGGTCGAATTTCAGGTCGAACTGAAGAAAATGTTTGGTGACAACCAGCAGCACGTTCGCTTAGCGGAACAAAGATGAAGAACTAAGTTGAACGTCATCAGGAGTCGTCACAGTCGCATGTAGACAACATTTAAGTCACATCGTGACTCCTGACGTGACAGAAGTCAACAAAATCTCACACTTGATGAAATGAGGCGCAGAAAACGTTTTCCAAGTTTTTCTGTAAAGGATGTAACAGAATAAAATTACAATACGTTAGTACTTGTTCCACACATCACGAATACCACATTTTTAATGATGTGGAACGTGTCTGTTTAAGATAAGGTTTCTTTAAACGATATAATTAATTTCATTTACAATTACTACTTCATATGTAAAAATTCATTTATTAATTAGAAGGAGTTGTCAATCGAATACTCTTCTAATATTTTTTTTAAGTGCTGGTTGGCTATTTATCTGAGTTTTAAGGCTTTTTGGTAAATGACCGAAAACTCTTGTGGCAGCATAATTCACCCCTTTCTGTGCCAAAGTCAGATTTAAACCAGAATAGTGAAGATCATCCTTTCTTCTAGTGTTGTAGCTTGCACTTCGCTATTATTGTTGAATTATAAAAGAGTATTAATAATAAATTTCATAAATGAATATATGTGTTGTGGTAGTGGGATTTAAAGCAAAATTTCGAAGATAATCCTTTCTTCTAGCGTTATAGCTATGTACTTCGCTACTGTTTTTGAGTTGGGAAGCGTTATTAATAATAATTTCATAAGTTAGTATATATATTGTAAAGATATTGTGAATATTCCTATTTCTTTAAATAAATGTCTGCAAGGTGCTCTTGGGTGGTCTCCATCTGTCATTCTGATTACACAGTTTTGTACAATAAATACTTTTTCTGTTAATGATGAACTCCCTGAAAAGTATGATGCCATAGCAAAGAAGTGAATGAAAATAAGCATAGTGTGCTAATTTACTGATATATTTATTACCAAAATTTGCTATAACCCTAACAGCATAAGTCACTGTGCTCAAACAATTCAGCAGATCATCAGTGTGTTTCTTCCACTATAGTTTCACACCAATGGACACCCCAACAAATTTTGAATATTCTGTCTTAGCAAATGACTTCTGTTCAGAGTCTATGTTTATCAATGATGTTATTCGATTTGCTGTACAGAAATGTATATACTGTGTTTTCTCAAAATTTAGTGAGGAACCCTTTGCAGAAAACCAATTAATAATTTTCTGGAAGACATTATTTACAATTTCCTCAACTAATTCTTGTTTGTTGAAAGTGATTACTATAATTGTACCACCGGCAAAAAAGAACTGGCTTTGATTTTCGTGAATACAGAGTGGCAAGCCATTAATATACGTTTAGAACAATAAGGGACACAAGACAAAACCCTGTGGGACGCTTTTCTTGATACCTCCTCAGTTAGAGTGCTCTTCTGATTTTTGCAAACTGTTTGTATTTTCTCACTTCAACCTTCTGCATTCTTCCAGTTAAATATCAGTTAAAATACTTGTCCACTGTCTTACTTGTACCACAATACTTAATCTTATCTAGAAGAATTTCATGATTCATGCTCTCAAAAAGCTTTGAGAGATCACAAAAAATCCCAGTGTGTGATGTTTGGTTATTCAGAGCATATAATATCTGATCGATGAAAGCAATGTAACATTTCTTGTTGAAAAGCCTTTCTGAAAGCCAAATAGACATTTTATTAGAAGTTACTTCAGAATATATTACTTTTACAAGAATTTGGACAAAGCTATCATAAGTGAGATTGGCTAGTAGCTGTTAACATCAGAACTTTCCAACTTTTTTATGCAATGGTTTAATAATATCATATTCCAGTCTATCTGTAAAAACGCCCTCTTTCTGTAAGCTGCTATATATGTGACTGAGAATCCTATTTATCTGTTGGGAACAAGCTCTCAGTACTCTGTTGGAAATGCTATCAATTCCATGCAACAACGCTTAAATGATTATTAAAACATTTTTAACTTTTGACTTTTTTAACTAATTTTTCATTGATTTTGATAGAAATACGGTCTTCCTCTCAGTCTTCTGTGGTTAGTAATAAGACAGCTTTCCTCCTACTTTCTACCTTTTCTGAAGCAATTGGTTTCCTGGTGAAAGCCTGTTGAATATTAGATACACTTACATCTACTTGAGCCTCTTCCTAAGTGAAATTACCTTTAATACAAGTCTCATTTCGTCATTTTCGTGAGCTCAACGTCTTTTCAGCATGGGTTGTGCTGACTCAGTTTTTCAAACTGACTGAAACAGGACATGATGACTTACATGGGACGTACTTTTATGTTTACGGGTCTGGGGTCAGTTTTTGAAACAGAGTGCTGGGAGTACAATAACATTTCTGTGGTCTCGCAGTCATCACAGGCTGTCTATAGTTCTTTCAGTAATAAACAATACTTTATGAGTTATCTGGTGCGAATTGTGTCTGATCAAAAGAGCATTGTATGGTAGGGATCAACCGAATGATGCAGTATAGGTATTAAGACAATGGCCTCACGTTTGAGTGGATGGAGTCTGTTCTTTTGACGGGCCAAAGTTTAGTAGTTAATGCCAGTTATAAAATATTAGCTGCAGACTGACAGTATGTGGCTAACTCTATGTTAATATCATCATTTCTTGACGTATTTAGGTTTCAGACGTAAATATTTTGCATAAAATGGGTTATAGATGTAGGAAAGGAGCGAGAAGCTGGAACAATGTCAATGCACACGGTACCCAGCAGTGCTGAAGCTCCATGACTGCAATGTGTTAACAGCAGCGGAGAAGCAGGCCTCTAAACGATTCACCGACAGCTACAAACCCAATATAAGTATTGTTAAAAATAATTAATAACACTGTTCGTTTGTCAATTTTTAATGTTTCCAATGTTTTTTGTGTTGTCTTAATGGTAGCTGTGCGGAGATCGTGGTCCGAGCTGACTGACTGTTTGAGTACCAGATAGGTGAGTCGACTTTATAGTGTTACTTACAGTCGTAACAGCGATCAGGTCAGGTGAAAGGGTTCCGCGTGACTGTAAGTTGATCGTAAATACGATGGTCGCTAAGTTCTGTTAATTTTCTGAATTGAAAATTAACCGAATTCATTAATACACTATTTATTGGAAATTTGAAAGACGGTCTTTTTACGAACACGTTTATTTTCTTGGTTATAATAGGTCACCAAGGCTAAATTTTTACAGAGATGATCTGGAGAGCATTGCTCCTTATTTCAAGTAAATAATGAATGATGAAGTGGGAACTATGTTGATTTGTTTTCGTAGAACTCGTGCTGTTGGTAAATAAATACTACATTATCGAAGTTCTCGTCACTAAAATTCAGATGTTAGCGGATGGTGGGAGCAAATACTTACACTAAAATCTTAACACTATATGTATTCATGAGTGGACATTCAACAGCTGAAAAAAATCTGAAATATCGTCCCAAATTCCACTAAGCTTGTCAGTCCTCTTTTGTATTACTGCTGCGCGGTCTGGGATCCTTATCAGATAAGATTAACGGAGTACATCGAGAAAGTTCGACGAAGAGCAGCAAGTTTTGTATTATCACGAAATAGCGGAGAGAGTGTCTCGGACATGATAAGTGATTTGGGATGGACACCATTAAAGCAAAGACTTTTTTCTTTGCGGCGAAATCTTCTCACAAAATTTCAATCACCTCCTTTCTCCACCTAATGCGAAAATATTATGTCGACCTATATAGGGAGAACTGGTCGTCACAATAAAATGCGGGAAATCAGAGCTTGCACGGAAAAGTATACGTTGTTGTTGTTGTTGTTGTTGTCTTCAGTCCTGAGACTGGTTTGATGCAACTCTCCACGCTACTCTATCCTGTGCAAACCTCCTCATTTCCCAGTACCTACTGCAAACTACATCCTTCTGAATCTACTTAGTGTATTCCTCTCTTGGTCTCCCTCTACGATTTTTACCCTCCACCCTGCCCTTCAGTACTAAATTGGTGATCCCTTGATGCCACAGAACATGTCCTACCAAGCGATCTCTGCTAGTCAAGTTGTGCCACAAACTCCTCTTCTCCCCAATTCTATTCAGTACCTCCTCGTTAGTTATGTGATCTACCCATCTTATCTTCAGCATTCTTCTGTAGCACCACATTTCGAAATCTTCTATTCTCTTCTTTTCTAAACTATTTATCGTCGATGTACTCAGGGTACCGCCCGCCACAAACCGTCAGGTAGCTTGCGGAGTATGGATGTAGATGTAGATGTTTCACTTCCATACATGGCTACACTCCATACAAATACTTTCAGAAACGACTTCCTGACACTTAAATTTATACTCGATGTTAACAAATTTCTCTTCTTCAGAAACGCTTTCCTTGCCATTGCCAGACTACATTTTATATCCTCTCTACTTCGACCATCATCAGTTATTTTGCTCCCCAAATAGCAAAACTCCTTTACTACTTTAAGTGTCTCATTTCCTAATCTAATTCCCTCAGCATCACCAGACTTAATTCGACTACATTCCATTATCCTCGTTTTGGTTTTGTTTGATGTTCATCTTATACCCTCCTTTCAAGACACTGTCCATTCCGTTCAACTGCTCTTCCAAGTCCTTTACTGTCTCTGACAGAATTAGAATATCATCGGCGAACCTCAAAGTTTTTATTTCTTCTCCATGGATTTTAATACCTACTCCAATCTTTTCTTTCGTTTCCTTTACTGCTTGCTCAATATACTGATTGAATAGAAACGGGGAGAAGCTGCAAGCCTATTCGGTTTTTTCCACGCGCTGTTCGAGAGTGGAATAATAGAGAATTATTGTGAAGGTGGTTCGAAGGACCCTCTGCCAGGCACTTAAGTATTATTTGCAGAGAATCCATGCACATGTACATATAGATCACAGAAACAGAATATTTGCAGTGAACAGAAATCAGAGACCGAGCAATATTATGTACCGACAGACTTCTGGGCATAATATAATCTTTTATTAATGAGAAATGTAGCCTCGTTAGAACAGCTAATCTACGATTTGACCAACATGCACGTTACTGTTTATGTTTTAACTGTTTGTTACGGAGACCAACTGTTCAAAATCATGTCAATGTCAGAGCAGCCGCAAATAATTACTTTTTTATTTCCGAATATACATTCTAGGAAACAAAAGAAAACCGGCATTCCTCGAATGAATTAACCGAATGGGACGGTAACAGGTAGATCTAATGTACGTGTACGGATAAACCAGGGTTACTGCTTCAGAAAAATTGTATGATTTATTCAACAGAAAGGTCCTCACAAAATGAGCAAATCAATAAAGCGTTGGTCCACCTCTGCCGCTTATCCAAGCAGTTATTGATAGAGTAGTTGGACGTCCTCCTGTGAGTTGTCTATCCAATTGGTGAGTTAGATCGTAAAACACTGGGCGTGGTCGAAAAGCCCTGCCCGTGATGCTTTAAGCGTTCTCAATTGGAAACAGATCCAGTGTGGTTTGCCAGCACGAAGACAAGCAGTAGAAACTCTCGCCCTGTGCAGGCGGTCATTGTCTTGCTGACATGTAATCCCAGCATGGCTTGCCATGAAGCCCCGGACAACACATACCAAACTGACTCTCACGCATCATACGGCCCGACTCGACAACCAGGGGTGATGATGGCCTGAGATGATTTCACTTCATAGCAGCATCCCTTTCGCCCTCATCCACGGCATCCATAAACTAAAGCGGTACGTCGACGGTATTCTATGCTCGTTTTGTTACCCTTCATGGCAAGCCAACCTCGGATTACATTTCAACAAGGTAATGCCCGCCCGCGTACGGCGAGGGTTGCTACTGCTTGTCTTCGTGTTTGCCAAAACCTACCTTGGCTAGCAAGTTCGCCAGATCTCTCCCCAGTTGAGAAAGTTTCAAGTATTATGGGCAGTGCCCTCCAACCAGCTCGGAATTTTCACAATCTAAAGCGTGGACAAAATTCGGCACGTTATCGCTCAGGAGGACATGCAACAACACCGTAAATCAGTGCCAAGCCGAATAATTGCTTGCATAAGGACCACAAGTGGGCCAATACGTTATTGATTTGCTTAATATTTGTGGAGCTCTTGAATAAATCATCAATTTTTTCTGAAATTTTAGTCATTTATTTTTCTATATGTGTACATCACATCTACCGATTTCTGTGCCCTTTAGATAATTTCATCGTGGTGCGTCTGATATCGTGTCTTAGAGTGTATTTTATTTGGAATGATTAGAACCTCTGACGCTTGTCTTGTGGCGAAGAGGAAATTCTCCTTACAGTCAACATGGCAATGTACTTGGAACATGAGCTACAAGTAATGATAGTGGTTAGCGCTTTTCTGATAACAAAAGAGAAGCGGTAGTGACATATTAATAGAAAGGCAAGACAAAAGAAACCGACAGAATAAAATTGCCGAAGAAACCAACTGGCCCGGGGAACAGCAAAACAAGAAAAGAATAGAAACGTGTAGCAACACGGAAAATTTAATATGTTAATTACTGATAGGACAGAATCTGTATTTACTAGGTAATTACTTAGACAGAGATGAATATCGTCAGCTTATAAATTAAAATTTCAAAAATTCAACTTAGCTCTCACTGATGAACTGAAAGAAAAGCAACGCACAGAACACTTAGAGATTATGCATTTTGACGAGTCGTTAATATCATTTTATCTGAAATTTAGCTAATAATCGTTACTTATTAAATAAATAGAAATAAATTGAAATAGTCGTGATTAATACTCATTTTCAGATGTGCTGCGCAATCGAGTTGCTTCCAGTAATTCAATTGACTGCTATGAATTCCGTTAACTGATAAATCAACTTTACATCTAGCAGAAGCGGATAAGTTACTTTAAAGTACGCCACTGCTGGTGGAGAATCGAAATATGGAATTTATTTTAGTGTAAATAATTCATGTTGGACCGAAAATAAAATATATGAGTGAGACATTAAATAACTAAATCAGCTTATTACTTATGGTATATAACCACGAATTAATGAATTCTTTATTTACAAACGAATGACGTGCAGGATTTCCTGTCGTTACTATTGTGTCGTTTAAATTTTGGGGAAGTATTTTAAGCTGATTCTGGTGCAATGATTACGAAAATTGTTTAAAATCTAGCTAAATCATGACTGACCGTTGTGGTCTGTTTCTATTATTATTTTTTTTCCTGTGTTACGATTCTGGAATCAGACACCGTTGTCCATCCGAAAGATGTTCTGAGGCAATCACCTTCACAGTTAACTATGCACTTACTATCAGCTATTAACTCATCATACGACTTCGATCCGTATAGGTCTCATGTTACGGTATACGAATACGTCAGCAATTGGAGCGTGTGTGGTGCTGAAAGGTTGGCTTATCTTGAAAAGCAATTACTGATTCAATTACGTTTGATGTTCTTTATTTACATATAACGAGAACCTATAACTCATTTCTCACTTTCATTTCGCCATATATTGATATTTAGTTAGGGACATTTACAATCATTCAAGGACCGTCAATTTTGGTTGACTTTCATTCGAGGATTAACTTGCAAATGACATTGGTGTGTACAACAGCGCCAGATTTGAAATTGTTAATACCGAATTTCGTTGCTGTTTAGAAAACAGAAGCCTGTTTATCGCGGAAATGGAAATATAGTGAACTGTAAGCGGACTAAACTAAACTACTCTTCTTCGCTTAAACCAATAAAATCTAATAATTATGTTTTGTTTAAATCTAAAGGATGATTGAATGATTATGTGACAAACTTTCAGGGCTGATGGAGAAGGGTAAATTTACCAATGTTAGGTAAGATGCCCTGGTCCGGAAACGAATGAGTCGAGATTTATAAACGAAAATCGTTCTGATATATTTGACAGTGGAATACATGTGCTGGTATTGTTATTCACCACGTTTGTAAGATAGGCAACTTTCAGAGGTGGTGATGTCGACCAAAACAAGAAAAAATGCCTAGTAAACGTGTGCTCTCAAATGCAAGCCTTAAGAGATGCAGTGCCTCTCATAAGTTTTGGGACAAACACTGCGCACAATATGTCTGCGTATGAAAGAATTTATGATGGGTAATACGGAAATAAAAACGTACGTCTGCAAGTTGTACAGGTAATTATGGATGATGAAGTGCAACCATGTGTGTTTGCTTGTTTACAACAGAACAAGATCGATTTCTTACCGCGAGATATGAAACTCTGCACTTCAAAAGTTTTGGGACAAATGTCGGCAGCGGTGTCAGTGTGCATATCTCTGTTATTCGTTACTTCCTGTGATGTCAATCATTAGCTGGCGAGAGCTCAAAGGAAACACAAGTGTGTTTGCATACAATGGTAAGTAGAGGTAAAAACAGCACTTTTGAACAGTGGCAGTTAGTAATTTTCCACCACGAAAAGGTAATAACATGCCGAGAAATAGCAACTTTACTGAATATGAAGAGAAGTACTGTAGGCAACGTCGTCCGTCGATGTAAATATGAAGAAAGGATAGAAAATCTGCCAAATACAGGCCGTCCGAGGGTTTCAATTTGTGAGGAGACAGGAAAGGGCAATTGTACAAAAGGTCAAGAAAGATCCACGAATCACAGCTACACGAATTGCCATTGAGGCTGAGGAAGAATTTGGGGAGAAGACCAGTCCTGTACAGAGAAAATTACCATGGGCGAATTGCAAGAAGGAAGCCTCACGTCAGTCTATCCAATAGGAACAAGAGGTTGTTATTCGCAAGGGAATACACAAACAAGAACATGGAGTGGTGGAAGCAAGTAATTTTTTCGGATTAATCAAAATTTAACATGCCAGTGCCGCATGGACGAATAACGGTCTGGCGGCAGCCCAACAAAGAGCTGGAAGAAAAAATATATGGAAGCTACAGTGAAACATGGCAGGGGCCATGTTATGGTTTGGGCTTGTATGTCGGCCGAGGGAGTGGGTGAGCTGGTCTTCACTGACGAAACAATTGATAAAAATGTATACCTGCAGATTCTAAGAAACAATTTGAAGGAGAGCTCAGAAAATATGGACATTGGAGACTGTTTCAGATTTTATCAGGCAACTACCCCAAACATACCGCCTATATTGAACGGTTATGGCTTCTGTGCAACAGTCCAAAAGTTGTCAGTCCTCCTCCACTACGTCCGGACATGAACTCCAAGGAGAATTTATGGGACGCGTTAGAAAAAATTTTTCTGGAAATTCCCATGCAGTCCAAACAAGACGTCAGGAGACGACTGCAAGAAGAATGGGAAAATCTAAGTATTTCATACTTACAGAAGCTTGTACAATGTACGCCAAAACGGCCGACACAAATGTTACGAAGTAAAATGTTCAATTTATGAATATCTTTCTGTCTGTTGGAGAACAAACAGAATACGTTTAACTGTTTGTCTGTTATTTACCGTCGCGCGGGATTAGCCGAGCTGTCTGTGGCGCTGCAGTCATGGACTGTGCGACTGGTCCCGGCGAAGGTTCGAGTCCTCCCTCGGGCATTGGTGTGTGTGTTTGTCCTTACGATAATGTATATTACGTAATGCGCAAGCTTAGGGACTGATGACCTTAGCATTTAAGTCCCATAAGATTTCACACACATCTGAACATTTTCTGTAATTTATCAAAGTAAACGTAAAACTTTTCTGTTTATCCGAAAACTTATAAAAGGCACTGTACTTCCTCTGGTTCATTTTCGCTGTTGTGAAATATATCTGTTATGTTGAACAAAGACCCATTGCTCTTAAAATACACATTTTATAGGCCATATTCACTGGAGATTTTTTTTTTGGTCCATACCGCCTCTTTTCAAAATATGGAAACCAAACAACAGTAGAAGAGACGTGTTTAGCAGTACCGACGATGGAGCAGGTGTTCATAGCACTTAAGGTATGCATTTTAGGCCCCATGTTCACTAGATATTTCGTTATTGTTTTGGTCCGAAGTACTACCTCCGAAGCCGGCGGCTGTGACCGAGCGGTTCTAGGCGCTTCAGTCTGGAACCGCGTGACTGCTACGGTCGCAGGTTCGAATCCTGCCTCGGGCATAGATGTGTGTGATGTCCTTAGTTTAGTTAGGTTTAAGTAGTTCTACATTCTAGGGGACTGATGACCTCAGATGTTAAGTCCCATAGTGCTCAGAACCATTTGAACTACCTCCGAAAAAAAGCCCTAGGTCTAGGAGTAGCGTCCTTGACTATTACTGAAAACGTCCGGGATCCCGGGTTCGAACGTTGTCACATCCTAAATTTTGAATAAAAACCATAACCAATGGTGACCGAAGGCTTCCGGTACAAGAAGTTACCCTCGTTGTGCCAAAGGCTTTGTCAAAGCGAGCGGAGGAGTGGACAGAGGTTTAAGGTACAGCCTTGCCCTTGGAATGGGAAACTCCTCCAAAAGGCGGCAGAATCAGTAACGATCAACGGAAGGAGGATTCATAAGGCAATAGAAACCAGTGCATTAAAGACACGAAATGTGTGTTCTGAGGAAATGTGGGCTGTAACGGAAATAGTGCTATGATAATCTCTCCACTGGGAAAAGATTCCGGACAGTGCTCCTGACCGCTCTTCAGGAGGGGACTGCCAATGCGGAGGTGACCACTGGAAAAAGACAGAATAACCAATGAAAGTGTTAGAGTCGAGACTTGATATGCCAGAAGTCTTAATGTGGTAGGAAAGCTAGAAAATCTGAAAAGGGAAATGCTAAGGCTCGATCTAGACACAGTTGGGATCAGAGAAGTAAAATGGAAGATATAATAATTTCTAGTCATACGAGTATAGGACGATATCAATAACAGCAGAAAATGGTATAACGGGAGTAGGATTCGTTAACAATAGGAAGGTAGGGCAGAATGTGAGTTACTGTGAACAGTTCGGTGATAGGAATGTTCTTGTCAGAACCGGCAGCAAACAAACGCCGACAACGATAGTTCAGGTGTGTATACCGACGATGCAAGCAGAGGATGAAGAGATAGAGAAAATATATGACGTAACTGAAAGGGTACTTCAGTACGTTGTTGTTGTTGTTGTGGTCTTCAGTCCTGAGACTGCTTTGATGCAGCTCTCCATGCTACTCTATCCTGTGCAAGCTTCTTCATCTCCCAGTACCTACTGCAACCTACATCCTTCTGAATCTGCTTAGTGTATTCGTCTCTTGGTCTCCCTCTACGATTTTTACCTTCCACGCTCCCCTCCAATACTAAATTGGTGATCCCTTGATGCCTCAGAACATGTCCTACCAACTGATCCCTTCTTCTAGTCAAGTTGTGCCACAAACTTCTCTTCTCCCCAATCCCATTCAGTATCTCCTCATTAGTCATGTGATCTACACATCTTATCTTTAGCATTCTTCTGTAGCACCACATTTCGAATGCTTCTATTCTCTTCTTGTCCAAACTATTTATCGTCCATGTTTCACATCCATATACGGCTACGCTCCATACAAATACTTTCAGAAACGACTTCCGGACACTTAAATCTGTACTCGATGTTAACAAATTTCTCTTGTTCAGAAACGCTTTCCTTGCCATTGCCAGTCTACATTTTATATCCTCCCTACTTCGACCATCATGCTTCGACCATGAGGGCATGCAGCTTTACTTCAGTACGTAAGGAGAGATGAAAATCTAATTCTCATGGGAGATTGGAATGTGGTTATAGGGGAAGGAGTAAGCGAATGTGTTACGAGAGAATATGGGCTTGGAAGGAGGAATTAGAGAGGAGAAACACTAATTGACTTCTGAAACAAATTTCAGATAGTAAGAGTGCACAATGTGTTGAAGAACCATAAGAGCAGAGGCAATACTCTGAAAAGGCCGGGGAATACAGGAAGATTCCAGCTAGATTACATCATGGTCAGACAGAGATTCCGAAATCAGATATTGGATTGGAAGATGTACCCAGGACAAGATTTGGATTCAGAATCATTATTTAACCATAATGAAGAGCAGGCTGAAATTTGAGAGACTAGTCAGAAAAAATCAGTGTACTCAGAAGTGGGATGCGGAAATACTAAGAAATGAAGGGATTCGTTTGAAGTTTTCTGAAGCTATACATACAGCGATAACGAATAGTTCAGTTGAAGAGGAATGGACAACTGTAAGAGCGCAATGACAGAAGCTAGAAAGAGAAACAAGAAGTTAGCTACAAAGAAAATACACACCTCAAGAAATGCTTGGAATCGCATAGAGTTCACTACAGTGACTTCTTGTAGTACACCCTCTGATGTTTGTGCTCTTCCTAATTGAGAAAATAAACATAATTCCTTATGAAAATAAAAACTATTTGGTTAGTTACAAAAAATCATTGTAAAACAAAGCAGGCTCTCTCCTAAGTGCACACCTCGGAAATGAAAACAGTGAAAATCTTTATCTCATGATGAAGATTATCCGTCGTTGTTAGGTAGTACGTCCTCTCCGCACACGGATGAGTTCTTTCGCTCCGCGAGGCATTCTCTGGATAAGACATCTAGTTTGTCTTGGGGTATAAGGTCACACCCCTCAATGGCAGCTTCAGTGATCTCATGAAGATTGTGAGGTGGACCGTACATTGTTGTTGTCGTACGAGGACGTCCACTGCGAGGTCTGTCGTTCACATTTCCTGTCTATCTGTACTTTCTCCACACCTCAGACGTACCACATTGAGTGACATATAACCGATCGGTAAAATCTTCCTGTGTATGACCTACTGAAAGTAAAATCGCTATCGTGGCTCTATCAAAGTGTTGTATGCCTCTACGTGGGATGTTACTGGAGTGGTGAACGCAAACCAAATGAAGCTGTTGTTGATACGCCGGCCGTGGTGGCCGAGCGGTTCTAGGCGCTACAGTCTGGAACCGCGCGACCGCTACGGTCGCAAGTTCGAATCCTCCCTCGGGCATGGGTGTGTCTGATGTCCTTAGGTTAGTTACGTTTAAGTAGTTCTACGTTCTAGGGGACTGATGATCTCAGAAGTTAAGTCCCATAGTGTTCAGAGCCATTTGAACCATTTTTTGTTGTTGTTGATACTGGACTGTTCGCGCTGTGCCGCTGCGCCAGCGGTATGTTCGCATAACTGGGAAATGGCCACAAAGCGTGCCAGTAGTAAACACCAAGCTGTATGAGCACTGTCTGGATAATGCTTGAGGAGCCTAGGTCAATGAGACTTCTAGTATTGTTGACTACATTTTGCGATGGTATTCCAAACGTCTGTTGAGCAGTGTACTCCAGCTGATCGACGAAAGAAGGAAGCACAAATAACTTGAGAGAAATTTATGGATAAAGAAATATAAATCACTTAGGAATGAAATAAATAGGGAGCGGGCGGTAGCTAAGGCGAGATGGCTATTGAAAATGTGAAGAAATCGAAAAAGAAATGATTATTGGAAGGGCTGACTCAGCATGTGCAAAGACGGAAACAACCTTCGGTGAAACTGAAAGGAGGGGCAGTAACATAAGAATTCAATAGGAATTTGACTGTTAAATGTGGGGGAGATAGCAGACAAGTGAAAAGAGTACAGTGAAGGCAACTATGAAGGAAAGACTTGTCTGATGACGTCACAGAACAAGAAACAGGTGTGGACATTCAAGAAACAGGAGACCCAGGATTAGAACCAGAATTTGAGAGAGCTTTGGAGGAATTGCGATCAAATAAGGCCGAAATGAAAGTTAAAATTCCACCAGAATTTCTAAACTCATTGAGGGAAGTGGCAACGAAACAACTGTTGACATTGGTGTGCAGAATGTATGAGACTGGTGACATATCATCAGTCTTTCGGAAAAACATCGTTCTTTCCTTCTTTTTTTTCTTTCTTGCTTCTTTTGTCATTTACTGAGCAGCAAACTCTGTTTCGGGTGCACGAAACTCATTCAGTTTTTGCACTCCTTTAGCTGTGTTCTACCCAAATCTCTGCGGTAGCTTCTCCAGAGCTTTCATAGTACCCTCCTTTAAAAGTCTTTACGGCGTAAGACACAGCTACTTTTAGAGTAGGCACACATTTTTAGGCACACAGTACCACACAACATTACTGAAGGACTCTTTCTTTTTCTGGGTCTTCCCATGCGCAAACTTCTGATGTACCGGCATACACTGACTCCGCTACCACGGCATTTATATATTCCTCAATGACAGCTCAATAGTCTCTGAACTGAAGTAGCAAATTTGGAGGCATGAAACCGTAAACAACACTTCGCACGCTGTGCACCGTTATACGATTACACGATGACTGTTAGAATAACTCGTTCGTGCATGCCACCTGTGAGAGAGAGACACTGAATCAGATCATTATATGATAAAAATAGAAATTAAATTCACCCCTTCACGAAGAAAATATCCCGCTCCATAAACAAGAGAGCCCATGATACTCAAACACTGATAAATAACAAGAAATACGAAAAACAAATAAGGAGTATAAAATTAATATAAGATCTAGAGGTAATATTTCACTCGTTGAAACAAATAGCTGAAAAAACAGCCCCACTAAATCCAAGGAGAAAACACCAACGATGGAATGATGTGTGTGATAAAACAGTGATATACCGACAACAATTCTAGTTTAGACATTGGTGTCATAAAACAGTAGAATTATGATCTTAATTTACGGAAAAAAAGAAAGCACAAGAAATAATATGCAGGATTAAACGCCAATACCAGAGTATATATGCATCTAATGATAGAAACAAACAGCGCATAAAGTAATTTCAGGGCTACTACAAAATAATTAGCAGACAACTAGAAAGATATTACCCTCCAACATTAACGTGAAAGGATAAAGTAATAGGTGGCCCACAGTAACAGAAAAAAAGAAAGTTTAGAGGAAACATTTAACAAATTACTAAATCGCTAAGAACGCAGAGAGCTACTTCTGATAAACACAGTTATCCACAATAAAACACCAGTAGAAAATATAAACCCATCCGCAATCCATAAAATCTACATAGCTATGGAAGAGCTCAGAGCTACAAAGTAACTGGAAAAGATCGTTCATTATAGTAATTTTGAAATTATGCAGCAGAACCAGTGAAGAATCATTACACCAATGCATAGTGAAGATCAAGAGCAAAAAAGAACTACCAAAAATTTGGACTACAGCTATAAGCCATCGGTCGCACAAAAACATGGAAAAATGAAGTTCAGACAGCTATAGATGAATTTCCCTTTTGTATATTGTCTATAAAGTCATGCCAAGAATGGTTGTGAAAAATAGAAGTATACCAAGGAGAATTTAGGCCCTGGAGAAGCTGCCTAGAATAGATGATGGTAAGGGGTTACTAAAAAGAAGGCAAAAACAAGAAGTCATAAGCCTTTGCAGAATTCAAAAAACCTTATAACTTTGTCCAGAGACCTTCAAAGATGAAGATAATAAGGATTTTCAGAATCCATGATAAATTATTAAAACAATAAAATTAATAAAGTAAAGGTCGAAGTTTAAACATGTGAGCTATTTACAATTAAAATAGCCTTAAGTCAGGAAAGTAGTTTACTGCCATTACTTTTCAATTGTACTCTGGCGTACGTGGTGAGTAAATGGCACAAGGAAATCCTTAAAACATAAGAATTGGAACGAAAAAAGATGAAATAAACTTAAAGTGCATGGGACTGGATACAGGCCATTTCTTAAACTGGAGCCGACCTCTGTGACCGAGCGGTTCTAGGCGCTATAGTCCGGAACCACGCTGCTGCTACGGTCGCAGGTTCGAATCCTGCCTCGGGCATGGATGTGTGTGATGTCCTTACGTTAGTTAGGTTTAAGTAGTTCTAAGTTCTAGGGGACTGATGACCTCAGATGTTGAGTCCCATAGTGCTCAGAGCCATTTGAACCAGTTTTGAAGTGGGCAGTGTGCTGGGATAGGGACAATAGAAGCGGACGAGTGTGTTGTGAGAGAAGATTCAATATTATTGGTGTTTGCATTCGACGGTTGTTACACCCATATAAATTGATCCATTGACTGCTTGGTGACAGTTGCTCCGACCTCTGAGGGTTCAGTACGGCGGGCTAGGGGCTTTGTATACAGCTGCTGGCATAGCTTAGGCGGTACGTGTGTGGATCTCTGCTCACTAGCGCTCTAGAGACGATGTTATGTCCCTCCTGCCTGGGGCGGATGGCGTGACCGCAACTAACCGGCAATCGGCAGTCAGCGAATTCTTCGCCACTGTGAGTTTCTGTGATCAGTTGGATTTTTCTACCAGATATGTTTAGCGAAAATGTTGTGGTGGAGTAGGGTGTTTGTGTTCTCAAACGTCGGTGCATACAAGATCTCGGGTATCTACTATCTATTTGTGACAGAAATTTCATCACTTGTTTTGGACAATGTTTGCATGTGATACTCAAACGTTGAAAATATATTTCATTAAGATAAATGATAATCATAAGGTTGAGGGGAATGTTTTAAGTGCTCTATTTGACTCCTGTAAATCGTTAAACAATTATTCTGATATGATAGTGTAAATGGATTCTTTTCAATCTCTTTTTGATATCGAAATTGCGCCAGCTCTCCCTGTGGCTCAAAATGGTTCAAAGGGCTCTGAGCACTATGCAACTTAACTTCTGTGGTCATCAGTCGAGCTCTCCCTTTGTCTCCAGCATTAGCCAATAGGAGCTCAATATTCTGGGAGGAGATAAAAACCCTCATCTGTGTGTTTGAAGACTGGTGCACGCAGACATTCAGGGAGTGGCCTCTTGAGAGAGACAGTGACAGGAAGCGAGTCTGCAATTTCCGGATCAACAGAATGTCGCCACAACACAGTCTGGTCATTTGGAATCCCTGATATCAAAATCTTTTAACCTGTCTCAGCATGCAACTTCAGTTCTCTCAAAAACTTCAGCGACAACTAATGTATTTAATACACTTTAAGGAGAATGGAAAAAAATGCACCTTGTGTAGCACAATTTAATAATTGTCTTGAAATTAAATCAGAAGTGGTAGCAAAATACGCTCGCCCAATAAAATGTTGGTCACTCCCTTAAAGGGCACACTGTTGGTTTTCAACACTGTAGATGGCGTTAAACTGGTACCAGGCCGAGGTTCGGGTCCTACCTCGGGCATGGGTGTGTGTGTTTGTCCTTAGGATAATTTAGGTTAAGTAGTGTGTAAGCTTAGGGGTTGATGACCTTGGCAGTTAAGTCCCATAAGATTTCCCAAACATTTGAACATTTTTTTGGTACTAGGCAGTCGTGTAACTCTCCACCGCTTACGTGAGTCATGGCACCTAAGACGCATGTGTGCGCCAGTTGTTTGTGTGGAATCGACACTGAGACGTGACGATGTTAGAGAGGAGTTATCTTATTTTCACGTGCTCAAGACTAGCCCAGCATGAAGTTGACCGATTTGTTGGTGTATCACATTGGTCGTCGCATAAACGGCGTAAGAACACAGATAGTAACAAGGTCGTAACCTACAGGGACGGGAGGCGAGTGTCACGTCCCGTCAATAACAGTAAGTTTCGAACGCGCCAGAAACTATTGTTTTCTGTGAATACATTTCCATCTCTACAAGTTTCGAAGCGAATGGAACAGCATGGAATGCAGGTACCGGCATCTGAGTATCTTGGAAAAGATCGTTGCTCACAGCTGACTGCAATGTTGCACATCTTCAGTGCAAAAATGACACAGAAATTTGTCAGTAACTGGCTGGAAGAGTCCAGGGTTACCTTCTTTAAAATGATATAAAGTGACGAGGGGACAGGGGGTTAAATGAGGCGGTCAATTCTCAGAGTGCGGAGGGTGTAGTTCAGGCCACAGGTGGTTCTATGATGTTTTGGGCCATTAATTCACGTTACCGTGAGGGTCGACCAGGATGTAGAGGCTGCCACTCCCGGTGACTTAGAGTCACCCTTCCTTCTATATCTTCATCAGGAGTATGGTGTGAACGCTCCCACCTGCCAAGACGACAACACTCTTGTTCGTAGAGCAGTATGCCCACGTTCCTTTTTTGACAAACACTCAGGACCCAACCGCAGCCCGACTGACCACCCAATAATAGCCCATCTAATCAAACAGAAAATAGCTGTGATTATTTGGGATTGTGGGTGAAGATCCCCGGAGTACCTGTTGATCCATCATCAAAATGGTTCAAATGGCTCCAAGCACTATGGGACTTAACTTCTGAGGTCATCAGTCCTCTACAACTTTGAACTACTTAAACTTAACTAACCTAAGGATATCAAATCCACATCCATGCCCGAGGCAGGATTCTAACCTGCGACGTAGCAGTCACGCGGTTCCAGACTGTAGCGCCTAGAACAGCTCGGGCACTCCGGCCGGCGATCCATCATCGTTACGTGACAGCGGTCGGCCAGAAACTTGCCAAAGGAAAATCAACAGACAGACATGTTTTCAGAAGCTTTTTGTAAATTTCTTTGACACTTTCTTGGACTACTGGTTAGCTCACTTGTTGTCAAGTCTTCGGAGTACACACTTCACACAAACCTCACGGAATCCAGATATTGATGGATTCTGTTATGCATGCACCGATTTATTTGATTCTCTGTACGTGGAATGCGTAGGGGCCTAAAGATAGCACTAACAACTTCTGAAAACATACGGCTGTTTGGTAATTTTTCTTTGGTAAAAATCCTTGGAATCTGGTCTGCACGCTTCATTCTCGTAACTGAAAAATTTTTCAAATTCAGGCTAATATCAAGACTAGGGGTAGCGTTACACTGTATTAACGTGATGTACGAGGGAGTGCTGAAAAGTAATATCTCCGAATGTTTAATGTGAAAACTTTTCACGATTTTTAAATAAAACAGATGGTATTAACATTTTATTTCGTTATTGTTCATGTCTGCATATTTATTTTCCAACGTAGTCACCCTGCCAACGAACAAATTTCTCCCAACGAGAGACCAGTTTGCGATATGGCCACTGTAGAAAGTTTGATTGTTGACATAGCCACAACCTCACTCCTGTTTGCACCCCTTCATCACTATCGAAGTGAACTCCTCGAACGTGTTAAGTTTTTGGAACAGATGAAAATCGGATGGGGCTAAGTCGGGACTGTATGGAGGATGATCGATGAAAGTGAAGGCTCCAGAGTGCGAGTGTGTGTTGTGGCAGTGTCAAGCTGACATGCTCGATTACAGCACGCTCTTTCTCACGCACCGACATGTTACATCACACGCAGTTACATTACGTTCTACAATTTGGAGCCTTCTACCAGCGGAGGGCTGCAGATAAAGTAGACATGAAGAATAAAAATGTAGAATGTCAATGACGTTCGTTTTATTTTAAAAAAGCCCTATGAGTTTTCACAGAAATATTCGGAGCCGTTACTTTTCAGCACGTCCTCATATATTGGAGGTTACTATTTTGATTGTGGTTTGAATGTATACAGGGTAGAGAGAACTGTGTCACTAAATTTTAACCCTGAATAGCTGATGTCAGTGGGAACCAAAATTACTAATTTTGTGTATGTTGTCAGCGTACAATTTTTAAACTACGGGAACTTTGTGCCACGTGCTCCGATTGGCTGTGGGATTGCCTTTTTGTCGTTCGTCGTTTGACTGGCAATGCTATGGTTGTCGGTTCAAACATACAAACGCCCCTCGTCCCGTCACTGCCCCAATGTGATACGCACACGTGTCGAATAGATCTTCCTGCTTGTCTCCACCTCACGTCAGAGGTATTCACACGTAAGTTTCGCTTTGGAGCACATAAACGTCACCTGCGATTTGGTCATATAGTAAGCATGGCGGCACAGTATTCGTCTGAAGAACAACGAGATATGGTTTTTGTTTATGAACTAGCCGACGGTAATGTGCATGAAGCTCGACGGTTGTACGAAAAACGGTACCCGGCAAGACGCCACCCACATCTGCAAACTCACCGGCGATTTGGCGAAACAGGCTCGTTAGCGGGATATCGTGGTGATGTGGGAAGATCTCGAACACGACGGGATGCCGCATTTGAAGAGACTGTTCTGTTGCGCTTCGGGGAAGCACCTACGACAAGTACTCGAGCGGTTGGACACGACATGGGGATCACTCATCGGTTAGTCTGGGAGGCTTTGAGGGATGACGGCCAGCATCCATTTAGTTTCCACCCCGTCCAAGGCCTAAATCCTGTGGCGGACTATGTACACAGGCTTGGGTTTTACCCATGGTTTCTCTGACGTGTTGCACGAGATCCCGACTTCCCTGTCACTGTGCTGTTTACCGACGAGAGCACCTTCCATCTGGATGTCCTTTACAACACTCGAAACGTTCATTACTGGGCAAGAGAAGATCCTCACGTCCACATGACAGCAGGAATGATTTTCGCTCAACATTTGGGCAGCCATTGTGGGTGACAATCTGACTGGGCTGGCCGTCTGCCTCCTTGACTTACCGGGGCAAACTACCTTCATGTTTTTCAAAAAAAACTCTACATGACCTGCTGAAAGACGTTTCCCTGGAAATACGGCTACTCATGTGGCTGCAGCATGATGGGGCGTCCGCACGTAACAGTCGTGCTGTGTGCGGATATTTAAATGAACTCTTCGGTGGCCAGGTAATTGGCAGAGGTGCTCACAGGACATGGCCCTCGCAATCACCAGACCTCATGCCACTGGACTTCTTCCTGTGGGGATTCGTCAAGGTTCTAGTTCATCCAACCGGACGAGAACCACCTAAAAACGAGGAGGAATTAATGGATCGCATTCGACATGCCGCCAATTACATCAGGACAATGCCAGGAATCTTTGAAAGAGTTTGGCAAAACACCGTTCTACGTTACTAGGCTTGTGTCGGGTCAGAGGGTCGCAAGTTCGAACACCTGCTTTAACTAAACAATGTCATATCTACATAAAAGGACCTTTTCAGGGACGACACAATTTGTAAAAGAATTTCTGTACGCAAATCAACAGCTGTTGGCGGGCTTGTTCCTGGCACGTCTTATCATGAAACTACAATGGATGTGTCGGGACCACGACGGATTCGCTCCCAGAATGGAAGGCTGGCGCGCTACCGCCGAGCGTGCGGGCCGCGTTGGATGCATCGCGATCTCCAGCAGGCAAAGCATTCGCGGTCGTGCGTTGTCCAGAGCATCCGGTAAAAGGGCAATCAGAGCTCGTGACGCCAAGTTTACGTAGTTTAAAAATTGTGCGTTGTCGACCTACATAAAATTAGTACTTTTGGTTCCTACTTTCATCAGCTATCCAGGTTTAAAATATCGTGACACAATTTTTCTCCACCCTGTATAACTTACATCGTGTGTAAGCTACACCTTCCTTGCTCAGTTCTGGGTAAATATTAGACTGTCTACTGAAACTGGTCCTGATTGATATATGCTCTTATAAGGTGAAGTTTTGTCCCTCAAATTTTTATTTAATACCTGAATACTTATTAATATATGATTACGTTTTTATAACAAGTTTACAAGGGGAAGGCTTGCATTACACGACCCTTCGATTTACGGGCATAGATTGTTATTTAAACTGGACACTAATGGTCAAATTACCTATCAACAGATTCGTCACCAAGTGTACGAAATATGTAAATTCCACATCTTACAGATAAGGCATGTTCAACGTGCACTTGGGACTCAGATTATTATCCTAACACTTTTCCACATAAAGCCTGAAGTAAAAGTACGTCCAAGCAAATACTGCATGCATCATAAGATGCTGTCAATTGCAGCCAAGACCTAGGCCTGCATAAATCTGAAAAATCACGCAAAGGAGTTAGAACTAGTACTACTGAACAAATTAACTTTGGCTGTCAACATACCTTATACGAATAAACAGGCTTGCTGAAGGCAGTAGCCGCAACAGAACCTCAAAAGCAAGTTAAGTGTATAGTGCAATAATGCACTGTATGTTACTTAGAATTGTAACCTTTTAGTTTGAAATTTACCAATGGCAAGGAAATTCAAATATCTTCGACAACTTAAAGTTAATGATTGTTTCAAGCCAAAACACAGAACACAATACAAATGAAGAACAATTTTTGATACATTAATATTTTGAAAACCTGTTTCACCACATGATAAAAAAAATTACGCATAAATTATTCAAAAACCATACGAAAATATAAAGAATGATTAAATGAATGAAAGTGTGATTGATTTAGCTCACCTACGATTAGGCTGCATTAGTAAGAAAACGTTTTCTGCCCGAAAGTAATCGAGATTCAGTCTCTGAGAGTACAAAACGTGTTAATTTCTAACATTCATAATGGTTCGTTACAGATCTGGAAATATTGCACTCAGTTAATACCTTAAGATGAACAATACTAGGCTTTATGTCACCGTAACTCTTAGCTCGTAGCAAAAGTATGAGGAAAGCAGCCTCGTAGCAAGTTTGCACATCAATCTTCTCTACTAAGAAAGTATTCGCACACGATTGTACAAGGAGACACATCCAGCCAGCACTCAGCAGAAACTAGCAAGTGTGCCCGTCTCGCTCTGTCCCAGTTGGACGCTGTCGATGCATTTCAGCAGCAGGCCACGCAAATCTGCATTTACTCTTTACACTAGACTTTGTTCGTTAAAGTACTTGACTCAGACCTGCATTTGTCAGATGCCGTGTGTGCTGTGAACGTGTCTTGCTCAAGAGGTGCCGAATCTATCATTCCTGATCGTATGAAATGATGCTAACAGGTTACTTGGAAAAACAACTACAGTGAACATCGGAAAACGTGATTTGGTAAGTTCTTGAACTCCTCAGGAGACCACGCCCGTTGCTTATGGTTGGAAGACGTGGGCATTTAACTTGATAATTTACTTTACCGGTTACTGAACAATAGAGTGTGGTTGGTAAAATAAAATTTATTCAAACAAATTGCAAAAATTACTCAGGGCATATAAACGCTGAAGTTAAAATCAATTTGGGAATGAATTTACATAATTAAAAAGGAGAGTCATAAGAAAAATAACTGGTTATTACGGTACGACCAGCATGATGCTGGGCAACTACAGTTGATATGATGCCCTGACAGATAAAGAACTCGAATTATGTTTTTAATTGTTATTGCAGCTATATAATTATACAAAAAGGAGATATGAATTCGAACAGAGCACTCTACAGATCAATGGATAAAGGAAGAATCAGAAGGAAACATGACCAGGTGGGTTAGCCCAAGTTAATTAGCTCGATAATGAAACAAAACATGCGTCGTTGTGGAGAAGATCCCGTCTGAAGCTAGAATTAGATTGCAGAAGACTTGTATACCAGTTGATGAAGCGCGTGGATCACGTTAGAAAGACTAATAACTAGAAACCGGGAATGAACTCCTATTCTCTCAGCATATCACGATTTTCGAAGTCGGGAATGTGCATTACAAACACTGTCTTATCGTGATTGCCGTCATGGAGGCAGCTGATAACTGCTCTGAAGCTTCAGAGACTTGGTAGGAGGTCCAAGTCAAGACACTCGAGAGTGGAGTCCAGAGCAGAACCACCAAGCAGAAGTTCGAATCAGAATACGAATGCGTCTCTCGTTTTTCATAGCCGTCCTTCAGACCTCGGAACGGTACCCGGCGCAGTATTTTCTGGACAATCCCATAAAGGGCTTAAGTGCGCTTCTCGAAGTCCGTTCACTAGCTGCTATCTTAAAGACGTGTCTGACAATGAGATACGTTTGTATTGAAACAGAAAACGAATGTGCCTACTCCCATGTCCAATCTGGTTTGCTGGTAATCGTTCCCAAGGGAACGGCTTAGCTTGGAAATTTGCAGGTGGACTATTTGCTATATATATTGCTAGGGGAAACGTGTCTGGAGACCACACACAGCAGGATAACGGGAAGTGGACAGCTGAGAACTCTATCCGAAGTTTACTAACAAGCAGAGTTCTCATCACTACCACCAGTGGTATCCAGGTCTGCAATAGAGGGTGCTAGTCTTCCGTTGTACCACTCATTGTCCGCGGAAGATGAGCTACAATGATAATCCCTGAAAGGGTTGTCCGACTGTCTATATGCTCCGCTAGTGTGGTACCTGCCTTCTGAGTGACCAGCAGTCCTTCCAGGGTGTGAGCAAGTTCGCCTTGCTTTCGCCCCAGAGAAATGGAATTTCCCTAGTCAGGACCAGATGCATACCAGAGAAAAACTACTACAAGAATGAAATTTTATTTTAGGTGCAGAGAGGTGGGTAGCCTCCGTTGATACCAGGCCTGAACCTATAGGCCGGCCGAGGTGGTCTCGCGGTTCTAGGCGCTACAGTCTGGAACCGCGCGACCGCTACGGTCGCAGATTCGAATCCTGCCTCAGGCACGGATGTGTGTGATGTCCTTAGGTTAGGTTAGGTATAAGAAATTCTAATTTCTAGGGGATTGATGACCTCAGCAGTTAAGTCCCATTGTGCTCAGATCGATTTGAACCATTTGAACCTGAATCTATAGGGGGGGGGGGGGGCGGGGAGGGTGGCAAACCTAGGTATTTGTCACGGGCGGCAATTTAAGGTTACGCCAAATTCATATTCTTGAAGAAAATTTGAAAAACATCCCAGTTTGCTTTTGAACGTTTTTCAATAAATTCTAAGTTCCTTTCTGAACGAATTCTAAGTCGATTTTCCAAAGCGTGCATAGTGTATGTGATGTCTCTGCCAGGGGAATCCCCGTCGCATCTAAAAAAAACTTTCCCGGACACAGCAGGGGACGGGGCTAAACGTGCTGAGCCAAACAAACCCGAAAGAGTTAATGACAGTCGCCGTTTGTTTATGTGGTTGATTGGGTGTGCGAAAGATCAGCGTTGTTGCAGTAAACGACTAACAGGGAAAACAGGTAAGGAAGATTACGTATTGTCTTCCTGGTGTATCCAAGAAAATGAAATTCTGGCAGAAAATGTTTTGACGTAACGATACACTACAAGGGGCAGTTGTACAGTCACTGGTTAGCAGCCCCCAGAGTTCTATTCTCGGAATACCACGGATAAATGGTTCAAATGTCTCTGAGCACTATGGGACTTAACATCTATGGCCATCAGTCCCCTAGAGCTTAGAACTAATTAAACCTAACTAACCTAAGGACATCACACAGCACCCAGTCATATATACCACGGATACCGCTTTGTACGAGCATGTAATAATGCCTAACCTGCGAATAAACGTGGGATAACTGAAACGTTGATTCTGGCAGGGCTACTGAAGTGAGCCACAGAATGAGTTTTGACAATGGCTGGAACAGTTACAGAATTAGTGATGACAAGATTGTTTGTTAGAACGAGGAAGGACAAGAAAGGAAGACATCGCACAAATTACATGGTAACTGCTGCAATATTGGGAAGACCTAATTCGGTTTATTTAGTTGACAGTGACAAAACAGACGTGATCAGATCGAGAAACCACACTAGTCTTGGGTGCTATTCATGTTAACAGCTTTCTCAGTATTAGACAACGACATTTAGATTTTTCGTAATACAAAACGTTTGACGAACTTTGATGAGGTAACGAATTCTTTAGCAGAAAGGAAAGCACGGCTTGTAAAGCTGTAGCAAGATTAGTGAGGAAAAGTTTGTTGGGACCTAACGTCTGAAAAAAATTGCAAATACAGCACTTTGAATGATGCAGTCACTGAAAAATTAAACCGCTTTTGGTTGGTCAACAGAATACAAAAAGGCGATCTAAGAATTTACCATAAAATCATCCAGTGTTAGTTTACCCAGATTTCAGCAAGCCCTTCTTTCTTTTCACAGATCCTTCAAATTTTGGCTCTTGTCTTTACTGGTTTTGTGTTTCCTATATTTAATTAGACGTCACACAAAAGAGAAAGCTATTAGCCAAAGCAATAAAGAATGCAAATTTTTTGAAGCGTTCCTATTATTCTAGAAACATATAATCCTTCCCAGTATAAATTATGAATTTTTTTTAAATTTGTTATTCTTCTTTATATTATTATTATTAATATATAAAGGGGGTTGTAGGATGTCAAACCGGCCAATTGGGATCAGAAGTGGCACCACAGGACATTTTAATTTTCACTCCACTGATTATAGGTTTGATGGCTTCCATTACAAAATGTACACGTTTGAATTCCACAGAGCGAATTAATTTGAAGTGCAGTAGAAGAATTCTCTGTGAAGAGGCGTGGCACGGCACTTTGGCACACTTAAGACCAAATAATATATCTTACGTTTTCTCGAACATATATGTTGTAAATATCAAACTCTTCAGAAAGATGTGCGCTGCGAAATAAACATACTTTTGGAAAAATTATTTTCACAATTTTTGACGTCCTGTCTGAAACGCTCGAGCGGGAAGGGAGCGGGGGCGCCACTACCAAGTTTTTACCCCGTTCTGAAATATCGTAGAGTAAGGGCTGGTTACTACAAGCTACCCCCTAAGCACTCGTGTAGTCAGAGCACAGTATAGGTGGAAAGTGAGACAAGTAAACACTGAATCGTAAAGCAAATGAAGCAAGAGAGTCTCGTATGCCAGCTCACTATGCAAACAGGATAAAATGTGAGGACAAAGGGCTGTAACAGGCTGCCGCCTCACACCTTCGCTACTAGGCAAAGAGTGTCTACTCCTCAGATATCGATTAATGGGCACAGAATATGTTTGCTACGTGCTCGCGAGGCAAAAAACACTAGTAATAGTAAAGAGTGAAAGCTGTCATTTGTAAGGAGCAAATTTCGAGTTAAAATCTCTGGAATGAACAGCAATGAGAGTACCTGTAATAAGACATTACTGGAGCTGAGATATTACATTTAATTTATGGACGATGCTAGAAAGTACCTGTTGCTAACTGCAAGGCTGTTTCCACTAGTTTCTACTACCAGCTGGGAAGTTCCTGTTCTGTATCTTTGAGTTACTTGCAGGGTACGAAGCAACAGTAGTTGTGGATGCACCTGTGGAGGAGGATTAGGGAGCATTAGTGTTGACACCGGACGGTCGCTGCAAAAATCGATGAAAGGCGCAGCAGGGGAGCACGTTGGTCAGCCATCGCATTCACGGGACAACAACGTGCCAGGCAGGGCCCCAGGCAAGCACCTGCTGTTTTAATAACACGGCGGGGCAGAGCGTGTACAGCGGACCTCATTAACTGCGTCCACCGGCTAATTCCACACAGAAAACGGCCGCGCCCGTCGCCGGCCTCCGAAACAAAAAACAAGGGACAAAGGAAAAAGCGTGCACGTGGCCGGGCGGGCGGGTGGCGGGCCTTTGCTGTCGCCCTGTGAGCCCGCCGGCTGTCGGCAGGCATAAAATAACAATTTCCGCCGCCGGCGCCGGCGCTGGCCACCCCTGCCGCTGGCGCCTCTACCTGCCACCGGGCAGCGGCACAAACGCGGCGCGGCCCTACCAGCCGGCCGAGTGCCGCTCGGTAATTGAGTGCCGGCCAAGCGTCGCCACACACCGCCTGTTGTTTTTAATCACCGGCGCAACGAAATTCGAGTTTCCATTCATTAGCACAATCAGCTCACTCACTCGTCAACGCTCACAGATTACGACGTACTTGCCAAGCGCCATCACAACGTCCTCTCCCTCCCCCTGTTCTTCAGCCAAGATAAAACATTCAGCGGACTGGCATTATCCAGCAACGTTTTTTTCTTGTAGTATGTTTAGAAGGCGCATGCGATACGTGATTCAAAAATGTGCTGTCGCTCATTTAGGCATTATTCGTGCCGAGGAAAAGGCATCTCTTCTTTCAGGCACACTAGTAATTGCAACCCCTACAGGTAGACAACTCAAGATAATTATGAATGCTTGCGGAACGTGTCTGTGTAACATACAGTTGTTGATCACTTCAGTACTTCGTGTGCTCAGTTACGCTGGATGCGACTGGACTGATAACGTGATTTTCACATGCTTTGTTGACTTCGTCGGTTCCTTAGTTACTGTCACCAAAAATGTTCAAATGTGTGTGAAATCTTATGGGACTTAACTGCTAAGGCCATCAATCCCTGAGCTTTCACACTACTTAACCTAAATTATCCTAAGGACAAACACACACACCCATGCCCGAGGGAGGACTCGAATCTCCACCGGGACCAGCCGCACAGTCCATGACTGCGGCGCCCAAGACCGGTCGGCTAATCCCGCGGGGCTTACTGTCGCCCTCAATAACTATCCTCACACATCAAACATAATGATTAAAATTCCATAACGGCAACACTGTTTGCTTCTGGCCAACTGGGAAGCTGTACCTTTGTCATGTGACTATGAAGGATTTCCCGGCGTAATAATTGATAATATTCTTCTCGGGTATGCAGCCGGATCAAAACGTCTTCATGACACAATATTTCCGCGGTCCAACTGGCCGCCATCTTCAGGTGAGAGTGCTGGTGCACGATCTCGCCGGAACTGACTTCCCAGCGCAAGCAGCGGCCCCTATATAGGCCGCAGAAGACCCACAACGCGTGCGCGAGAAGGTGCCGTAACTGCCCTCTAGCACAGTAGTACCTTTGTCATATTTTGTGCTGTCTATCCTTTTCTCGTCCATTCCTATTTCTGTTTTCCTCCTTCCATTTCATCTGCTAACGTTATGTCTCGCTCCAATCAACTTTTTCTCTGCAGTGATTCGTTCTGTACTGCTACCACATGCTTCTTTTAGATGTAATAATTCAGATTCGAAAAAAGAAATAAGAAAATTACTCTACACAATGTTAATAAGACTGACATTTCTTAAATTACATAGATTTGTCGCTCTAAATAAAATGACTGTGACAACTGCAGGCGACTTAGACTGACTTGAACCTTCAAGCTGTGCGGTATTTTACTTTGAATGCATCAATTCACATGTGTGGGTGGATCAGTTGCAGGGAAGTGAAATGCAGTGTGAGCAACCTGACACACAGTGCCAGTCAACAAAATTTCTGCCTCCTTGGCAAAAATTCTACCTCATATCTGAATATTACCTCAGAGGTGCACACAGGTGCACGTGCACCCATCCACCCACTCACGCACATACACACACTAACACAGGGAGTAGTCATGGCACGTCTGAAATGATAGTCAAACAAGTACATCAGCGACACATACACACAATGTTTAGTTTATGTTTTGCAATGATAATTCCACATCTAAAATGTCCATTACTATATGTGAAGGGTGTAACTCACAATATTTCTGTCTAAAATGTGTGTCAAAAAATATGTCAGCAACAAACATAATGCTGATATCAAGTGCCAGAAAGCTATTGTCACATCTCACCTGATGCCAGGAAACGACTATAAACTCTCAAATTAAAAGCAACAGTGCTATTTACATATCTAAATCCATAACTGTACATAACGCTTGAGACTAAATAACATGCTAAGCAGGTAGTTGATATTTCGTCATAGGTCTAAATGATGTGATATACAAAAAACGAACTCACAAAGCACCGTTTAAGGAAGGAAGAGTAACACGCAATGTTCCATATAGAGCCGGCCTCGGTCGCCGAGCGGCATCCTGCGTCTGCTACGGTTGCAGGTTCAAATCCTGCCTCGGGCACGGATGTGAGTGATGTCCTTAGGTTAGTTAGGTTTAAGCAGTTCTAAGTTCTAGGGGACTGATGACCTCAGATGTTAAGTCCCATAGTGCTCAGAACCATTTGAAACATTTTTTTGTTTCCATATAGAAAAATGTATGCCAAAAACAGCTTCATTAGCAACACAGTGTTCATGTCCAGTGTCACAATGTTATTTTCACATGTAAAATGTCTGTCAAACTATATAAAGGCTGTACCTTAGAGAATGTCAATGTTTAAAACATGTATCAAAAACATTGTCAGCAACACATACACACAATGTTTATGTCAAGTGTCACAATGTTACAATAACATCTTAGCATGATCGTGGATGCTCAAATTAAGTGCCACAATGTTTTTTCCACGTCTAAAATGTATGTAATTTTTTTTAAACACGTAAAGATACTGTAATTTCGCTCTTAGTCCTGCTTGAGGTTATGTTACTAAAGGTACAAAAATCAAACATTCATCACATGATCCCTGTAGAAGTTTTTAAGGAATGCTTCACCTCACGAAGCACCAGGTTAGCGAGGAAGAAGATAAGGCACAATATTCAACACTAAAAAATTTAATCGACACTATTGACTGGCATTTAGAGCTTGATGTTACATCTGATTTGGGATCTACCTCTGATAGAATTTTTGTCGGCTGAAATTACATTTATCTGACATTGTAACACAAGAAAACATGCTAAAAATGATTCATTTTGTTGAGATGTTTGGTGTATTGCATCAAATATACTACATATTTTCGTAATGCACAAGGATAATTGTGTAATACTCGAAATATGAAATGTAAACATACAACATGCCCAAAGACAAGGTTTTGAACTGGGAGGAAAATTTGATATACAGAAAACACAATCTCAAGTACATGACGATTTTGAGTACAAATCACATGCAGCATACTTACGGTTAAGCAAGCGTAATTATTATAGCTCTCTGATTGTGAACAAAATTTAGATCTTCACACCAAATGAAACTGATGTGCTGTTTATCAAAATATACAAAATTTCAAGTACAAAATACATGTGGCACTACTGCTGTAACTTAACTGTCTTGTAATATTAAAAAAATTACATATGACTTGCGTGTCAGACTTGCATCTTATACTGCAGTTGGCAATCAGCTCAGTTCGATTATTTTACCACTGTTTAAAGAAACTAAAAATTGCCTGTATTATTTATCAAAACGCACAAAAACTTGTTCTGTAACATTACATAACATACTGTACTGTTGATATAACTACAGCTTAAAGTGCACTTGTCAATGAGAATAATATGATCTTTGCACCAAAGTAAACTGTTTTATTCTCACCCTTGAACTGTCTGAATTATTTGTAAATAAATAAACAAAAGAAAAACCTAGTCTTCGTTTAGCTTTAAAATCAGCTATACTTGTACATTATAGTGACTTTCATACAAGGGTAAAAACTTTATCTTGCAGTACAGAATATTTATCACCTTCTGCTGATAATGCCAACTTATGCTATCACTTGTTACTACTTATTACTACTTGGCTCTTCACCCCATACATTGCCATTTTACAGTGAAACTGCAAGAAATTGCTGTGTACACCGACATATAACCAAAAAAAAAACCACTTAGAAATTGCTCCAGATGTCACTATATTTCAGCAGACTTGTAACAAATTTTCCCATACATCGCAATGTTACAGCAAAATTGTAAAAAAATACCCCATACATCATATTACAGCAAAACTACAACAAAATGGTCGTTTTATAGCCAAATTGTAACTAAATCTCCTGTTTTAGAAAAACTGTTGCAAATGCCATATAAATGATCACGTTACAGGAAAGTTGTAACAAACTGGACCATAGATTGTGACAGAAAAATGGTAAAAATTTCTCCCTACGTCACCATGTGACAGAAAAATTTTAACAAATTACCTCATACATCAACATTATGACACGAAATTATTACAAACTGTTCAGTATGTCGTGAATGAATAATGGATCCTATTGGGTGAATTATGGTTAGTTCAAAAGATAATTGCCGTTACTCCAAACACAAATGGACAGTATTGGGGAGCAGTGATGGTCAGCTGATGTGATGAGTGTCATTACCTCAATCATAGTGACTACCATTACTCCTAATGCACGGCTTTATTATACATTACAAAAAAATGATGTGCTAATAGTGAGTGTGAACTACTGGACTTCCTCGACTTTGTGCTTGGTTACATACAAGCGTCAAAGAAAATTGTGTTAAATTGCCAAATTCATCCCCATTGTAAAGAAAAACCGTAACATATTGCGTCATACATCGTTGTTATGTTAACCCATACCTCACTAGTGTTACATTAAACTGAAACAAACTGCCAGTGATATAGCGAAATTGTAACAGATTGTATATGTTACAAATTTTTTTTACAATTTTATACAATGCTTTAATGATATTATCAAACGTATAATTTTTAGTGTGATCAGGTGAGTTAAACCTACCGCAGGTAGGTCCTAAATCAGTTGTAACAAAACACTATATTATCCTATCAATAACATCGATTATACTTCCCTTTGTGTAGAACATGGCGCATTATCTTCTTCTCCCTTAAAATGGCAGTTGGTGAGGTGAAACATCAGTGAAGTGAGAAATTCAATGACAGCACGATGCTTGTAATGTACATCACCTACGGACGCTATTTTGAAACTATCCCTCAGGTACGCAAGTGACGGAAACTTGGCGCGCGCTCTCAGGAGGCTTCAAATTTTGCATACGTAACGTTTCGCGTTTTTAGCATTGTTTTCGGCTGAGAAAAAAATGCAGTGCATTACTTCCTGGGCAACGCTTGTACGTATGCATTCCACACTCACATGGAAATAGATGCAAGAATGGAATATCCACTGGGTTCTTCAGCATTGTGTGTGTATGTATTTAGCACACTTTCCACTGTATGGAAGCAAGACCGTATGTCAGATTACAATCAGAATCAGGTTAGCAATATGTGCTTTATCCATCTGCAGCAACTGGGATAATATTTATTGACAAAATCGGGCAACCAATTGTATAACAGAAATTTTATTTCTTAACCTGGTTCAGAAAATTTGAATTAATGTGTGGTCCCACGTTGACCTGATGGCGACCCATCCCTCACCATTCGTTCTTGTAATTTTTTTATTATGGTCTTTCATTCTCTCCCAGAAAAGAGATGACACATTCCAGCGACATAATATTTATGGAATAAACTACATAAACTACTTATTTTTTATTTATTTTTAAGACCCGTGCTTAGGCACAAGTGAGGAGATTGTGGCTTGCGGCACCGCAAATCTGTACACCACTGCCATAAGACCTTTACACATTAGCGATTGGACCGCGCGACCCGTCGTGCATTCGCAGGTCCCCACGACTAAGCCACTCAGTCGCGTTTGACTTACTCGTGACGATCTGACAGTCTTGCTGCAAAGAGCGGGAGTAGCCAGTTGACGACTCGCCAGATTGTGCTGTAGCTGTTTTTAGTTAGCGGTTCATAATTGCTGAACAACGAGCATAACCTGTGTCTTCTTAAGGACGTTTTCTCTTGTTTTGTGCACTAAGAATGGATTTTAGCGTGTAACTATTCATCATTGAAGTAGAACGTCGTCCTGAAATTTGGCATTCAGTAAATGAGGATTATGGCAATAAGATCGAAGGAACAGCGTCTTCAGTGCTAACAAAGTAATTTGATAATTTGTGTTGTATACTCGCGGTAAAGAGGCTTCTTAGGGTGTGATGCCGCGTTGGTGTTCAAAACAAATTTTTTCTCTACTTTTATCCAACTTGAATAGGACCTACACCTGATCTGAGAAAAATCGTAGAGCGCAGCGTGGTTTAGTTGTTACTTTACAGAAATCTTCTTTCCCGTTCTTGCCATGAAATACTCGCTATTTTGTTACCATTTCATAACTGCGTCCAACAAGCTCACAGCTTTTGCCACGGAGACTCAGCTGAACGGTTCAGTCGCATTTCTGGGGATTCAGTCACGCACTGCAGCGATTTTACCGTGTAGATGAATCGCTGCGACAAAGTGTCCAGTGTGTAACGAAGCTGAGGCTCATAAAACCTTTCAGAATTATAAAAATTATCAAACGCCTGTTATTGCGAGGCTATAATCGATTCTAAGAGAATTTTCAAGCGTGCACTCGTCACTCACGAACACTACGATGTATGGTTTTAAAATGCTGACCCGCAGTATTATACTACGCTTGCGAAATTATAAATGACATAAACGGAGTTAATCCGAAAGTAATGTAGAGGGTGTTTTGAAAACATATATTCCATGCCATCAGACCATACCTTCAACATAAATGAACACAGAAATTTGAGGTGAATTTCAACGTACGCATTTTATTTTAAAAAGAAAAATTCAGTTTTACAAAAGTATGCATGCATACGAATTTAGGCTTGGAATACGTTGCACAAGTAAGATGAGGATCAAAGTTTTCGTTTACCTAACCTGTTCAATATTTCGTTCAAGAAAAACACATGATAGTCAACTTCATCTCATACATTTGCGAGCATTGTCTGCAGTTATTGGGTTCTCTGCTGTAGCAATAGGGCGTCGTATTTCACCGAAAGTTGTTGTAAAAGTTAAACAGAAAAATACAAATGAAACCCCATACGGTGACATGAGGCCAACTAGGAGGCCAGCGGTGCAAACCGGGAGTATTACGTCCCTCACTGCTGACCCATCGGTGAAGCGGTTCATTGTTAAAAAAAACTCCCAAATGCTGTGCCAGTGTGATGCTGCTCCGTCCTTCTGAAAGATAAATTTTCAGTGTTTTCTGGCAGTTGTGTAAAACGCAATTCTCCAACAAACGTAACTGCTTTAACTCAGCACGCTAGCGAGCTAACTGCACCAGGAAAGCCTTACCAGCAGCCATATGCACTGGCAACTTCAAGTTGGAGTTAAGGTAAAATCTTAGTTTTTAAGCGCAACTTAAATTCCAGCCTAAGTTTCTATCCTCATTCATGGTGAAGATAGTCTTATGAAATCACAATTGTTATGAAATCACAATTATCCTATACGAGGACTAAACCTGTTTGCAGCACTTTTGTTGCCTTATTCATGCTATTTCCTTTCCGAAATTTGAAATTGTTTGTTTTCCATTCTTTGCAGCTACACGAAGGTTTTGATTAATTACCACACACGAAACAAACAATATTATTTGTTTATAGGCGCAGTTTTAAAAAGTTAATTATATGAACGAGGATAGTAACAGAGAAATGGCCTGGTGCATATTTAGCATTTTCCACGGATGGGTGTGGAGGTAATTTTCCATAAACCGTCGTTTCCTGGGGGCGAACCGTTAAGCTCAATACGGGTCAAGAAGGCAAAGATGAGGTCAAGCACAAACCTCATACAAAATCGGATCTTACCAGAGAACGTAATAAAAATACTTCTGCCATACGTGAGAGAGGAGCTTGCCTACTAGATCCGCTGGGTTGACGACACAAGAGCAGCCAAGTACAGGAAATTCTCTGAAGCCAACTGCCGAGAAAGCCTAACGGTAATCGTCATCAAAAAAGAAGGGAGCAGAGGTGTCGTACGATCGTCACCGAACAAGGTGATCCCCTCATTGCCATGATACTGAAATAAATTGTAGCTTCTGTGACAAACAGTTACCAATATCCAGAATGAGATTTTCACTCTGCAGCGGAGTGTGCGCTGATATGAAACTTCCTGGCACATTAAAACTGTGTGCCCGACCGAGACTCGAACTCGGTACCTTTGCCTTTCGCGGGCAAGTGCTCTACCAACAGAGCTACCCAAGCACGAATCACGCCCCTTCCTCACAGCTGTACTTCCGCCAGTACCTCGCCTCCTACCTTCCAAACTTTACAGACGCTCTCCTGCGAAACTTGCGGAACTAGCATCCTGAAAGAAAGGATATTGCGGAGACATGGCTTAGCCACAGCCTGGGGGATGTTTCCAGAATGATATTTTCAATCCGCAGTTACCAATATGTCCATTCGTGAAAACAGCGTATGTTCTTGCTAGCATTCTGATGACATTCGCGCCATGCCGCGACGGCTCCGACGCTACAGGCAACACTGAGATCACTATCGCTGCAATATGCTCCACTTGCAGTGCATAAACATGACGCAGTTCTTACACCGATTTCTCCCATCCTCAACAAAATTCTGTGCCTTGTTCTATTCGCAGCTTCTGCATTGCAATTCGTAAGGACTATCCGCGGTAAGCAGGCCTTCTGCGTTCATAATTGTTTTGCATGACCGATGTAAATAACAGATTGTGTGACAGTATCCCCGCCAATCCTGCACGGAATGACATCATTGCACGGAAACAATATTGCTGTTCACCGCTGCAAATAGGATGGACACGGTGGTCACTGATTCAGAGAATTTCTATGGGACTATTGCGATAACAGTGATCTTTTTCAGATAAATCGTCTAGTAACATTAACCTAGTGACTAGCCACACAGGAATGTTCATTCGAAGTAATTGATGAGCCCTGGACGGCTAATCTCAAGTGAAGACCGACAGAGAGAGGGCACTACCACAGCTTACTACAGAATTAGTCTCAAATTCCTTTTCAAAAACCATCCAAGTCGATGTTGTATTATCAATATTACGTGATACTTATGCAACATTGGCGTTCTATTACTAGTTGTGAATACTTCATCTTCAAATCGTTCAAATGACTGTAAGCACTATGGGATCATCTAAGGTCATCAGTCCCCTAGACTTAGGACTACTTAAACCTACCTAGCCTAAGGATATCACACACATCCATGCCCGAGGCAGGATTCGAACCTGCGACCGTAGCAGCAGCGCTGTTCCGGAACCACTCGGCCGCAGCGGCCGGCACTTCATCTTTTTCAGTCCACTGTCATGAAGTATTGTTAGCTTACTTGGTACACGTGGAGCTTCTTTCAGTACTTGAGGTTGATTCATAATTTCTGTTTTAGTTATGTCTATATACACTACTGGCCATTAAAATTGCTAGAACATCAAGAAATGCAGATGATAAACGGGTATTCATTGGAAAAAAAATATTTTACTATAACTGACATGTGATTACATTTGCACGCAGTTTGGGTTCATAGATCCTGAGAAATCAGTACCCCGAACAACCACCCCTGACCATAATAACGATCCTGATACGCCTGGGCATTGAGTCAAACAGAGCTTGGATGGCGTGTACAGGTACAGCTGCCCATGCAGATTCAACACTATACCACAGTTCATCAAGAGTAGTGACTAGCGTATTGCAACGAGCCAGTTGCTAGGCCACCATTGACCAGACGTTTTCAATTGGTGAGAGATCTGGAGAATGTGCTGACCTGGACAGCAGTCGAACATTTTATGTATCCTGAAAGGCCCTTGCAGGACCTGCAACAAGCGGTCGCGCATTAACCTGGTGAAATGTAAGGTTTTGCAGGGATCGAATGAAGGGTAGAGCCACGGGTCGTAACACATCTGAAATGTAACGTCCACTGTTGATAGTGCCGTCAATGCGACAACAGGTGACCGAGACGTGTAACCAATGGCACCCCATACCATCACGCGGGGTGACAAGCCAGTATGGCGATGACGACTACACGCTTCCAATGTGTGTTCACCGATATGTCGCCAAATACGGATGCGACCACCATGATGCTGTAAACAAAACCTGGATTCATCCGAGAAAATGACGTTTTGCGATTCGTGCACCTAGGTTCGTCCTTGAGTATACCATTGCAGGCGCTCCTGTCTGTGATGCAGCGTCAAGGGTAACCTCAGCCATGGTCTCCGAGCTGATAATCCATGCTGCTGCAAACATCATCGAACTTTTGGTGCAGATGGTTGTTGCCTTGCAAAGGTCTCCATCTGTTGACTCAGGTATCGAGACGTGGCTGCACGATCCGTTAAAGCCATGCGGATAAGATGCCTGTCATCTCAACTGCTAGTGATACGAGGCCGTTGGGATGCAGCACGGTGTTCCGTATTACCCTCCTGAACCCACCGACTCCATATTCTGCTAACAGTCATTGGATCTCGACCAGCGCGAGCAGCAATGTCGCGATACGATGAACCGCAGTTGCGATAGGCTACATTCCGACCTTTATCAAAGTCGGAAACGTGATGGTACGCATTTCTCCTCCTTATAAGAGGCATCACAACAACGTTTCACCATGCAACGCCGGTCAGAAGCTGCTCGTGTATGAGAAATCGGTTGGAAACTTTCCTCATGTCAGCACGTTGTAGGTGTCGCCACCGGCTCCAACCTTGTGCGAATGCTCTGAAAAGCTAATCATTTGCATATCACAGCATCTGCTTCCTGTCGGTTAAATTTCGCGTCTGTAGCACGTCATTTTCGTGGTGTAGTAATTTTAATGGCCAGCAGTGTAAAATATTGGCACACTGGACAATTATTAAAAAAAAATAGTTTTTTAACACAGCTAGAACGCTATGAAAATAGGAAAGGTTTGAATTTGAAATTTGTTTGCAATTTTCTTCAGTTCGACGCAATAACTTATTTTCGCAGGCTTTACAAATCGATCCGTACGAGGAAACATGAAAAACGATTTATGATCGGGATGTAGGTAAGACGCTGAAAGATAATAAGCAATGTACAATCGTCGACCTTTCAGTAACTACTGGTATAATTTGGAGTGACTGTTCAATCGGACGTATGTTACACTATCTGTCCGTCTATCAGAGTATAGCATCAATGCTACCAACGTTACACTTTTCATATTTGTATCACATGATACTTCAAGTCGACAGTCAATTTTGCTGTGAAGAAACGCTTCTAGTAGTCTATAGTTGACGTTTGATCACTCTGGACATTGATCAGACACAAAGAACCTGTCCAGCAATCAGTGAACTCATGGGAACCATCCTAGTATATGTCTCCAACTATTTATTACATCCAATGAAAAATATAACATGTAATAAGTAGGATGGAAACTTCGAAGTTTTTGGTTGTTCATACTGACGAAAATTTAATTTGAAAGAAAACATATTTTGGATCTAAAATAAATCAGTTCAGGCAATCTACACTTAGATCCATCCCAAATCTCATAGAGAGACAAATAAGTAAGTTAATATACTTTTCGTACTTTCACTCAATGAAGCCACGTGAAATAATGTTGAGAATATTAATCTTTAGAAAAGAAAGTTGCCTAGTTGAAAACATCTGTTTCGGAAGTTAGGCATTTTGACCAGTGTTTCACAATATACTTCTTCTTTTGCAAATTTGATTTTAAATAACTTACTACAGTCAAAAAGGAACAATTATGTGCAGTTATTACAATAGCAGAAGAAAATCCGACATTCATCATTTCACATGAAGGCTGTCTTTAGGCAAAAAGACAAAGCAGTTCTCAGAATTTTGATTATTTTCCGAGTGACACAAAGTGTCTGACAAAGAGAAAATGCAAATGTTAAATAGCACTTTACACATCATTATGATCAACTGTGAAAACAATCCATGGAACAAAAACGTAGCTAACCACTGAAATGGAAACAGATGGGCCTGACAGGATAATAGTGAGGCAATGGTGCTACAAGTTCATTTTGCTAGTACAGGTTGCACATATTCCGGAGCACCCAATAATGATGTCACAGGTTGTCCCCAGCCAGCACATGGCCCCCCTTTCCCACTACCCTCCACCCACCGCTCTCCACTCCTCCCCCTCCCCTCACCTTCCCCTCTCCTCAAAATGGTGGGAACTGAATTTTTGGCATGAAATATGCTAAGTCTGGGATAAGGTTTGAAGCTGAATCTGCTGCACGTTATATACAGAACTGTATCTAGAGATGAACCCACAATTCGTAACACCCAGGATAGAGTTTGAAGGTGAGTCCATCACACTTTATGTTCAGAGACGTATTCTGTGTCTGATGGTGGATTCACCAGTGGAAGGACTGGGGCATGGAAGCTATCTGTGACACAGACATACAAAAAATAGAGCAAATTCAATGCAAACACAGAATATGATGTTGGAAGTGACTGGATGCATTTGGATAAATGGTTCAAATAGCTCTGTGCACTATGGGACTTAACTGCTGTGGTCATCAGCCCCTAGAACTTAGAACTACCTAAACCTAACTAACCTAAGGACATCACACACATCCATGCCTGAGGCAGGATTAGAACCTGTGACCGTAGCGGTCGCGTGGTTCCAGACTCAATCGCCTAGAACCGCTCAGCCACTCCGGCCGGCTGCATTTGGATACAGTGCTATACTACAGTATCCGACTAATGTGCTGTTCAGTCTTGTACGTAAGAATGACAGTCACAAAGGACTGTCTCCCTCCATCCAATGGACGTCTAGCACACAAAATAGCATGATTGGGGTGATCATGTGATGTCATTGTGGACCTTTAGCGTATAAAAGAAGATGTGATATGTGTAAAGGATACCTTTGGATGGTTGTTATTATTGAAGAGTCTAGACAATCTTGTTACAGATATTGGTAATATAAACTATATCAAAGATGCCACGCTGTTTAGCAGAATGAATTTAAATGTGGTTATGACCGCTGCAGAACCCTTTTGCGAAGAATATTTAGCTATTTACAGAGCTACAACACTGTCAAAAATGACATGCAAGTGGTTGAAATCAAGACTTCGTGATTGATGATATGCATGTAGAGTCTCTATGTGTATGGGTGTAGAGCTGTTTGTGGTCGATGGTTATGGTTTGGATGCATAACCTGCTAACTTTCGTCTATAAATGACACTGCTGTGGAGACCCATTTTGTAAAGCCCTTACGGCCCAAGATGCTACCTGCAGTCGACCCTCTGCCAGCTAACGAATAACTTATTACTGGAGTGATAAAAATGGAACATGTACAACTGTTTCCACACTTCGAGTTTCCATCAATTACAGCAACATATGAGTCTGCAGACATGCACTGTGGTGGATCGAAACAGCACATGGAACAGTTCGCAAACTTCGAGTTTCCAATACATCCATCATGTGTACAAATAGTTGAGTTTCATATAGATATGAAGCGACTGTTACTATATTTTTCATGAGCCTTCTATCCTAAATGCATCCATGTGGATCATCAGGGAGAGGGGAAGCGCTAGGATTTTTTACTAGGCTTGTATAAAAGACACACAAATATTTTCATAGAAAATCAAACAACACGTGGATATCTCATCCATGTGAACACATACATATGGAAAACGTACAAAAATGAAACAAAATCGGTAAAATTAGAGGAAAATCAGATATAATCGCGAAAAATTGATGTGAAATACGTGAAAATTGAGGAAGATTGATGAATTATCTAAAATCGCTAAAACCTTGTAAAATAACTGAAACTGGTTGGCAATAGGTAAAATTAGAGAACAAATACCATGAAACGTATAGTGACAGAAATGAATCTAATAGCGTGTTCTGGATGAGAGTAGACTGTTGCTACAATTAATAATGGGAAGAGGAGGCACTCCAGAGATGTGATGCAAAGACGAAACGGCCAGTTATTCCTCACATGAGCAGTATAACCTAACGTGAGACCATGATATGTGTGTGCAAGAGGAAGATTACCAGGGGCAGTGGTAAACTGCAGTAAGTGTTTTGCATCTCCTCTGGCTACTAATTGTGGTGTTTATTTCCTTGTAAGATGTCTCTGTTTCTTTATATATATTTTAATCTGCTGATGATCATTTTGTAGGACTGCTATGGACATGTTACAATTCCCAAACTGTAATCGATCTTCAACTTCGAAAACAGCAGGTATCATACCTCTCTGGAAACCTATGTTGTGTTTGTGTTACAAAGAATCGACATTTTCTTTGGAGTGCAAGGTAGTTATTTTATCACCTTATAGTTTGTTACCATAATTTATCAGACAGGGACTTGCAGGGAGACTGTATGTCATGTGGTGGAAATGTGTTTCTTACGTTGGAGTATTATCAACGTTGAATTCCACATGCACATGATTACCAGGTCAGAAACTATACAGCTCTAGGATTATAGTGTGTTTAAGTGCATAACCGTGCAGTGCTTGGAAAGTGTTTATGTTGCATGATCATTTCTCTATTAATGATATCTTCTTGGTATGGACGCCAAGTACTGGAACAATACTTCAGAATTGTTAGCACAAGTGATTTACGTAAAATGTTTCAAACTTCTTTTCTAACTCACTGAAAGAAGTTTTTGAGGTGCTTCAAATCCTGTGTACATTTTCTTGACAGTTGTCCTGTTTACAGAGTTAGTGCAGCATAGTGCGTAATTTCACATGTCAAACATCACTGCAATGCATTTGTTTGGTTCTTCATAAGTTACATTTTCCAATTCTGGCGAAAATCTTATAGGACAGCTGCGAGCATAGCAAATATCCGAACTGTAATCGGATGTGGGCACTGGGTGCTGTGCATCTGCATAAGTATAATGTGCATGTATCAGAAAGAATCTAATTTTTCTTTGGTGTAAAAGGAAGTAGTTTTATCATTTTAAAGTTTTGAATGCGTCTGTATGTCAAATGAATGAATGAATGTCGTGTGACTAGGCCTCCCGTCGGGCAGACCGTTTGCCGGGTGCAGGTCTTTCGATTTGACACCACCTGGTGACTTGCGCGTCGAAGGGGATGAAATGATGATGATTACGACAACACAACACCCAGTCCCTGAGCAGAGAAAATCTCCGACCCAGCCGGGAGTCGAACCCGGCCGTTAGGATTGACATTCTGTCGCGCTGACCACTCAGCTGCCGGGGGCGGACTGTATGTCAGATGTTGGACATATATGTTCTGCATTAGAGTATTAAGAGCTTTACATTCTATATGATCAATATTTTGGAATCGACCATGGTTTAACGTTATAGCATGTTTAAGTGCATGTGTTTATGTTCTATGATCATTTCTCTCTTGCCAATACCTTCTTGGTACTAACTCCAGACACTATGAAACATCCCCTTAGAAAAATTTATAAACGATAGTGCTGGTAAACCTCTATGTTATATGATTTTCAACCACCTGAGCAAAACTGAAGGTACTCAGACATTTCTCTCTTTACTTATGCTGATCAACACAACGAACACACAATATTTTTAGCGCAACGCAGTCTGACTTTCAATACTCCCTGGAAAAGAATGGCCCTGACTAACAATAACCTATACCTTTCATGAATCACTTCACAAAAATCTTCGTTACTCGAACTACTGCAATACAGCGAGCGCCAATACTGCCAACTAAATGAAAGATTCTAACTACTGAAGGCACTAACTACTGAGAGACATAGCAAATGAAATATTTTGATAGAGAACAAACACTGTATTTACCTCAATAGTGCTCAAAAGTCATTATATATATATATATATCAATTCGTGACACCCAGTCTCACAAATTTCCTTTTTATGGCGGACACACTTTCAGATCGTCCGCTCTCAAAACTCTGCCATCTCTCTCCCAACGTCCATCAATGCTGGCGGCTCACCTCCAACTGCGCAACGCTAAGCGCTGTTCAAATCCAACTACCCATCACTACAATAGTGAACATTCCAACAATGCCAACCAGCCACAGACTGCACACAGCACAGTCAGTGATTTTAACGCAGAGTGCTACGTGGCGTTACCAACATAAAACTGGAACAGTACTTCAGAATTGCTAGCACAGTTAATTTACATAAAATACATCAAACTCCATTCATGTGGAGCTACATCATGCGTATACCACACGTTTTTGCTTCACAGTCTGCTACATCACCACAACACTCTCATATCTACTATACCCCAGTAAGGGGTGCTAACCTCCTCGACAGGGAAGCATGCGGAGTGATCTTGTACACTTGGGTTGGTGCCATGAGTAAAATTTGTGTGGAGCAGTCTTTGATGAACAGCAATTGTGGACTCAGCTCGCTCTGTTCCTTCATGAAACGTGTAGTGTAGTGTGCGTATTACTGTCCTATCTCTGGCAGTTGCAAACTAAATCGATGACAGCGTAGCAGGGAGGGTTGATCAAAGTCTTTCATTAATGCGAGAATATTCTGTGACTCCCATCCACACAGTGGAAAGATGGCCAATCGTAATCGTAAATTCCTCCCTATGATCGAAGCGTTAGAATTAGATGGATAACGCAACTGCATCGGTGTAGGATGTTGTCTGCCATACTTCGGTGCATATGTAGGAGAATCAACCATGAATTTACATACTGCACAGTCATCTATCTTTATTTGCAACCTACTATGTGTTACTTGCAAAAGAGTGGATGTGGTATATGGCACTCGCAAAGTAATGGAGGGGTGGTTTAGCGATAATACAGAAACTGGGAAGCATGCTGCAGCGTCGCTGGTTGGCATTGAAAGAATGGAAAAATGGGTAAAATTGATAAAATTCATCACACGATCACTGTGGTGCTTATGACAGTACATCGTCCCATATCGATGGTGTCATTCCCTTTGCACCCCTCTACTGGTACGCTATTGATTACCACATAATGATTGACTGACGCTACTTGTATGACATGGAGAGAGTCGTGGTGGGAGCAACACCTTCCAGGTGTGGCCAGCACCTAAACAGTGATCGCCTACATGGCTGCAATATGAAGAATCAATAGTTTTGGTCTCTTAAAGATTGAACACTGAGACATCTGCTATCCCATCACTGTGGAAGATGAGATTAAATGCAGAGGTCATCACCTTCTAACATCTATTTGGAAATGCTCCACAAAGCTTCAAACTCTTCCAGTTCCCATATGTTGGGATGTCCTCCGCATTTACGTCAATAAGAAACACTGCCACTGTGTTTCACTTCAACCACCCTACGTGTTGCGGGAACAGCACTGTTTACACCATGTTATGTCCAGCTTCCTGCGAGAGGCAATGGATCGAAAAGTGTTAATGTCAGTTTAGCAGCTGACATAGACCTCAAAGTCATGGTAGAAAAACAAAATGAATGGCTGTGTACACGGCTGTAGGCATACACTGCTTCGATGTGTCATAGCAAAAAGCACCCCGTGATTTCAGACGGTTTTGTCGTTATTTTGATTGTAACTTTCGTATATATTGTCAGATTAAATTGATCGTTATGAAAGTGGTAGGGTATATGTGTAACGAATAAAATATCCCAGAACCAGAAAGTGTATGTGTAGGTATATGTATCTGAGGCAGTTAAATAAAGTGTTTGAAGTCATTCCAAAGATTGGGGTGATTTCTGACACATGTGCTTCTTAAATCTCTGTCCGAAGTTACGGTGTAAAGAGGGCGAATTCGGACAGTTACTGCCTTTTTTAAAATTTTTCATGCTTTTTATTTGATTTTGGTGACTTTTACACATTTTAAGGTAACGCTTTGTTACGAATAAGTGATATGGAATGATATAATGAATTTTATATATTACAGATAAGTTTACTGTCAGAATTCACCCCGTTGTCCGCAATCACCCCGTATATCAAACAACAACAGAAGAATGCTCCCTTTGTGCCCTATTGTCGATATGGTCTTCCTCCACTGCAGGTGACAAAACTTTACACAGTTCCGTGGAAGCAACTTCGATCACTGTTCGCCTGTTCCAGTGGACCAGAACATGTATATTTAATTGGATCACCACATATGGTCGATGTGAACAGGCAGACAATGTTCGTTTCCCAATATTTTGGAAAAAGGGAGACAGTAAAATCTTATTGAATTTTACCAGGTGATGTTACTGAAAATTTTATAGTTTATAGACTACTCTGTTGGATGTTACAAAAGTAAAGAGAAACAAAGAGGAGAGAGAGAGAGAGAGGCTGGTAATCATAAGAACATGATAAAGAAGATTAGGACACATACAGGATGATATTTACTGTCATTTGATATCAATGAATTGTAGGTGCTATGCCTCTGAATTTATTTGTGCAGTTCGTGTGTACTTGGCATGGTTGTGAATTTCCTTCATTGCATTAGTGTGCTATTTTTTTCATTGTGATATCTCTCTATCTGTCAGCCTTCTAACTAATGAAACAGTGCTCTTGGAACGTGAGATTTGGAGAGAATTATCAGCGATCTGTAACTTAGCGGGAGGCATCTCTTACTGGTCGAAATCAGATGGATTCAAATGCTACATATCGAAGACTGGAAGATTAGTGAGAATACTGTAGGTAAGCGAAAATCTGACGAAAGGGAGAAGTTGAGAGGTGAGCTCTATGTCGTTTATTCTAAGTACTGTGGGCAATCATATCACAACCTCTCACAAATGTGTCGTACACAGAGTTTCGTACAGAGAGACAATCAGCAACAGAAGTTCTGGCTTTTGTTTTTTCGACAGATAAGAGACAACTGAAAGAACTGGAAGCGAGGTGTAGAAAAGCTAATGCAGTGAGCGCTCAGCTACGATCTACTCTCTTCTGCAAGAAGGAAGTCAGTACCAACACTAAGTCATCTCTGCACCGTTCAATCTTTCGACCAAGTTTGTTGTATGGGAGCGAAAGCTGGGTGGATTCAGGTTACCTTATCAACAAAGTTGAGGTTACGGATATGAAAGTAGATAGGATGATTGTAGGTACTAGTAGATGGAAACAATGGCAGGAGGGTGTCCACAATGAGCAAATCAAAGAAAAACTGGGAATGAACTCTACAGATGTAGCAGTCAGGGCGAACAGGCTTAGATGGTGGGGTCATGTTACACCGCATGGGAGAAGCAAGGTTACCCAAGAGACTCATGGGTTCAGCAGTAGAGAGTAGGAGGAGTCGGGACAGACCAAGGAGAAGGTACCTGGATTCGGTTAAGAACGATTTTTAACTAATCGGCTTAACATCAAAAGAGGCACCAATGTTAGCACTGAATAGGGGATCATGGAGGAATTATACACTCCTGGAAATTGAAATAAGAACACCGAGAATTCATTGCCCCAGGAAGGGGAAACTTTATTGACACATTCCTGGGGTCAGATACATCACATGATCACACTGACAGAACTACAGGCACATACCTGTAGACACAGGCAACAGAGCATGCACAATGTCGGCACTAGTACAGTGTATACCCACCTTTCGCAGCAATGCAGGCTGCTATTCTCCCATGGAGACGATCGTAGAGATGCTGGATGTAGTCCTGTGGAACGGCTTGCCATGTCATTTCCACCTGGCGCCTCAGTTGGACCAGCGTTCGTGCTGGACATGCAGACCGCGTGAGACGACGCTTCATCCAATCCCAAAAATGCTCAATGGGGGACAGATCCGGAGATCTTGCTGGCCAGGGTAGTTGACTTACACCTTCCAGAGCACGTTGGGTGGCACGGGATACATGCGGACGTGCATTGTCCTGTTGGAACAGCAAGTTCCCTTGCCGGTCTAGGAATGGTAGAACGATGGGTTCGATGACGGTTTGGATGTACCGTGCACTATTCAGTGTCCCCTCGACGATCACCAGAGGTGTACGGCCAGTGTAGGAGATCGCTCCCCACACCATGATGCCGGGTGTTGGCCCTGTGTGCCTCGGTCGTATGTAGTCCTGATTGTGGCGCTCACCTGCACGGTGCCAAACACGCATACGACCATCATTGGCACCAAGGCAGAAGCGACTCTCATCGCTGAATACGACACGTCTCTATTCGTCCCTCCATTCACACCTGTCGCGACACCACTGGAAGCGGGCTGCACGATGTTGGGGCGTGAGCAGAAGACGGCCTAACGGTGTGCGGGACCGTAGCCCAGCTTCATGGAGACGGTTGCGAATGGTCCTCGCCGATACCCCAGGAGCAACAGTGTCCCTAATTTGCTGGGAAGTGGCGGTACGGTCCCCTACGGCACTGCGTAGGATCCTACGGTCTTGACGTGCATCCGTGCGTCGCTGCGGTCCGGTCCCAGGTCGACGGGCACGTGCACCTTCCGCCGACCACTGGCGACGACATCGATGTACTGTGGAGTCCTCACGCCCCACGTGTTGAGCAATTCGGCGGTACGTCCACCCGGGCTCCCGCATGCCCACTATACGCCCTCGCTCAAAGTCCGTCAACTGCACATACGGCTCTCGTCCACGCTGTCGCGGCATGCTACCAGTGTTAAAGACTGCGATGGAGCTCCGTATGCCACGGCAAACTGGCTGACACTGACGGCGGCGGTGCACAAATGCTGCGCAGCTAGCGCCATTCGACGCCCAACACCGCGGTTCCTGGTGTGTCTGCTCTGCCGTGCGTGTGATCATTGCTTGTACAGCCCTCTCGCAGTGTCCGGAGCAAGTATGGTGGGTCTGACACACCGGTGTCAATGTGTTCTTTTTTCCATTTCCAGGAGTGTATAAGGGGGGCTATGCTCCAGACTGAACGCTGGAAGGCATAATCAGTCTTAAATGATAATGATGATGATGATGATGATGATGATGAGAGACAACATTCTTCAGTGAGTTTTGTGTGCCTATAAAGAGGGTGGACTGATATCTTAATAGGTACACCAAATTTACATTTATATATAATGCTTACATGTTAAGCTTTCTTACAGTGTTTGGCGGAAGATACAGCTACTAGTCACTCCCTTTGTCATTCCACTTGCTAATAGAGAAGGCAAGAAAGACTAGATATACCTATAAGCGCTAGTTTCTCGTATCGTATCTTCACGGAAATGTACGTTGGCGGCAGTACAACCTCTCTGCAGTCAGATTCAAATGTTAGCTTTCTATAAGGTTCATTGGAATAATACCATTTTCTCTCCAGGGATTCCCATTTGAGTTCTCAAGGCATCCACATACTAATTTGGCAGGAGCCAATGTGAACAGTTCTATAGGACTGTATTCTGAGGGAAACCTAGGTCTGCACACTCGTATACGTTTGCGATGTGGGTATCAGTAGATAGATATTTCGTTATTGCTCACTGTGTCAGTCTTCCCAGGATATTTCAAAAACACATCTCAGAATTTTTTTCAGTTTGCACGAGGGAGACATATTCTTCAACTTCCTAGTATTTCGTTCCAGCGACAAATGGATCAAATGGCTCTGAGCACTATGGGACTTAACATATGAGATCATCAGTCCCCTAGAACGTAGAACTGCGGTTCCAGACTGAAGCGCCTAGAACCGCTCGGCCACCCCGGCCGGCAAAATAGGAAGTGTTATCACAAGCTGTACACAAGCTAAATTTTTACGTTGTTCTGGACTAAATAACGCGAGCGAAATGACAAAGGACGAATACAGCGCCGCGAGCAGGCAAACAATAGTGCACATTTGAATACACCGGTTGTCTCTCCTAGGAATCATTAGGCGCATTTACTCTACCATTTCACCAGATACTTGCAATTTAGTTACTGCATTATTTAGTTGGAGTCAGCCCCGAGAACTACTGCTCATCGCGTTTTTCATGCAAATCCCAGTGCCAACAGAGCATTGGTCTGTTCCCCGTCACAAACAAAATTAATTTTAGCGCAAAATTCTACGTGCCCATTCGATAGAGTAGCCCCAGATTAGTCTAATGCGATATTTGTTTTATCGATACGTGTCAACAGCGACAGCAAAACATGGCAGGTAAACAGTAATCCAGCAGCGCTGCATGCTTGGCGGTAGCAGTCAGCGTGGGACAGGGCAGTGCTGGAGTACAGGATACTCTTCTAGTTTTACTGTCGCCGTTAATACATATTGATAACAGAAACACTATTTTAGCTTGGGACCGCTCTATTGAATGGACACCTAAAATTCCGCTTAAAAATCGTTTAGTTTGTAACTCGAAATTTTGTTTGAAACTCGAAACAAAGCAAAGGTTTCCGTCGACACTGGGCGTCGCATGAAAGACGTGGTGCGCACTGCTTGTTGTGGCCGACTCCAGCTACATAATGCAGAAACGACATTGCACGTATCTGCTGAGGCACCAGAGAAAATGTGCCTGCCGACTCTCAGGAGAGGCCTCCTGTATATGGGGTCACATGTTCTAGAATTACGTGGTTGCCTACTTTTCGTTCTTCGGCTTCCATTTTCCATTTCTTCTTCCGATTTCTTTTGAGATATGCCTCACAGTAAGTGTTGCTCAAAGACAAATTCTGTGTAATACGAGCTTTATTGTAACTTTTTGCCCTATCAATAAAGTCAGCATATATTACTGAGCTTGTAGAGTCGGTTAACACGTTCACGCCGGCGCTGATAATTGTGTTTCTTGCTGTGAGGCGGCACGATTATCCATGATTTCCTTAATGTGGCATCTCTGCTTTTCCTGTTAGTCACCTTGGAGCGGCAGTGCTATTTAAGGTCTGTGCTACTATTAATATATTGACCTTTTATTCTGAAAGTGGTGTAATACCATTCTTTTAAGACAACGAGAGGTGACATGAAATAATTTTACACTAAATTAATCACAAATTTGTGGTAGTTCAGTTGTTCAGAAAGCTTCCTCGTTGTAGGTTCATAAAAAATTGTATTTACAGCTTTTCGCTGCTTCTAGCCGATAGACAATACATCACGTGTTAGTGTAAAGCTGGCAGCATAATTGGTATAGCCGAGAGTGATCCACCGGTGGTACACGTCGGCATGAAACTGTTAATCTCGTACTGGTTTCCGGCTAGGCTGGTCGTGACTCTTCAGTATTGGTGGCCTATTCTCTATTCCAAACGGGATGTCCGTGTATGCTGTGAGTTACCGGATCCTACAGAACACCGATTTCGTTACTTATTCATTAATTGAAACTGGTCACATTTACAGTTTTATAACAAGGATTTTATTTAAAAGTTAGCAGTTTCAGTAACTAAGCGCCTGATTTTCACTGTGTGGATATCGAGGATGAGGAGGTCCTGATGAAGTTATCATTTCTCTCTATTGTTCGAACGACTCAAAGATGCCGAATACAATGTAGTTAAATGGAAGTTAACAGCGTTGACGACATCCCAGTGGGAAAGTTTTCACTCCAACAGTTTGGTGTGCCACACGACTGTAGCACCACATTTTGAAAGCTTCTATTCTATTCTTGTCGAAACTATTTATTGTCCATGTTTCTCTTCCATACATGGCTAAACTACATACAAATACTTCCAGAAAAGACTTCCTGACACTTAAATCTATACTCAATGTTAACAAATTTCTCTTCTTCAAAAATGCTTTCGTTGCCATTGCCAGTCTACATTTTATATCCTGTCGACTTCGACCATCATCAGTTATTTTGCTCCCCAAAGAGCACAACTTATCTACTTCTTTAAGTGTCTGATTTCATAATCTAATTCCTTCAGCATCACCTGATTTAATTTGACTGTATTCCATTATCCTCTTTTTACTTTTGTTGATGTTCATCTTATATCCTCCTCTCAAGACACTGTCTATTCTGCACAACTGCTCTTCCAGGTCTTTTGCTGTCTCTGAAAGAATTACAATGTCATCGGCAAACTTCAAAGTTTTTATTGCTCCTCCTTGGATTTTAATTCCTATTCCAAATTTTTCTTTTGCTTCCTTTACTGCTTGCTCAATATACAGATTGAATAACATCGGGGATAGGCTACAACCCTGTCTCACTCCGTACCCGACCACTGCTTCTCTTTCATGCCCCTCAACTCGTATAACTGTCATCTGGTTTCTGTACATAATGTAGATGGCCCATCACTCCCTGTATTTTACCTGTGCCACTTTCAAAATTTGAAAGAGAGTGTTCCAGTCAACATTGTAAGTAGTTTCCTCTAAGCCTACAAATGCTAGAAATGTAGGTTTCCATTTCCTTAATCTATCCTGTAAGATAAGTCTTAGGGTGAGTATTGCTTCACATGTTCTTCTTGAAGTCTGAGGGTATTTGAGATCTTGCTTACCAGATGGTAGAGTTTTGTCAGGGCTACCAGTAGTTCTAATGGAATATTGTCTTCTCCCGGGGCCTCGTTTCGACTTACATTTGTCAGTGTTCCGTCAAATTCATCATACAGTCATCGAGTCATCGTCATCTACGTCCTCTTCATTTCCATAATATTGCCCTCAAGTAAATCACCATTGTGTACAACCTCTATATACTCCTTCCACCTTTCTGCTTTCCCTTCTTTGCCTAGACCTGGTTTTCCATCTGAGCTCTTGATATTCATACAAGTGGTTCTCTTTTCTCCAGAGGTCTCTTTAATTTTCCTGTAGGCAGTATCTATTTTACCCACTAGTGATATATGCCTCTACATCCTTACATTTGTCAGAGATAGAACTCATTTAATGTACACTTCTTTTTGGGTAAAGTATGCTGCTGCACTCAGCAGGGAAAGCACAGAGGCACTTGGACAAACAACACAATGTGTTTTTTGAAGAGTGCACAAATGCGTTGAGATTGATGTGAGATATTGAAACATCAATTGTGAACTTAAGTGGTATGTATGATGATGAGTAGAGGTGAATGCATTAAAAATGCATATTTTTCTATTCATACTGTGTAAAATGCATGTTTTAATGTTTACTAACTGTTGCACATATGTAAGCCCAATAGTGTATTGAATAATACAGAAAATAATAACATTGTACATTACTATCGTTCCCAGAACCGATCGCGGTCCTCTGGTTTGGAGTCGAGTGGAAGGCTTAAACCAGAGGCTCAGACGATTCTGCGGAGAGCTGGGGTGCAAATTTCTCGACCTCCGCTATCGGGTGGAGAAATGTAGGGTCCCCCTGAATAGGTCAGGCGTGCACTACACGCCGGAAGCGGCTACGAGGGTAGCGGAGTACATGTGGAGTGCACATGGGGTTGTTTTAGGTTAGAGAATTCTCTCCCTAGGCCCGACAAGACGCCTCCTGAGACGCGGCAAGGCAGGAGTAGGCAGAATGCAACAAGGAATAACAATATTAATGTGCTAATAGTAAACTGCAGGAGCGTCTATAGAAAGGTCCCAGAACTGCTCTCATTAATAAACGGTCACAACGCCCATATAGTACTAGGAACAGAAAGTTGGCTGAAACCAGACGTAAACAGTAATGAAATCCTAAACTCGGATTGGAATGTATACCGCAGAGATAGGCTGGACAGTGAAGGGGGAGGCGTGTTTATAGCGATAAGAAGTGCAATAGTAGCGAAGGAAATTGACGGAGATTCGAATTGTGAAATGATTTGGGTGAAGGTCACGGTTAAAGCAGGCTCAGACATGGTAATTGGATGTCTCTATAGGCCCCCGGGCTCAGCAGCTGTTGTGGCTCAGCACCTGAAGAATAATTTGGAAAATATTTCGAGTAGATTTCCCCAGCATGTTATAGTTCTGGCTGGGAGACTCAAACGTTCATAACGGGGGGCAGGGACAGAGAATCCAGTGAAATATTTTTAAGTGCTTTGTCTGAAAGCTGCCTTGAGGAGTTAGACAGAGAACCGACTCGTGGCGATAACATATTAGACCTTCTGGTGGCGAACGGACCCGAAATATTTGAATCAGATAATGCAGAACAGGGAATCAGCGATCATAAAGCGGTTACTGCATCGATGATTTCTGCCGTAAATAGAAATATTAAGAAAGGTAGGAAGATTTTTCTGTTTAGCAAAAGTGACAAAAAGCAGATTACAGAGTACCTGATGGCTCAACACAAAAGTTTTGTCTCAAGTGCAGATAGTGTTGAGGATCAGTGGACAAAGTTCAAAACCATGGTACAATATGCGTTAGATGAGTATGTGCCAAGAAAGATCGTAAGAGATGGGAAAGAGCCACCGTGGTACAACAACCGAGTTAGAAAACTGCTGCAGAAGCAAAGGGAACTTCACAGCAAACATAAACATAGCCAAAGCCTTGCAGACTAACAAAAATTACGCGAAGCGAAATGTAGTGTGAGGAGGGCTATGCGAGAGGCTTTCAATGAATTCGAAAGTAAAGTTCTATGTACTGACTTGGCAGAAAATCCTAAGAAATTTTGGTCCTATGTCAAAGCGGTAGGTGGATCAAAACAAAATGTCCAGACACTCTGTGACCAAAATGGTACTGAAACAGAGGATGACAGACTAAAGGCCGAATTACTAAATGTCTTCTTCCAAAGCTGTTTCACAGAGGAAGACTGCACTGTGCTTCCTTCTCTAGATTGTCGCACAGTTGACAAAATGGTAGATAGCGAAGTAGACGACAGAGGGATAGAGAAACAATTAAAATCGCTCAAAAGAGGAAAGGCCGTTGGTCCTGATGGAATACCAGTTCGATTTTACACAGAGTACGCGAAGGAACTTGCCCCCCTTCTTGCAGCGGTGTACCGTAGGTCTCTAGAAGAGCGAAGCGTTCCAAAGGATTGGAAAAGGGCAGAGGTCATCCGCATTTTCAAGAAGGGACGTCGAACAGATGTGCAGAACTATAGACCTATATCTCTAACGTCAATCAGTTGTAGAATTTTGGAACACGTATTATGTTTGAGTATAATGTCTTTTCTGGAGACTAGAAATCTACTCTGTAGGAATCAGCATGGGTTTCGAAAAAGACGGTCGTGTGAAACCCAGCTCGCGCTATTCGTCCACGAGACTCAGAGGGCCTTAGACACGGGTTCACAGGTAGATGCCGTGTTTCTTGACTTCCGCAAAGCGTTTGACACAGTTCCCCACAGTCGTTTAATGAACAAAGTAAGAGCATACGGACTATCAGATCAATTGTGTGATTGGATTGAGGAGTTCCTAGATAACAGAACACAGCATGTCATTCTCAATGGAGAGAAGTCTTCCGAAGTAAGAGTGATTTCAGGTGTGCCGCAGGGGAGAGTCATAGGACCGTTGCTATTCACAATATACATAAATGACCTGGTGGATGACATCGGAAGTTCACTGAGGCTTTTTGCAGATGATGCTGTGGTGTACCGAGAGGTTGCAACAATGGAAAATTGTACTGAAATGCAGGAGGATCTGCAGCGAATTGACGCATGGTGCACGGAATGGCAATTGAATCTCAATGCAGACAAGTGTAATGTGATGCGAATACGTAGAAAGATAGGTCCCTTATCATTTAGCTACAAAATAGCAGGTCAGCAACTGGAAGCAGTTAATTCCATAAATTATCTGGGAGTACTCATTAGGAGTGATTTAAAATGGAATGATCATATAAAGTTGATCGTCGGTAAAGCAGATGCCAGACTGAGATTCATTGGAAGAATCCTAAGGAAATGCAATCCGACAACAAAGGAAGTAGGTTACAGTACGCTTGTTCGCCCAATGCTTGAATACTGCTCAGTAGTGTGGGATCCGCACCAGGTAGGGTTGATAGAAGAGATAGAGAAGATCCAACGGAGAGCAGCGCGCTTCGTTACAGGATCATTTAGTAATTGCGAAAGCGTTACGGAGATGATAGGTAAACTCCAGTGGAAGACTCTGCAGGAGAGACGCTCAGTAGCTCGGTACGGGCTTTTGTTAAAGTTTCGGGAACATACCTTCACCGAAGAGTCAAGCAGTATATTACTCCCTCCTACGTATATCTCGTGAAGAGACCATGAGGATAAAATCAGAGAGATTAGAACCCACACAGAAGCATACCGACAATCCTTCTTTCCACGTACAATACAAGACTGGAATAGAAGGGAGAACCGATAGAGGTACTCAGGGTACCCTCCGCCACACACCGTCAGGTGGCTTGCGGAGTATGGATGTAGATGTAGATGTAGATAATGAACATTGATGGCTCTCTCTGCACTGCCGACTGAACGTTTCGCCAGACTCACATGTTCCAGTCATGGTCGTTCGGTGATACCGTCGCTCTTGAAGAGTCCTTAGACTAAGACATATCTCTGTGGTCATAAGTTGTACCGAGCGAGGTGGCGCAGTGGTTAGCACACTGGACCCAGATTCGGGAGGATGACAGTTCAATCCCGCGACCGGCCATCCTGATTTAGGTTTTCCGTGATTTCCCTAACTCGCTACAGGCGAATTCCGGAATGGTTCCTTTGAAAGGACACGGCCGACTACCTTCTCCGTCCTTCCCTAATCCGATGAGACCGATGACGTCGCTGTTTGGTCTCTTCCCGCAAACAACCCAACCCAATCATAACTTGTTGTACTAATTAAGTACTAGTTAATTTTAGTATTTGAGAAGAATAATTGCATGAATGGAGAAAGTTACGAAACTATTAGAATGCATGTACTTTACTGACACACAAATTCTCTCCTATTATCACTGACTTGAAGGCAAGCACTGAATGCGTCTCTCGGTCAAAAAAAGGAATAGTTTCTTGATTAGCCTTGGATGAAATATATCACGGAACCGTTGGTGAACTCGGAATGATTTGACTGGTAGCTAACACTGAACAGCATTGACGACATGATAATGGTCGAATTTTGTTAAGTTCTCCACTTCTTTCTTTCTCTCTTTCACTGGTGCCATGACCCGCACTGACGCCGGGTCGGCATTATTAGGAACTGATTCGGCAAGGTTAGGATGTAGGGGTGGCCAGATGGCCTTCCTGCCGCCACCCTGAACCCTCCGGGACAGAAGTAGTGTACCCCAGCTGTCTGCGGCTAGTGAAAATCGTGGAAGAGTGCGAACGTGGGTAGATGTCGGCGGGTCGTGTAACTGAGGCGGAAAGTTGGGACCAGCCCGATATTCACCTAGCGGAATATGGAAAACGGCCTAAAAACCACATCCATTCTGGCCGGCACACTGGCCCTCGTCGTTAATCCGCCTGGCGGAGTCGATCCGGGGCCGGCACGTCTTCCCGAGTCCAAGAAGCAGCGCGTTAGCGCTCTCGGCTATTCTGTCAGGTCCTGTTAAGTTCTCTACTATTTTATGTTAAGTAATGACCTGATTAATTATTAGGAAATAGTATTCCATAATTTTATAGTACATTCTACTGCAAGGAAGCAAAGTCATGACGAGTTATTATTTTACGAATGAGTCGTCAATGGCTAGCAACGCTAAGAAAAGGAAATAAAGCAATTAAGATAAAGGGAAGAGCTATTGTAGCCATTTACCAAGCAGAATACCCGTACTACTTTCTTTTTATGGTGTGGGGTTTTGTTAAAAATTACCTCATTATGTTCCCTACTCATCCCTCATTAAATACTTTTTGGTTATCCAAAATTGTTCAAGAGACCAACTAATTCGTACTCCATGCAGTGGCTTATTCTTACTTAGTGCCGCTGTATTAACTGACAATTATTATTGCCGAAAAAGTGATATTTACTTTTGCCACCCTGCAGTTAAATTACTTTTACCTGGATGACAATTCCAACATTCCACTCTGTGCAGGATTGAGGAGCGACAGATTGTAATTTATGTTGACTTGTTCAGCTGCTGCTGATAGTTGAAAAGACATAGATGTCACTTTGGATGTCGAACTTTACTTCTAAAAATTAATATCTTAATCTCAAAAGCTCACCGCAAATGTACATACAAAATCCACACACATTTACAAATAAACGACACATCTCGAGGCTTCATCTCCAGTGAACACTAATAGTGTTTTTACTGAAGTACGGGGTAGTTCTTTCGGTAATGGCCAGTTTTGAGGAACGTTCAAAATATTAGTGTGCAAATCACATGCCCTAATTGCCGCCCCATCTGATTGCTTGCCAGAAGCTCCAACGACAGTTGCTATTCACATGCAGTCACCATCGGCTACAGCTAGTAAAGCGAGATAAAAAAATTGTAATCGCAGTACACACGAAGGTGAAAAAACAACGTACTTTGCATGAATCATCGGAATGGGGTGGAAATCGGTAATGTCATGTTTTTTAACATATAAAGACAAATGATTACAATTTCAGAAAACTGGATGATTTACGTCAGAGAAAGAGCTTCACAAATTGAGTGAGTCAGTAACGTGTTGGTCCACCTCTGGTCCTTATGCCAGGAGTTATTCGGCTGGGCATTGACTAATAGAGTTGTTGGATGACCTCCTGAGGGATGTCGTACCAAATTCTGTCCAAATGACGTATTATATCGTCAAAATGTCTCAAAGGTTTATTGCATCAGGTCACTTCGGGTGACTACAGAGACAAATCTAGAACGCCACAATAACTGAACAGGAGGGTGCGGCGCCCTGATGCCACTAGGTGGTCACACCAGCTGGCGGGCTAACCTTGTTCCTCCCAGAATACTACTGTTAAGTTTTTTAAGTGTCATATTAACCAGAAAAGTCGATCAACGGAGAGCAAGATAGTATGGATCATTCATAATAAGTGAACGGTCCAAGGTCCCCGCAGTCCGCAGAGAAAGCGAGGGCCAAGGTACTCCCCAAAGAAGATCCCAACACAGGATCGTAATACAACCCAGTACGTTGTTCTCGACTGCGATGTTTACTATTTCTTATATACATAAATGATCTGGTGGACAGGGGGGGGGGGCATCAATCTGCTGATGATCCTGTGGTGAATGGGAACGTGTTGTCGTCGAGTGATTGTAGGATGATGCAAGATGACTTTGACAAATGGTCTAGTTGATGTGTTGAATTTCAGCTTGCTCTAAATGTACAAAAATGTAAGTTAATGCATATGAGTAGGAAAAAACGAACTCATAATATTCGGTACACCATTAATAGTGTGGTGCTTGACACAGTCACATCGTTTAAATATCTGGGCGTAACGTTCCAAAACGATATAAAATAGAGTGGGCCAGTGAAGATTGTAGCAGGGAAGACGGATGGTCGACTTCGATCTGTTGGCAGAATTTTAGGCAAGTATGGTTCACCCGTAAGGGGACCGCTTGTACAACGCTAGTGCTACCTATCCTTCAGTGCTGCTCGAGTGTTTGGGATATGCATGATATCAGATTAAAGGTAAACACCGAAGCAATTCAGAGACGGGCTGCTAGATTTGTTACTGGTAGGTTCGAATAACACGTGAGTTATGGAAACTCAATTGGGAATCCGTGAAAGAAAAGCTACGTTATTTTAGAGGAATACTATTCAGAAAATTTAGGGAAACGGAATTTGATGCTGACTGTAGAATGATCATACTGTCTCCAACATAAATTTCGCAGTATGACCACGAAGATAAAATACCCTAGATTACGGCTCACACAGAGGCATGTAGACAGTCGCTTTTCTCTCGGTGTATCTGCGAGTGGAACAGAAAAGGAATGATTTGTAGTGGTACAGGGTTCCGCCATGCACTGCATGGTGGTTTGCGGACTATACGTGTAGATGTAGAGCATTCAATGTTGGAATTGTAGCAACAATAGGAAATTGGCAATAAGTCCGTGCTAACCGTTTAGAACTTAACAGAAAAGCCATATTACATCCGCATGTAATGGGAATGTCCAATAAACTAAAATCATCTCTTTCATTAAGAGAGGTCATGGATCCACTGAAGCTGTATATTATTTGAACAGGGTACTGTATTCATTACTATAGACCAGTATCAGTTTAAATCTAATTTGAAGGGACGTGATTCCTGGTAGTGTTATAGGCCCTTTGCTGTTCCTTATCTATGTAAACGAATTTGGAGACAATCTCAGCAGCTGTCCTCGGTTGTTTGCGGATGATGCTGTCGTTTATCGACTAATAAAGTCATCAGAAGATCAAAAAAACTGCCAAACGATTTAGGAAAGACATCTGAATGGTTCGAAAAGTGACAGTTGACCCTAAATAACGAAAAGTGTGAGGTCATCAACCTGAGTGCTAGAAAGAACTCCTTAAACTTAGGTCACACGATAAATCAGTCTGATCTAAAAGCCGTAAATTCATCTAAATACCTAGGTATCACAATTAAGAACTACTTCAATTGGAAGGAACACATAGAAAATGTTGTGGGGAAGGCTAACCAACTACTGCGTTTTATTGACAGGACACATAGAAAATGTAAGAGACCTACTAAGGAGACTGCCTACACTACGCTTGTCGGTCCTCTTTTAGAATACTGCTGCGCGCTGTGGGATCCTTACTAGATAGTGCTGACGGAGTTGAAACGTCCCCTTAGAAAAATTATACAAGACTGTACTTAAACTGACAAACAATATTTTTTAGCGCAACGCAATCTGACTTTCAGTAATCCCTACAAGAGAATGGCCCTGACTAACATTAACCTGTACCTTTCACAAATCACTTACCTCAAAAAACCTTCATTACTCGAGCTACTGCAATACCGAGAGCGCCACTACTGCCAGCTAAATAAAAGATTCAAACTACTGAAGGCACTAACTACTGATAGGCATAGTTAGCAAATGAAAGATTTTAATAGAGAACAAACAATGTATTTACCTTAATAGTCATAATAAATATAGCAGTTCATGACATCCAGTCTTACAAATTTCAAAACTCCGCCATCTCTCTCCAAACGTCCACCACTGCTGGCGACTCACCTCCAACTGCGCAACGCTACGCGCCGCTAACAGCCAACTGCCCAACGCTATAATGGCAGACAACAATGCAAACCAGCCACAGACTGCACACGGCACAGCCTGTGATTTTCATACAGAGCGCTACGTGGCGCAGCGTTACCAATAAAAAAAACCTAAACAGTCTACTTACAGAGTACATCGAAAAAGTTCCAAGAAAGGCAGAACGTATTGTAATATCGCGAAATATGGGAGAGAGTGTCACAGAAATGATACAGGATTTGGGCTGGACATCATTAAAATAAAGGCGGTTTTCGTTGCGACGGAATCTTCTCACGAATTTCCAATCACCAATATTTTGTTGACACCGACCTACATAGGGAGGAACGATCACCAAAATAAAATAAGAGAAATCAGAGCTCGTACGGAAAGATAGAGGTGTTAATTCTTTCCGCGCGCTATACGAGATTGGAATAATGGAGAATCGTGAAGGTGGTTCGATGAACCCTCTTCCAAGCACTTAAATGTGATTTGCAGAGTATACATGTAGATGAATGATATACGGATTTTTTGATGGCTGTGCACCTACGAATAAGAAACCCGTAACGTACAGTATCACTCTGCAAGTTCTCCGCAGCTCGTGGTCGTGCGGAAGCGTTCTCGGTTCCGGTTCCCGGGTTCGACTCCCGGCGGGGTCAGGGATTTTCTCTGCCTCGTGATGACTGGGTGTTCTGTGATGTCCTTAGGTTAGTTAGGTTTAAGTTGTTCTAAGTTCTAGGGGACTGATGACCATCGATGTTAAGTCCCATAGTGCTCAGAGCCATTTGAACTCTGCAAGTATTACAATTACTGACGTCAATGTTTCTGACTGCCTGCATTTAATACACTGTAATATAACGTGCTTATTATGTTTTCATGTAGGCTTCTTAAGACGTTATTAAATGCAATGTTTATCCTCTTTTCTGCATTCGCTATGCGCTTTTTTCTGTTAACTGTATCAAATACATTCTCTTAATCGATAAATATTAAACGACTCTCTAGATTAAAATCAAGTTGTTTTTTAGTTAACTGTTTCATAGAAGTTACAATACATGTATAATTAAAAAAGATTTTAAAACGGGTGCTGGTAACGTTAGAGAACCTGCAAAGAAAAGCTGACGAATTTGTTGAGTGCGGTTAGAATAGGTATAGTCACATAATTTGGGCTTTGACTGTGCCGTATTCCTCTCGACGAAAATTGAGAGAAATAAAAATCAAGATAAAACTGCGAAAGACAGACAGTCACTTCACCTAAGTCCACATTTTTTGGCTGGCGAATACCCGAACTCTACAGCTTGCCGAAAACTGCCCTCATTGCCAGTGCCCGAACTCCACAACTAATAGCAGACCTGTGGTATTCTCGCGTCATCTCCCCGAACTTCTGTAAGCCACTTGCAGGAGAGCAGTAATGTAATTAGAGTTTTATTACACAACTTAAAAAGGGCAATTATTATATTCCTTCCCCTAACTAACAGAAAGATGACCAAAAAGTGTTTAAATTAAAGAAAGTAGATACTAACGAGATCACTTGCAAGTACATTTATGCAGAACACATTTTTAAGCTAAAGATAAGATTAAGCTTCGTACGAAACACTTTTAAATAAGCGCAATCTGCCCATTTCACCATTTATTTTGAGGGAAACGTATCTGTACTTTTCCGAAGGTACCCACCAAAACGTAAACGTTAGAGTGAGCCACTTCATAAGGAGTGCAAAAATTATCGCACACATTTGTCTTCCACCATACCGCATACTATTGATCTGCTAAATACCTTTTACCTGAAGGTCAATATGCATGTGGGGGAATTCCTCAGACTTACTTGAATTTTTGATGTCGTTTTCACGTTGCTAACCACTAGCAACGGCTTTCTCCTTGACGTTCTTTAAAGTTGAAAAAGACTCTAGTACACCGTTCTTGATGAGGAAACCTGTTCTCCTTTGTATCAAGTCTATTCAGATTTCTTCATCCTCATTTCTCGAACCTATGGCGTTTATGTCACTATAAGGTTTTGGAAATCTCCGGACTGTTTCTGACATGGGTGAAATAAGCATTCCGCTATTTTATTGAAATTTCTTGCCAGAAGAGAGCATTATTTTCTTTACTTACCTTAGACGCTGTATGAGAACGAAGGTATAATTATTTTATCGAAAAATATCTTGTCATTATTTACGTAGCGTAATCTCGGAGTACACAAGTCTTCATACACTCCCATCTCCGGTAGTGACGTAATCTTTCCATGAAGGTCAATTGTATTTCGTTTCGGCAGAGATTAGTTTTTAATGCATAGAGAGTAGCTCCTTTGACCACAGGTCCTGGAGGTAATTGCACCCTCAAGCGAACGGAAAAGTACTGGGGCGCCCTCTGAGTGAATGACGGGGGCGCCGTGGGTTTCAGAGAGGGGAAGACTTGCAGGGGAGCAGCGAGAGGCGGCCGGCGGTAAGGAGGCGAGGGCGGCCTCGGCGGCGGCGCGCGCATCCTCGTAATGAAGCGGGGGACGCCGCTGCAGCCTGCGCCCATTAGACGCGCTCGCTCCGGATTACTGGCTGCGGGGACTTCCCCGACACACGTCACTCCCAACTTGTCTGCGTCAGCATCTGCGGGACTCCTTGCTCCAGAGTCAGCGCAATGCGGGCAGCCCAGGCAACTTGCACGATAATATTGTCGTGATCCACAACAACGTCGGCCAGTGTTAATGTGGGAGAAATCGAGGATCGAAAGCAGAAGAGAAAACTGATGCACAGGACACACTGTTTAAACGGAAAACGCTGTTTTTGTGAGTCCAAAATAGTGCAATTCTATCCCAGGAAGTGCCCGGATGGCTTGCCCACCGGAGCCGTCGAACACAGCTTTTACGTTGAATTGTGGACCCGTGTTGGTCACGCCGAAGATTCCAGCGGAGCAGTTATATCAGGATTGTTGTCCGCTCCCCGTAGCTGAGTGGTCAGCGCGACAGAATGTCAATCATCAGGGCCGATTCCCGGTTGGGTTGGAGATTTTGTCCGCTCAGGGACTGGGTGTTGTATGGTCCTAATGATCATCATTTCATCCCCATCGAAGCGCAAGTCGCCGAAGTGGCGTCAAATGGAAAGACTTGCACCCGACAAATGGTCTACCCGACGGGAGACCGTAGTCACACGACCACAGGTTTGTTGTACAAATATGGCTGCAACTTTCACTCATACTAACTCGCAATCCTGCAGTCTTCTACGCTTGTGGACAAGCAGAGGTACACTAGAAGAAGCTCCCGGTAAAGTGACAACAATCAGTCCTGGCCCCACCAAACGCCAAACAGGTGAAATTAATAATGAACTAATTCATTTACCCGCTAATTTCGAACAGACCAATTAAGTCGTAGTTACTTGGTCTTGGAATGAGTCAGTACATTGTTTGTAGAATGCTGTTTCGCTAATTTATAAACCAAGAATTAAACAAGTAATAGATCACGGAAAGACGCAGAATATAGGAATAAATAACTCATTACAGAGAAACAATGTCAACTGCTGTACAGAAAGTAATGAATGGGGCATCAGGAGACTTTTCAATTTGGGATTTAGGTTTTTGAGGTTTATCGCTCAGTTATTTCCGTTTTGCTGGGAGCCTGTTGAAAATGAAGATGCTGAATAGTGCACACTTCCCTGTACAACGATTAAGAAAGTGTTATTCAAGTGCATATAATTTTTTGTGTAGTGTTCATTGAAAGAATGTTGCAGTTTTTTCTGATTAAGTCAGTATTTCCAGGTCTAAAAAGCACATGAACAGAGGCTGATGTTGCTCTAAGCTTTTCTCTTGCATTTGTTAGACAACAAATATGGCATCCACAGTGCCTCGCCCGAACAGAAGCTCAGTGGATGCCATATTTGTTGTCAAACAAATGCAGTAGGAAAGCTTAGAGCAACATCAGCCTCTATTCATATGCTTTGTAGACTTGGAAAAAGCATTCGACCGAGTCCCACGGGAAGCTCTCTGCATGACACTAAAGAAAACCTCCTGCCCTGACCAAATTATTAACTTCATTAGACAGTTTCATGACAACATTATGGCAAACATCCACCATGGAAACGAGCTTTCAGACCAGCTTACAGTGACGCGGTGTGAAACAAGGCTGTGTACTGCCTCCCACACTTAATTTCGCAGCTGTTACGAGAGACACGACCCAAGCCTGCAGTGGTCAATTGGGTCTTGACACGAGAACAGCCAAAAGTGTCTTCCATATCTCTTGCCTCAGAACGAAAAGTCGCGTAAATAAAATATCTGTCTTAGAAATTCTTTACACAGGTGACGTATGTATGATAGCTAATCCTCCTGAATCTCTCCAAACATGTTTGAACCTGGTAAATGACTCCTGCAGAAGATTTGGTTTAGTCAAGTCCTTCAACCTTCCAATACAACAGACTGCAGTAATAAGCTGGACAACAAACATCTGGAAAACGTGTCACACTTTAAATATCTAGGTAGCCGAATTAGAAGCGACAACAGCCTGACAACAGAAATGGCAGCTCGTCTAGCCAATGCAGCCTCAGTTTTCGGCAAACTGAATCACATGATCTCAGACTACAAACTAAAATTGCGGTCTACAAAGTAATACTATTACCAACTTTACTCTACCCCTCGGAAATCCGGTGCTGTTATAAAGCTGACATTAGGAGGCTAGACACTTTTCATCTTCGCTGTCTGAGATCAATTCTCCGCCTGAAATTGGAAGACCATGTTCCAAACACGGAGATTTTGCGTCGCGTGAAACACCAACTGACATGGAGTGGCCATATCATACGCATGGACGACAGTAGACTTCCCAAAACGGTGTTCTACTCAGAGCTCTCGTGTGGAAAGCGGCGGCAAGGTGACCTGCCTGTGTCATTCCGAGCAAACGTTGGCAGAGCTGGCATTGCACCGATCAGAGTGGGGCTCAACTGTACACAAAAGTGTGGAACAATTAGAGCATATCCTCCTAAAGAACCTGGACGATAAACGAAAGCTTCGCAAATCTAAGCCCAAGCCTAATTACATTTATACGTATAATTCCACTGGGCAACTGTATTGCGCTTTGTGACACCGGATCTTCAAAGCAAATCTCGGTTTTGCATCCACACCCGAGCCCTCCACAATACGGACTAAACGACTGCCGGAGTCGCTGTAGCCGGACGCGGCAAGGAGGACATCAATTGTCAACAACAAATCCTGACGGAAAAGAAATCGCAATACTAAAACATAATTGATGTGGAATAATGAAATTTCGGAAATATATTCGACCAGATAAAAGATTTACCTGATAAACGTTGCAAGATCGCAGGATAATGTAAACGTGAGAGAAGCCATTTCAGATGTGAAATGCTGTTACATTAACAACTGGTATAACCGCCAATATGTTGAATGCAAGCATCCAAATGTGCATGCATTGTGTTGTATAGGTGACGAACGTTAGTTTGTGGGATGGAGTTCCACACCTGGTCGGTCAATACAGGGGCGATTAATGGTTTTGTGGATGACGCTGGAGTTATCATCCAGTCATATGTGCCCGATTGGAGACAGATGTGGTGATGGAACAGGCCAAGACGACATGTCGATACTGTGTTACAACAGAGTTATGTGGACGAGCGTTATCCTCCTGGAAACAACCCCTTGAATGCGTTTCATGAATGGCAGCACATCAGGTCGAATCACCAGGCTGAAATACAATTTTGCAGTCAGGGTGCGTGGGATGATCACGAGAGTGCTCTTGCAGTCACACGAAATCGCACCCCAGACCATAACGCCATCTGTGTGTATAGCACGCAAACCAATTGGTTGGCCCTCAATCGCTTTCCTTCTAACCATCACGCGGCCATCACTGACACCGGGGAAGAACTAGGTTTCATTGAAGGCACAGCATACTTCTACCCTGCCCTGAAATGAGCTCTCGCTTAACACCATTGGAGTCTCAGGTGCTTTGAGGTCAGTGGAATACAGACTACAGGGCGTGTGGCTCGGAGCTGTCCTCGAAGTAACCGACTTGTAACAGTTCGTTGTGTCAATGTAGTGCAAATTGCTTGTCGAACTACTGCTGCAGATGCAGACGATGCGCCAGAGCCATACGCCGACCACGATGGTCTTCCATCTCGGTAATGCTACGTGACCAATAGGAGCCCGGTCTTCTTGTGACCGTAGATTCTCGTGACCACTGCTGCAAGGAATCGTGTGCAGTGGCTAAATTCCTGCCATGTCTTTCTGCAACATTGAATAAGGACACCCTGTTTCTCGTAGCACTATTACAGGGCCTCGATCAAGCTCAGTGAGGTGCTGATTATGGCACCTCTGTCGCCTTAAATGTGTTCCTGACTAACATAAACTGACGACGTCTAACCTCAAAAGTAACAAACTCTTACGACGTTACAGCGTGTATTTAAAACAAACCTGAATTGTATCCTCGTAGTGGAGCTGCTAGCGCCATTCTTATACGACTGGGGCGAAATTTGAACAGACATCATCATTCAGATGTAGAAACACGCCTACGAACTTTCGGCTATGTCGCACAACTCCTTCTTTTTTCCCGCCAATGTAAATACAGAATACAGAGACCTGAACGACGACGTGCTGGCGAGAAGACATCACGGATGAGTATGATCGCACTTTTTGTTACATGTATTCCAACCTTTTCTTCCTCTGCAGTTATTACCCTCTACAGATCATTCTAGTACCATGGAAGTAATTGGCTGACTTTTTGCCACGTGTCCGATCATTACGTCCCTCCTTCTTGTCAATGCTTTACATATGTTTCTTTCTGATCAAAATTAGCCAAACACCTATTAATGGAAATAAATTTGGGGCCTGTCCAAACTTCGACTTTATGGTGGCTTACACTCTGCTGGGAAACTTTCAATGCTGTGCCTGAAAGTTATGGAGGAATGGCATCCAATCTTCCTCCAGAACGATAACTTTCTACTGGCGTTGGACGATGAGTCCTGGAGCGAGGTCGACCCTCTAACTCATCCAAAAACTGTTCCTTGGGTTCAGCCTGGGGTTCTGTACAAGCCAGTTAGTTTCTCTAACTGTCCATACACCATTGGGTCACAGATGCTGCGCTATGATTTACTGCGTTGACATAGTGATACGAAGAACTATCGTCTTCGAAATGGTCCTCTACTGTACAGTCGTGCTCAAAAGAATCCCAACGACCTCAATTGCATTTCGCCTGATTCGCATGCAACCCACATAACGCAGCTGTCTAGCAGGTCCTCTAATCGCTCCATGGCACAGTCGTTTGACTATTGAAAATGGCTCCAACAAGTCACAACTAGAAAACTCGGGTCTGTATAGCAATAACTCAAGATGTAAAGTAATACCACGAAACTACAAATATCAGGGAACACCTCATCACAGATAAGACTGTCCTCAAATCTTGTAAGCTCACATTTATTGCAATAAATGTCATACCTGAAATGTTACCACTCTCATTATTACGTCACATAGGTAATGAACGTAGTAAGTTCGTCGTACTCACGACTTCCTCTTCAAAGCAACATACAATACTTGTTATTTAACACGAAATGACATTGAAAATTTAAGTTATTCACAAGCAGCTACTTGGGAATATGTATGAACTTCAAATGACACGACGAATCGTCTCGTTATGCATATGGATTCAAACCCAGGTCATGCAGACTAAACAAAGATTTCGTGACTGACGGAAAGTAACAGTCATTCCTGACTAGGCATACAGGGAGTGATATACCTCGATTTTTTACAGTATCAGTTAGCAAATATCAACTTTAAATTACATAACTTAAACATTTTTAACGGACGCGAATACCAGCATCTATTGTCCCTGTTAACGAACTACGAGAGATGTTAAATATTGCTTCTTCACAGGTAACTTACTTGAAATGCCGTGAGGTAAAGTTTTGTGCCGGACAGGGATTCGAACCCAGAACCAAATCGGATTGTTATCGAAGCACAATCAACTGTGACATATCAGATTTTCTCGGCAGTAGCTAGATGTTTTAACTGAAATGACGAGACGAAACATTAATTTATGGCTTCCCAGGACTTCAACCCGGAACCTATCGTAGTTATATTCTAGAGAAAACTAACGTTTTATATGGATTTGTTACATCAGCAGTGACATGTGAGCATTTTTGAAACAGAAATAATATGACGAAAAGTTCAGTGCTGACTGGGAATCGGACCCCACACATACCGTTGTTGACTAAACGCAAGTAGACGCCGGCTACCGAAGTTTTCTCCAGTAGAAGCTCGGAAAAACATCCTTGAACTTACAGTGATGTCTCAAATAGTCCTGGTATCACTGGGAATCAAAATCGTCAGATATCGTTAGTGATGCCAACGAATGAAAATGCATTAAAAATCAAAATTATTATACACCAGCAGAAAAGTGATCTCACACTAGAGCTTGATAATACATAATAAAAACTTTAGTGCCGGGCGTAGCCAGAAGAGATTACAATCTGTCTCTCCCTATTAAAAAATCTTTGGCAGAAGTTGGAATCGAACCCAGACCATCACCATATGAGCCTGTGTCCAATCCAACAGACCACCGATGCCTCTTCCGTCTGATTCATTTTCTATAATAACACTGTTGCGGCACACTCCATAAGAATTCTGACACACAGGCTCCCTGTAGTGGTTTGCAGCATGTTCGGTACATTCATTTACTTGGTTGACCGAATCGCCATGAACTAGCTGCCTCGGCTACCCAGTGCATACATTCCACTCTATTTTGTAATCACTGAAATAAAATCACGTAACTGCCACCTACATCGAACTTCCAACAGCGTAGGATGCAGAAATTTAAATAGGAAGTGTTCCGTTCCAATTCAGCTAGCCTTTTGCGCTATCTGTTTGTTGAGAACGTCCTGCAGTGCAAAAGAAAAGCTGTAACTGTCTGTCTCTCAGAAGTCTAGATCCGGCCACATGGATTATTTAATACCACTGTGGAATGCATAAGTTCTGGAGGAACTGTTGTTAACTTGTGGAGGCGTTCTACCTAAATGACAGCTAGTAGCAGGCAGCAGATGCATCTCGAAGCTTTTGTATTATGTATGGGGAGAGCGCATCGTGGCAATATAGTCAGAAAAGTATTTTCTACATTAGCTGTCGTCTGGAAGTGGCATTTTATTCTTCTTCAAACCTTGTTTGACGGATTTAACTCAGAACAAGTTTTTTACTTGCATGTAACCAATAAACTGCATGTGGATTGTCAGACTGCAATAGATAACATCAGGGAATTCGCATATATTGTTGATGATTAATTTGTCTCTCGTGTTTAGTATTGTTTTAACAACACCTAAAGAAACCTTACGAAAATTGTGCACTGTGTTATAAGAAATGAAATAAAATTACCCACGGTAACCTTACATAACCTTTCGACGAAAGTCTCTTTGATAAAACTGAGTATCTGAACACAAGCGTGCATCAATCGGCGCGAATTTGTAAAATACAACTCATTTAGATTTCGATTGGGTCTGTGTTTAATTTGTATGCTGTGTCATACTCAACAGGTACGCAAATGTGGCATTTCATAAATAAAGTTATGTATTCCTAGAGACCCAAAATTTGCTTCTCACCAGCGTAACGAGGCGTTACCTGTTGTGCAGCATTGTAAGTTTTCCACCATTGCATTATGAGCTGAAAGTATTTTCTTGCGATTTCCTTATCGATGTTTGATCTGACTGCTTGAAGCTCTTTCACAGAAGGGATAAAAATTTTTAATTCAGCGAGAATGTAACCGCGAACCATAACAGACACTTTTTCAGAGGTCAGCACGTCACCACAGAGGTAGGTAAGAGGTATGTGCTGCACAATCCTCTTACGAGACCAATTGTGGGTAGAACTGGTAAACCGCTATTTAAAGGACGAGTTTAGTTATGATTTCCACATGCAACGACTTTACTGGGCTGAAAACCGTAAATTTACAACCTTTTGTTACACCTCAAGCGATAATAACTGAGATTATTCAATGGAAATGACAGGAAAAATCAAGTGAACGTTGAGGCTTAATTCCGTGCACACCAGGAAGTAACTCGTCGATCACAGAGTTGCCAAACATACTTTGCCTTGTTGCCAAATCTCAGTTACAGTACTATCAGGAAGTAGATGAACCGATGTGATCCAACAGCGGGCTGGGAAGTGACCATAGCTGGCCTCTCAAAGACGCGGCTGCTACGGCCTGGAATACCTAATGCGTCTGATTCGCATTTCTGTAAGCAGGTTTAGGGACTGGAGCGTAGTTACTAATAATACTCAGAACTGTCTGCAAACTAAGCTTCATAAATCAGTAATTCTGATGGTTGTTTTTTATATTTCTTTCGTAACTGTACTCAAAACTAAGAAACATATTCACGTAAGTTTTCGTGTCTCGCCGATAGTCAAGCACTCCAAACAAATCAAAAAACAAAAACAGAATGTGTGTGTGTGTGTGTGTGTGTGTGAGAGAGAGAGAGAGAGAGAGAGAGAGAGAGAGAGAGAGAGAGAGAGAGAGAAATAAAAATTGTTGTAAAAAAAATGAATACTGGTACGCAAAGAAATCTTTCATGAAAATCACAAGTTCCACATCATTACGAAATGACGTATTCATGATGTATGGAACAAGTATCAATCTAATCTAATCTAATCATATTGCTGACTAGCCGTAAGGAGTCTTGAATTACCGAATTTTTCGCCAGTATCAGTAACCAAATCTAAACTTGAAAATATAAGACGACAGTTTTTGTAATAAACCGGGACTCCTATCAAGACCCTTTCATCCCTGTTAACTAACCACGAAAGATTTCTGATATACGTCCACTCCGAAGTAACAAAGTGTGTATGCATTTAAAGATGAAGTGCATGATGTGACGTTCTGTGACGGAGGTACGAACCTAACACGTAAGCGGATTGTTCACTAAGAAAATCAAATGTTCCGTATAGGTTTTTCTTACCAGCTGCTACGTGTTTGAATCTGAAATAAGGATACTAATTTTTGTGGCAGAGCGACAATCGAACCGCACTCCTATCTTTGTTCTTTATCGTCCACGAATATAGCTTACTCACCAACAGTAAGACGTGTGCGTGTTTGACCGGAAATTGTTGGCAACAAGTGAACAGACATTAAAAATACGCCTTAATTTTCACTAGCAGGCCGGTATGCACGTGAAAGATCTTGAACTGAAATTATGAATATTTTTGTACTGGATCAGGAATCGGGCCCACATACTCACCTTTGGAGGAGACCTAGAGAAGATTGCAGTTTTGGAAAAAGGAACGAAATGATTGAACTATAGTGTTCCGAGAGATTCAGATCCTCGAAGGGGGAGATACGAATTCGTCCAGCACCAAATTTTTCAACGTCTCTAGTTTAATCAAGTACAAGTAAAATAAGAGCCCTGTTCCTTTAAATGGCTATCGGTTCATCAAATATAATAAGATTTTGTAATGTAAGTGAGTTTACTGGCGACAGTATTTCTGTTTACAGTGACCTCCGTCTATGTCATTTCCTAAAGCGAACCGGCTCTGTCCAGTTTGGAATGAAGGAGCGTGATGTTTAATGCGGATCCTGGATTATAACAGCTTTCTCTTGGGGTTACCAGACGTAAAGTAAATCAGTTTGTGCCGTAGTAGTAGTAGTAGTAGTAGTAGTGGTCGTGAGGAATGCTAGGTATTCCTACATTAAAACTGCGCTGTCCACTCTTCTCACCAGCAAGGGCCACCGGGGCGTTCCCATTGGTCATGTGTCTCACAGTGGCTGCTATGTGGTGGCACCAGCACCGCATAGCTAAGAACAAGAATGCTGGCCGCCAGGGAACATATCCGTGCCGTTCGACACGGCACAGTGAAATGAACCAAGTATCATTTCAACTGACTATAGCACTACACATATGACTAATTATTTCATCACAGTGAAGGAAGCACTGCTCTGGATTAGAAACCTGATTGCCTGCAGGTAACTAAAACCTACTCATTAAGTTCATATCCATGTTCCACCACGTCGCCATTCGCCAGCTACCTCACCTACTCAATGCCTCCTTTTAAGTTCAATTTATTATTACTTAAATAAAGTGATATAACACTATATTAAATGGCAAAACTGCAGGGACTATGTCTTATACAGAATGTGATGTCTTCCACTTTAGAAATTGTGATACCGTATCTGTTCATGGTGCAGTGGCATATGTGGCCCACTTTATAAGCGAAGTTGACTCTGAAAACACTGTTTATTCAATTTTTTAACTGCATTTTGCCTCTCTACTACGAGTGTTTGACCTTAAACAGTAGCAACTATTTATTCCACAACCGATACTAAAGAGATACATGTTTGCACCTGTTAGTGTCTTTCAAACTACTCACCAGCGACTTGTAGAACCCGTTGCCAGCGATATGGAAGGCTCAGTATACCGTTTCCAGAGCCTGTTCTGTTGATGGTGCAAATGGAGCGGTCTACTGCCTGTCGATTTTCTGGAACAGTTCTGAGGCGAATACCTCGAAGTGGATCCTTCATCTTCGGTATCAAATCAAAGTCACAAGGACTTAAGCCCGGATAGTATGTTTGATGGTACAGTACTTGCCAGTCCCAGCGACCGAAAAGAGCAGCCACAGCTTGCGCTGTAAGCGCTTGCGCATTGTCGTACAAAATGATGCGTGGCTCTTGAAGACCTTGATGAAACTGTCGTGCTGTACTACCTCTGGCACATTCAATCTTGATCCAATTCCGTTGTTCCTGTTTCGAAAAACATAGTGACACTGTAACGTTAGACCGATCGCTCACACGTGACTGTGTTTCCCACGATTGTGCGCACGCCGATGACGCGGGTCAGGAAAGTCCATTTGCTCGGAAGTAAAGTAGGTACGTCAAAAAAGAAAGTGCTATCAGCGACAGTAGTAGATTCCACAGAAGTGTGGCCACTATTCAAGTTAAACTTTACTTATAAGTATCACTCTCATGGAACTTAAAAGACACTCACTCTCATGGAACTTAAAAGACATTTTGTTATACTTCTAATCGATATGTAATAGCGAAATTTATAAACGTATTTCCAGGGAAGTTCTATTGGTCCTTTGTCCGCACTAGAATAATTTCTGCGCGAGAGTTTCGTCAGGATGAGGTTGGTGTGTACTAGGTGCCAGCGGCCACCCTGACACTGCCTGGCTAGTGGTAACTCTTTTGATCGCAACACTTCGAGCACGTAAATGCAGTGGCGGTAGCTCGATACATGTGTGACGCGTATGGGGCGTGTGTCGCTGAATAACTCACCTCAGAAAATCGTTTTCTCGCTTGCGATAGGGTTGTTTTGAAGTGAATTGTTCGACATTCGGGTAGACACTGCGCATTAAAGATGACTGCCTTTATAGTTTCCACTTTCTTCTAAGTAGGTTACAGTACGCTTGTTCGCCCACTGCTTGAATACTGCTCAGCAGTGTGGAATCCGCACCAGATAGGGTGGATAGAAGAGATAGAGAAGATCCAACTGAGAGCAGCGCGCTTGGTTACAGGATCATTTAGTAATCGCGAAAGCGTTACGGAGATGATAGATAAACTCCAGTGGAAGACTCTGCAGGAAGGACGCTTAGTAGCTCGGTACGGGCTTTTGTTAAAGTTTCGAGAACATACCTTCACCGAAGAGTCAAGCAGTATATTGCTCCCTCCTACGTATATCTCGCGAAGAGACCATGAGGATAAAATCAGAGAGATTAGAGCCCACACAGAAGCATACGGACAATCCTTCTTTCCACGTACAATACGAAACTGGAATAGAAGGGAGAACCGATAGAGGTACTCAGGGTACCCTCCGCCACACACCGTCAGGTGGCTTGCGGAGTATGGATGTAGATGTAGATAGACCCTGTCAGGATGCCCGTTAGTTGCCTGATGTGATGATAGTGATCATTTAACCTTAATGCAAAATTTGCAGTCAGTGTGTAAAGTACGGAAGTTAGCTGAACGGTATTATATGCTGTAACTGAAAGAAAGCAAATGTTGTGCTATCCACTGAGCTGGAATTCGATCTTATCTTTTCTACGAAATAGTCAGAACAATTTCTACGGTAGGTGCGACAATGATAAAAAAATTATTTTCCTACTGGAACATGTTATTCAATATATAGATTACAACCAGTAGAAAAATTTTGTAATCGGAGAACAACAAATATATTTAAAAGAATGTCTCATTCTACCTTCCTCAAAAACTTTAAAATTATCTCATAACTTTCGGCACACGAACATTTCGTCCTTTTTTTTAATTCACCTCACTTCAACTACCACAACTTCCACTAACTGTAACTCACTCACACCCACCAATCCAGTGCTGTAAGTCGCTCATAACTTGCCACTCACCGTTGTCCATGCTCACTCACTCATTCAGCCCAGATAACTGTCATTATCTCTTAGTGCCTCTCTTTCAATCTCTCCTTTGTCTTGTGTCACACCCACAGACCCTTTCGCTCTGTCCTACTATCACAGTATGCTCTCACTGTCACTGTCTCCATCTTGCTCTCTCTTACTGCTCATATGTCATTCTTTCCTTCATACAACTGCTGTTCCTTCTCACAGTCACCCTCTCGCGCTTCTTCGTTTTCACTGTCATATATTCTGTCCGCCATTATCACTGCCTCTCACACAATGCTCTTCTCTTTCAGTTCATTCCTAGCAACCCCCCCCCCTAACTCTTCCCATCTATTGCTCTGTCTCCTTCACTCTTTCACTAGCACTGATCTGTGAGTGTCAACAAAGTTGCACTGCCACTGTGTCCATATGTTTCTGTCACACTGCCACTGTCTCCGTCGCTCTTTCTGTAACAAACCACTGTCTACTACATTGCTGTAGTTATTACTTTTCCGTCTCTTTTCCACTGCCACTTTCTTCTTCTCCCTCTGTGCAAAAAAGTGTGAATATATTCGCAAGCGACAATTTTTGGCAAAACATTTAAATGTTCTCAAGACCGTATAATCGGCCCTCACGGTGTCGCTACACTGTTAGAGGCACCAGGTTACTGACTGCTCGGCTCCTCCCACCGGAGGTTCGAGTCGTCCCTCGGGCATGGGTGTGTGTGTTGTCCTTAGCAGAAGTTAGTTACATTTCTATATCTACATCTATTTGATTCCTGTGCTATTCACAAAAAAGTGTCTGGCAGAGGGTTCAAAGAACCACCTTCAAGCTGTCTCTCTACCGTTCCACTCTCGAACAGTGCGAAGGAAAAACAAGCACTTAAATTTTTCTATGTGAGCAATTATTTCTCTTATTTTATGGTGATGATCACTTCTCCCTATGTAGGTGGGTGCAAACAGAATGTTTTTGCAATCGGAGGAGAAAACTGGTAACTGAAATTTCATGAGAAGATATCGTCGCAACGAAAAACTCTTTTTGCTTTAATGATTGCCACACCAGTTCACGTATCAAGTCTGTGGCACTACCTGCCCTATTTTGCCATAATACAAAAAAAGCTGCAATTCTTTGAACTTTTTTGATGTCATCCGTCAGTCCCACCTGATGTGGGTCCCACACCGGACAGCAGTACTCCAGAATAGGGCGGACAAACGTGATGAAAGCACTCTCTTTAGTAGACTGCAACCTACATCCTTCTGAATCTGCTTGGCGTATTCATCTCTTGGTCTCCCTCTACGATTTTTACCCACCACGCTGCCCTCCAATATTAAATTTGCGATCCCTTGATGCTTCAGAATATGTCCTACCAACCGAACCCTTCTTCTCGTCAAGTTGTGCCACAAATTTCTCTCCTACCCAATTCTATTCAATACCTCCTCATTAGTTATGTGATCTACCCCCTTAATCTTTAGCATTCTTCTACAGCACTTCATTCCGAAAGCTTCTATTCTCTTCTTGACTAAACTATTTATCGTCCAAATTTCACTTCCATACATGCCTACACTCCATACAAATACTTTTACAAACGAGTTCCTGACACTTTAATCTATACTCGATGTTAACAAATTTCTCTTCTTCAGAAATGTTTTCCTTGCCATTGCCAGTCTACATTTTATGTCTTCTCTACTTCGACGATCATCAGTTGATTTGCTCCCCAAATAACCAATCTCATTTACTACTTTAAGCGTCTCATTTCCTAATCTAATCACCTCAGCATCACCCGATTTAATTCGACTACATTCCATTATCCTCGTTTTGGTTTTGTTGAATGTTCATCTTTTAAGATACTGTCCATCCAAACAGCTGCTCTTCCAAGTCCTTTGCTGTCTCTGACAGAATTACAATGTCATCGGCAAACCTCAAAGTTTTTATTTCTTCTCCATGGATTTTAATTCCACTCAGAGTTTTTCTTTTGTTTCCTTTACTGCTTGCTCAATATACAGACTGAATAACATCGGGGATAGGCTACAACCCTGTCTCACTCCCTTCCCAATCACTGCTTCCCCTTCATGCCCCTCGATTCTTATAACTGTCATGTGCTTTCTGTGCGAATTGTAAATACCCGTCCGCTGAATGTATTTTACCCCTGTCACCTACAGAATTTGAAACAGAGTATTTCAGTCAACATTTTCAAAAGCTTTCTCTAAGTGTACAAATGCTAGAAACGTAGGTTTGCCTTTTCTTAATCTGTTTCCTAAGATAAGTTGTAGAGTAATTATTGTCTCACGTGTTCCAACATTTCTACGGTATCCAAACTGATCCTCCCCTAGGTCGGCTCTACCAGTTTTTGTATTCGTCTGTAAAGAATTCGTGTTAGTATTTTTCAGCCGTAGGTTATTAAACTGATAGTTCGGTAAATTTTACATCTGTCAACATGTGCTTTCCTCGGGTTCAGATTGTTCAAATGGCTCTGAGCACTATGGGACTTAAGTTTTGAAGTCATCAGTCCCCAGAACTTAGAACTACTTAAACCTAACTTACATAATTCATCAGACACATCCATGCCCGAGGCAGAATTCGAACCTGCGACCGTAGCGATCGCGCGGTTCCAGACTGTAGCACCTAGAACCGCTCGGCCACCCTCGCCGGCCTTTCTTCGCGTTGGAATCATTTTATTCTTCTTTAAGTCTGCGGGTATTTCGCCTGTCTCAGACATCTTGCCCATCTAATGGTAGAGTTTTGTGAGGGCTGGCTCTACCAAGAATATCAGTAGGTCTGATGGAATGTTGTCTACTCCTTGTTTTGACTTAGATCTTTCAGTGCTTTGTCAAACTTATCACTCAGTATCATATCTGCCATTTCACCTTCATCTACATTCTCTTCCATTTCCATAATATTGTTCTCAAGAACATCGCCATTGTATAGACCCTCTATACACTCCTTCCACCTTTCTGCTTTCCCATCTATGCTTGGAACTGAGTTTCCATCTGAGCTCTGGATATTCATGAAAGAACAGATAACATATCTAAATGATTTACATTAAGTAGTGTGCCAGTCCAGGGACCGATGACCTCAGCAGTTTAGTCCCTTAGCAATTCACACATATCTGAACATTTTAAAATTTTTTTAAGGCAGAATGAGGTATCGTATACATCACTCTAGAGTCAGAGACTTTTAAATAATCAGGAACATGTTCGAATTTTTGTGGTCCGAAGAGAGTACTATTGTGTTGGTTCCCTTCTTTTCCCTGAGGCAGCAGTGCATGTATCTCATAAGAAATAAAAAAGAATGTGATCGTCAGTCATATTTAGAGAACAAGTTTGTTTGTATGGCCATCCTCCGCAGCAAGAACAGAAATAGATGCACGTGGGGAAGCAGTACAACGTCACAATTACGATGTCTGGTGAATGTACCATTTTCAAAAATGTGGAGGGCAGTAAGCGCACGAAACATCAGTGGTCCCCACACCATAACACATAGACCACAAAAACGATAATGTTCGACAATATTCCTGGGAGCATCACATGTTCCCACCGGTCGCCATATGAGCGTAAGTGCAGAATCACTACTCAGACTGACTCTGCTGTCATCAGCACACGACCACACTCCTCGTTGGTGCAGTCCATATGCTCTTGGCGACATAGCAAAAGGTCCCACCGTTGTCCGGTTGCAGATGGTGCACAACGTACTGGTCCTCGGAAGAAAAGACCATCCCTCCGCGGCCGTAGTACTGTGGACTGTCAGACTGAGTGCCTGGATGTCATGTTAAATTGATTGAAACCGCTGTTTGGTGTGGGTCTCTTCTTTCCTTTTGTAAATTGTTGCCGCCATCTGATATTGTAGCCGACCGTGGCCAACAGCTTACTCAACTGCGGGCAGCAATGCCAGTGATTCGGAACGCTCCCCATGAGAGTGTTTAGAAAGTTCTGTGAGCAGTACTGAACACTCGTCACATTTCTTACTTCTTACAATGGTTCAAGCTGCTGGAAAACAATTCTGGAGCGTAATTATCAGTCTTCGAAAGGGAGGTAAGAAGGAAATGACAAGTATTTTGGACAGGTGAGGAAAACTGCTGGTGAATCCTGTGGATGCCTTGGGCAGATGGAGGGAATATTTTGAAGAGTTGCTCAATGTAGGTGAAAATACAATCAGTAATATTTCAGATTTCGAGGTAGAATGTGATAGGAATGATGACGGAAATAGGATCACATTTGTGGAATTGGAGAAAATGGTCAATAGATTGCAGTGCAATAAAGCACCTGGGGTGGATGAAATTAAGTCGGAACTCATCAAATACAGTGGAATGTCAGGTCTTAAATGGCTACACAGGATAATTGAAATGGCCTGGGAGTCGGGACAGGTTCCATCATGCTGGACAAAAGCAGTAATCAGACCAATCTTTAAACATGGAAACAGAAAATATTGTGACAACTACAAAGGTATCTCTTTAATCAGCGTGCGAGTATTAGTTGAGGACCAATTGGATGAAAATCAGTGTGGGTTTAGGCCTCTTAGAGGTTGTCAGGACCAGATCTTTAGCTTACGGCAAATGATGGAGAAGTATTATGAGTGGAACAGCGAACTGTGTCTATGCTTTATAGATCTAGAAAAGGCATATTACCGTGTTCCTAGGAGGAAGTTATTGTCTGTTCTACGAGATTATGGAATAGGAGGCAAACTTTTGCAAGCAATTACATGGATAGTCAGGCAGCAGTTAGAGTTGACGGTAAATTGAGTTCATGGTTCAGAGTAGTTTCAGGGGTAAGACAAGGCTGCAACCTGTCGTCACTGTTATTCATATTATTTAGGGATCATATGTTGAAAACAATAGACTGGCTGGGTGAGATTAAAATATGTGAACACAAAATAAGCAGTCTTGCATATGCGGATGACATAGTTGTGATGGCAGATTCGATTGATAGTTTGCAAAGTAATATTTCAGAGATAGATCAGAAATGTAAGGACTATGGTATGAAGATTAGCATCTCCAAAACGAAAGTAATGTCAGTAGGAAAGAAATATAAACGGATTGAGTGCCATATAGGAGGAACAAAGTTAGAACAGGTGGGCGGTTTCAAGTACTTAGGATGCATATTCTCACAGGATGGCAACATAGTGAAAGAACTGGAAGCGAGGTGTAGCAAAGCTAATGCAGTGATCGCTCAGCTACGATCTACTCTCTTCTGCAAGAAGGAAGTCAGTACCAAGACTAAGTTATCTGCGCACCGTTCAATCTTTCGACCAATTTTGTTGTATGGGAGCGAAAGCTGGGTGGATTCAGGTTACTTTATCAACAAGGTTGAGGTTACGGATATGAAAGTAGATAGGATGATTGCAGGTACTAGTAGATGGAAACAATGGCAGGAGGGTGTCCTCAATGAGGAAATCAAAGAAAAACTGAGAATGAACTCTATAGATGTAGCAGTCAGGGGAACAGGCTTAGATGGTGGGATCATGTTACATGCATGGGAGAAGCAAGGTTACCCAAGAGACTCATGGGTTCAGCAGCAGAGGGTAGGAGGAGTCGGGGCAGACCAAGGAGAAAGTACCTGGATTCGGTTAAGAATGATTTTGAAGTAGTAGGTTTAACATCAGAAGAGGCACCAATGTTAGCACTGAATAGGGGATCGTGGAGGAATTTTATAAGGGGGCTATGCTCCAGACTGAACGCTGAAAGGCATAATTAGTCTTAAATGATGATGATGATACAATGATCCTTGACAGTGTCAATTCAATGAGATGTTCTCTTCAGGCCATTTTTATAATGAATATGACCAACAAAGTCTTCCTTAACTGCTCACTGATCGATGCACGCTGTCTTCTCTGTTCCTTCAGCTGCCTCGTACGTCGCACAAACCGTACCTGCCGTTAATGTCATGCTGTCCTCGCACCAAATTACGTCCAACTTTTCGTTGACGTGTAGGAGACCTCGGGCGAAATACTCCAAGACTTCCGTTCATTGTCACTGAGTAGTTAATATGCTACTTTACTTTACCTGTCTTGTATTTTAAGTTTTGCAGAACAGTGTATCTATCTTAACTGGCGCTATCGTAATAAAATGTGCATTATACGATATATCTTTTCAGAGACAGAGAGAGAGAAAAAGAGAGAAAGAGATAGAGAGAGAGAGAAAGAGAGAGAGAGCTGAAGCATCCCACTCGTGTTTTCGAAACTAATCGCTACTGGTTACAATTATGTCTCAAACATCTGATGTACGATACTTGTGCCGGAATGTTGTGCACAGAAATGCTTTACACTCATCTGTTGGCAACACTGCGCCGACGCGGACTCTTCGAGTATTTGCTGCACTAAATAATTATAAGAAGCGTTGAAACTTCCTAGCAGATTTTTAATCTGCCAGGAAGTTTCATATCAGTGCACACTCCGCTGCAGAGTGAAAATCTCATTGTGGACAAGAAGCGTGGTTATTAAGCTATTTTTAAACGTCTACAGGTGTTATAAATATAATATAAGTGTTGTTGAATTAGTGGAAGTGTTAGTGAAGTATAAAATAAGATTAAACGGTGTAAGAAGCGTATTTTTCTTCTCGCGCCTGTGGCACGAATCCGAGGCCTAATTTCACTCTCGCGAATCGTAAGTAAGCAGTGAATTAAACTTATAGGTAAACGTTTCCAGTTGGTATAAATATATTATAAGTGTTGTTACATTAGTGGAAGTGTTATTGAAGTGTTAAATAAGATTAAACGGGGTAAGAAGTTCATTTTCCTTCTCGCGCCTATAGCACAGACTTTAGGCTTAATTTCATGCCCGCGTATCGTAAGTAAACAGTGACTTAAACTTATATGTAATCACCAGTGTTTTTTATTCATTAGGTTTTCAAATTATTTATATCTGCCTGAATAGTTTCTAGGGTCCTTTGTTTACGTATTAGCCAGTACTTAAATCAGTTTATACGATTTCTGTTTTGGCCATGAGTGAGAAGTGTGTGACATGCCGTAGGATCGCTAGTTCCGGGGTATGGTGTGATGGGTGTTGTAGTTTCTTTCATTGGGGCGAATGTAGTGGCGTGGGAAATGGGGACATAAATGAGGCTCACCAGTGGTATTTTAGAATCTGCAGTAGAGATAGAAAAATACTGGAACAGGAAGGGAAAATTGCAGCTCTACAAGCTGACCTAGACAAGGCAAGGGAGGATCTGGACAGGTTAAAGAGGGAGAAGGGTGAACACAGGTGGGAAGCGGCAACAGGTAATAGGGGAACAGGTAAAGGAGAGCATCAGACACCTTTGTGATAAATCTTGAAAATAGATTTGACCTGTTGCCTCAGTCAGAATCGAATGAGCCTCATGTAGCTGAAGCTGTAGAAGGGCACAACAAGCTTTCAAGGACTTAAAAAAGGTAGGGAAATTTGTAAAGAGAAAGAAAGTTCTGTTGTTAGGTAGTTCCCATGGTAGAGGTGTTGGCCAACTACTGCAGGAAAATCTAGGTCCAGAGTACCAGGTCACAAACTTTTTCAAGCCTAGTGCAGATCTTGGTCAGGTAACAGAGGATATAGTTTCTCTATGCAAGGATTTCACGAGAGAGGATGCCGTGGTTATAGTGGGTGGTCCGGGAAACAGCATTGACAGAGACTCTGAATATTCCATAGAGAGTGACCTGGTGAAGATAGCGTCAGCAACGAAGCATACGAGTGTGGGATTTGTGTCTGTGTTGAGACGCCATGATCAGCCTCAATTGAACTCTTCTGTAGGAAGGGTGAACTTGGAATTGGAGTGGCTGCTTAGGACGGATGTAGGGTCCCATATTGGTTTGATTCCTGTGGATGCTATTGATAGGAGGGACTACACTAGGCATGGCCTTCACCTCAATAGGAAAGGGAAGGGAAAACTGTCAGGCTTGATTGCAGAAAACTTAAGGGAGGACACTGTCACAAGTGGTAAAATACCAGTGGTCACAGGTGTCAGAGGGATGCCTTTTTTAGGATAGGGAAGGGGGATAGAAAACGAGTTTTAAGAGAGATTGGCAGACAGACTCAGTTTGAGAAAATAGATGAACAGAAGTCAGATTTTACCATACAGCCTCCATTTAAACAATGTTTAACAGAAAGTAATCAGAAAGTGCCAGTTCATCTTCACCAAAGCAGTTATAATCGCATTAGTATGCAGTATCAGTTATGTTTATTACACCAGAACATTCCGGGACTCAGAAATAAAGTTGATGAACTACTCATTTGTATCGATGAAATGATTTCATCTAACGAAATTGACATAATCTGCCTCTCTGAACATCAAGTGACCACTGGTATAGATATGTTAGACATTTCAGGATTTAAGGTAGCTTCCTACTTCTGCAGAGTAGATATGGAGGGAGGAGGAGTTACCACATTTATTAAAACCTGCCATAAATTCAAGAACATTGACATTAATAAATTCTGTTTAGAGCAGCATCTAGAAGCATGTGCAACAGAAGTAGAGTTCCATAACAGATCCTATATAATAGTAACTATTTACCGAGCACCTGCAGGAAATTATAATCTATTCATAAATCATCTAGAAGCTCTTTTGGGTTATTTAACAGTAAGAAACAAAGAAATTTTGATTGCTGGTGACTTTAATACAGATTTTCTAATTCAATCTTCCAGTAAACATTTACTGCAGTTAGTAATGTTGTCTTTCAATCTAACTCACACTTTAAACTTTCCAACTAGGATCACTAAATCCTCAAGGACACCTATTGATAACATTTTTATAGACAAATCAAAGGAACAAAATCGTATCATAAAACCTACAATAAATGGACTATCAGATCATGACATGCAGCTCCTTGTTTTAGATGTAAATTCGAAGCAGATCATCAAGACTGCTAAATCTGAGTACAGGAGAGTATTCAATCAACCAAAAATTGAGTGTTTTAGAAAACTGCTCAAAGATATGAACTGGAAAGATGTTTATAGTGCTCATGACATGAATGAAAAATATAACACATTCATGAACAATGTCACTACCATGTTTGAAAACTGTTTTCCTCTAAAAGTTACTCAAATTAAACAGAAGTCTATAATAAAACCATGGATCACCCAAGGAATAAAGATTTCCTGTAAGACAAAAAGGAAAATGTATCTGTCGACCAAGAATAGCTCCAATGCTGATGATTTTGCTAAATACAAGGAATACTGTAAAATATTAAAAAAAGTAATTCAGGCATCTAAACAAATACACTACGAGAAGAAGATAGTAATGTCAGGGAACAAAATAAAAACAATATGGGATAAAGTGAAAGAGGAGACTGGTAGAACCAGAAAGGAACAGGAGCAAATAGCACTAAGGGTAGATGACACATTAGTAACCGATGGGAATAGTGTGGCAAATCTATTTAACAAGTACTTTATATCCGTTACTGATAGAATGGGATTGTCAGGATCAGTAAATAATGCCCTTGAATATCTGAAACAAGCCTTTACAAATAGCTTTAGGGACATGAATATGTCACTCACATCACCAAAAGAAATAACTTCCATAATAAAATCTTCGAAAACAAAGCATTCTAGTGGTTACGATGAAATATCAAAAAGTTAATTAAGGCATGTTCTTGTGAGTTTAGTACAATTCTAAGTTACTTGTGTAACCAGTCAATTATAACTGGGACATTTCCTGACTGGCTGAAATATGCAGATGTTAAGCCTCTATTCAAGAAAGAGGATAAAGAGATGCCATCAAACTACAGACCAATTTCACTTTTGCCAGCATTCTCAAAAATTTTAGAAAAAGTAATCTACAGGCAGCTTCTCAAGCATCTGACCACAAATAACATATTATCAAGAACACAGTTTGGATTTCTGAAGGGTTCTGATATCGAAAAGGCTATTTACACCTACAGTGAAAATGTACTTAATTCATTAAATAACGTTACAAGCAGCAGGTATTTTCTGTGATTTGTCAAAGGCATTTGATTGTGTAAACCACAACATCCTTTTAAATAAATTAGCATTCTATGGTGTCACGGGCAGTGCCGCAAAATGGTTCAAGTCATACCTCGGTAACAGGAAACAGAGTGTGTCAGTGCAAGGGACTAGTGAATTAAGTCATCAGTCATCGTCAGAATGGGAAGAAATTACATGTGGTGTCCCACAAGGATCCATCTTAGGGCCATTGCTTTTTCTTGTGTACATTAATTATCTCTCATCAGTTACACTGCCAGAAGCATAGTTCGTTTTGTTTGCAGATGACACGAGTATTGCAATAAATAGTATATCGAGTGTAGTTCTATAAAGATCTGCTAATGATATTTTCATGTATATTAATAAATGGTTTAAAGCCAACTCACTGACATTAAACTTCGAAAAGACTCACTATACGCAATTCAGAACCTGTAAGAGCTTTCCACACAGCATATGCATAAAGTACGAAGAAGCGCAGATAGAAGAGGTTGACAGTCTTAAATTCCTGGGATTACAACTTGATAATAAATTCTGTTGGGAGGAGCACACCACAGAACTGCAGAAACGCCTTAACAAATCTGTATTTGCAATTAGAGTGTTAGCAGACATAGGCGACATAAAAGTGAATAAACTTGCATACTTTGCCTACTTTGCATTCTTTGCCTACTTTCCATAATGTCATATGGTATAATATTTTGGGGTAACTCTTCAAGTCAAACAAAAGTTTTCAGAGTCCAAAAGCGTGTAGTACGTATTATTTGTGGAGTAAACTCACGGACGTCTTGTAGAAACCTCTTCAAAGAACTGGGTATACTAACTACTGCCTCTCCGTATATCTACTCCTTAATGAAATTTGTCCTAAATAATATATCTCTTTTTCCAACAAACAGCTCAGTTCATACATACAATACCAGGAACAAAAATGATCTGCACAAGGACCTAAAAGCACTTACTTTAGTTCAAAAAGGGGTCCACTACTCAGGAACACTCATCTTCAATAATTTTCCAGCAAACATAAAAAATTTAGTTACAAATAGAGATCAGTTTAAAAGGAGCCTGAAAGACTTACAAGTGGCCAACTCTATCTACTCCATTCACGAATTTTTTAATAGAAACAAATGATGTGTTGCATATATTCATACTATTAGTATTGTTAATTCAGCTTAAAAAAATAAAAATAAAAAATAAAAAAGGTGACATGTTCCACATCCACGAGAATTTCCTCAACACGGATCTATGGAACGAAAACTAATCTAATCTAATCTAATCTAATCTCATCATTTTTAAATTTTGTTTCTTTCTAGTGGGCCATCACTTCATTCTTGGTACTAGAGGCACAATGTGACGCTTACTTCGATTAGTCTTCATTTCTGATCGAATAGGTCAAGCCACACTAGTTTTGTAACTGGAGTGGTAAAAGAACACGTAAACGGACAACACAGTAAGAATCTCAGTTTTACTTAAGGAGTATGTCTCTCCCATAGATTCTGCAACTTTTTCCATTGCTACCAGTTCAAACGTTTTCAGTAACGCACAGCGTAATGAAATAATGGTTCACATTATGTTGACTTTGTTTCCAGCAGCATATGCACATGTGATATATGTTACATTGCCATATTTTTTTGAAGGGTGAACTCTGCGATGCACAGCTGGTGTATTTTGCAAGTGCGCTCGTTACTGCACACCACTTCATGGCTAATGTCGTGTGTCGCGAGGGAGGCATGGTAAAGCGTCATTAAAAATTCCACACACGCCCGCAAAGCGGCATAGTTTCCATTCGTCAGGTTTACTGTGCGTTGTGGATTCTGATTACAGTCCTGGTGAACATGAATAATATTTAGGTTTTATTACATGGTTTATAATCTGCATGGTTGGGGGTAGATATTACTCCTTTCCAGTTTCAATAAAATACCAATATTTGTATTCGTACTCACACAGACAGTAGGGGCACTGTTTTCTTATTGTTATGCTTAAATTTTCACTTCTAGTGCGTTCTAAGAATTATTTTTATGAGACATTTATATGGTAGTCCGGTTGTTTAATGTAGCGAACTTCCATTGATAAAACATTTATTTTTCAGGTATTTCATTGTTTATGACGTAATAGCTGCTCAAAAAAGTCTCGTACAGTGATATAAATTGATCGGCAGATTCAGTGGCATGTGCGGATACTGTCCGCAAAATTTGTTAAGAATAGTGTTAGCGGTAAGGCAGCAGTAATTTATCACGTCATAGTTGAAGCCGAAGCTTCACTGAATGAGAAACGAAAATATAGTAAGCGATAAACTTTCTTCTTTCATTACTTTGCACGAATGTCTAAAAAAAAACGTTTCAAAGAAGTTTTAAACTATGTGTAATGTAAGTCGGATGTAACGAAATGTACTTATTCTCAAATATTTTACGAATCTACTGGGTAGTTTGCACGCCGTGGGTTATACTGCCTCAAGATATGTACATAGTTTCTAGCTTAAATATTTGACTTACTGGGTTACTTTATCAACGCAAGAATAAACAGTTGTTTAAGTAGGTTATGACAGAATTTTAAATATTTAAATTCGGTCCAGAATTATGTAAAATACTGAAAATCAAAATTGTATAGTTTCTGGAAGCCGTTGGATATGTAACCTGGAGCTGGAGTGAGCTAGTCGATCAGTCACATAGATATAATACTAGAGATGAATATTCAGACACGTCGTTACGCTAAAATGAACATGCAACATGTAAAAAAGTTTCAACTCCTTTGCGACTTTGCACTAAAATACCATCTAAACGAATCATTACCGGGTTCAGACCTCGACAGGTAAAATATGAGTTTAGTACATTCTGAAACTTTAAAAGGGTGTTTCAAAAATGACTGGTATATTTGAAACGGCAATGCAAACTAAACGAGCAGCGATAGAAATACACCGTTTGTTGGAATATGCTTGGGACAACAGTACATTTTCAGGCAGACAAACTTTCGAAATTACAGTAGTTACAATTGTCAACAACAGATGGCGCTGCGGTCTCGGAAACTCTGTAGTACGATATTTTCCACATATCCACGATGCGTAGCAATAATATGGCGTAGTCTCTGAATGAAATTACCCGAAACCTTTGACAACGTGTCTGGCGGAATGGCTTCACATGCAGATGAGATGTACTGCTTCAGCTGTTGAATTGTTTCTGGATTCTGGCGGTACACCTGGTCTTTCAAGTGTCCCCACAGAAAGAAGTCACAGGGGTTCATGTCTGGCGAATAGGGAGGCCAATCCACGCCGCCTCCTGTATGTTTCGGATAGCCCAAAGCAATCACACGATCATCGAAATATTCATTCAGGAAATTAAAGACGTCGGCCGTGCGATGTGGCCGGGCACCATCTTGCATAAGTCACGAGGTGTTCGCAGTGTCGTCTAAGGCAGTTTGTACCGCCACAAATTCACGAAGAATGTCCAGATAGCGTGATGCAGTAATCGTTTCGGATCTGAAAAATGGGCCAATGATCCCTTTGGAAGAAATGGCGGCCGAGACCAGTACTTTTTGAGGATGCAGGGACGATGGGACTGCAACATGGGGCTTTTCAGTTCCCCATATGCGCCAGTTCTATTTATTGACGAAGCTGTCCAGGTAAAAATAAGCTTCGTCAGTAAACCAAATGCTGCCCACATGCATATCGCCGTCATCAATCCTGTGCACTATATCGTTAGCGAATGTCTCTCGTGCAGCAATGGTAGCGGCGCTGAGGGGTAGTCGCGTTTGAATTTTGTATGGATAGAGGTGTAAACTCTGGCGCATGAGACGATACGTGGACGTTGGCGTCATTTGGACCGCAGCTGCAACACGGCCAACGGAAACCCGAGGCCGCTGTTGGATCATCTGCTGCACTAGCTGCGCGTTGCCCTCTGTGGTTGCCGTACGCGGTCGCCCTACCTTTCCACCACGTTCATCCGTCACGTTCCCAGTCCGTTGAAATTTTTCAAACAGATCCTTTATTGTATCGCTTTTCGGTCCTTTGGTTGCATTAAACCTCCGTTGAAAACTTCATCTTGTTGCAACAACACTGTGTTCTAGGCGGTGGAATTCCAACACCAGAAAAATCCTCTGTTCTAAGGAATAAACCATGTTGTCCACAGCGCACTTGCACGTTGTGAACAGCACACGCTTACAGCAGAAAGACGACGTACAGAATGGCGCACCCACAGACTGGGTTGTCTTCTATATCTTTCACATCACTTGAAGCGCCATCTGTTGTTGAAAATTGTAACTACTGTAATTTCGAAAGTTTGTCCGCCCGAAAATGTATTGTTGTCCCAAGCATATTGCAACAAACGGTGTATTTCTATCGCTGCTCGTTTAGTTTTCAAATATACCGGTTATTTTTTAAGCACCCTGTAAATATGAAACTGTGAAGTCACACGTTTTTGTGTGTTCATAGGATTTCTCAACCGGAGTTAAGATCTATAGATTCTTTCAGACTGTAAAGTGAAGAACTATTGTTCCGGCCACATGATGGCTCCTTGGAGAATACCAATAGCATGAGAGACAGAAATATTCGTTCAAAACCTCGCAGTATCTCAGGATGTAGAGATCACGAAAACTTGAAGTATATTGTGTGTAACATTAGTATACATTTTATTTTGTAGACATTTCATACTACTGTGAAGTAGAAATCTACTCTGTAGGAATCAGCATGGGATCGAAAAAGACAGTCGTGTGAAACCTTGCTGGCGCTATTCGTCCACGAGACTCAGAGGGCCATAGACTCGGGTTCAGAGGTAGATGCCGTGTTTCTTGACTTCCGCAAGGCATTCTATACAGTTCCCCACAGTCGTTTAATGAACAAAGTAAGAGTATATGGACTATCAGACCAATTGTGTGATTGGATTGAAGAGTTCCTAGATAACAGAACCAAGCATGTCATTCTCAACGGAGAGAAGTCTTCCGAAGTAAGAGTGATTTCAGGTGTGCCGCAGGGAAGTGTCACAGGACCGTTGCTATTCACAATATACATAAATGAGCTGATGGATGACATCGGAAGTTCACTGAGGCTTTTTGCGGATGATGCTGTGGTATATCGCGAGGTTGTAACATTGGAAAAAATGTTACTGAAATGCAGGAGGATCTGGATCGAATTGACGCATAGCGCAGGGAATGGCAATTGAATCTCAATGTAGACAAGTGTAATGTGCTGCGAATACATAGAGAGATAGATCCTTTATCATTTAGCTACAATATAGCAGGTCAGCAACTGGAACGAGTTAATTCCATAAATTATCTGGAAGTACGCATTAGGAGTGATTTAAAATAGAATGATCATATAAAGTTGATCGTTGGTAAAGCAAATGCCAGACTGAGATTCATTGGAAGAATCCTAAGGAAATGCAATCCGAAAAAAAAGGAAGTAGTTTACAGTACGCTTGTTCGCCTACTTCTTGAATACTGCTTAGCAGTGTAGGATCCGTACCAGATAGGGTTGATAGAAGAGATAGAGAAGATCCAACCGAGAGGAGCGTGCTTCGTTACAGGATCATTTAGTAATCACGAAGCGTTACGGAGATGATAGATAAACTCCAATGGAAGACTCTGCAGGAGAGACGCTCAGGAGCTCGGTACGGGCTTTTCTTGAAGTTTCGGGAACATACCTTCACCGAAGAGTCAAGCAGTATGTTGGTCCCTCCTACGTATATCTCGCGAAGAGACCATGAAGATAAAATCAGAGAGATTAGAGTCCACACAGAAGCATGCCGACAATCCTTCTTTCCACGAACAATACTAGACTGGAATGGAAGGGAGAACCGATAGAGGTACTCAAGGTACCCTCCGCCACACACCGTCAGGTGTATGGATGTAGATGTAGATGTAGAAGTCACGGCACTGTGAATGACTCTATTACTTTTTCCAGTCGAACTGAAAAAAAAAAAAAAACATCTTGGCATCTTAGCTAGCATTCTCAGCTTCTGCGTAGCACATTCTTTGTAGCTCACCGTACCGTCATAACTGAGGGATCTTCAAACCAGTGAACACGAGTTACCTACAGCGACACACCAGGCGAGTGCACATTAGCACTCTGTGACGTGTGGTTTGAGAGCATATTGTCCACCTGCGACATACCAAGTGAATTCTGAAACTGTCACAGTTTGTAGCGCTCTCAAGTCCTGGGCAGTAATGTCTTGTGTGCCCCTCAAGTGTAACTGGCGCATTTACTTTTCTCCATCAATCCTGAAAGTATGTGACAATAGCAAGGAATCATCCTGTGTATTTTAATGATATTGTCTCATTAATATATGTACCATAGAGACACAGAGATAGAGAGCGAGTGGGACGAGGAGCAACTTCACTACGGTCTATAAAACAGAGAGATAAATTTGAATGATTGTGATGATGATGAGGCAGGTGTGAAAAGTATGGTATATAATTTTCTTACATTTGCTGTGCATATGAATTATACAAAATTGTTAGTTTCTCAGCGCGTGGATGATGATGCTGCCGATGCTACAGCTGATGTTAGTTGCTTTTTTTAAGAACTTCATTAATTTCAGACTACTGATTTTACTCTTTATGTTAGGCCATTATCATGTGCATCTGAAAGTTATGCTATAGAGAAATTTCAGGTGCTTTTGATAATTGCCTAAAGTTCTAAAAAGGCAAGTGCAGTGACTTGTAATTTCAGATTGTCATAAAACTATTTAACGTTGCTCGAGCAGTCCACGGGTGTACTGCCTCAAATCTGTATTAACGTGCCCCAAAACTGTCACAACTTGTCGCCAGACTAATTGCACTCCACAAAAACTGCATAACCAGCTCTCAAAACTATATCAGCGTGCTCCAAATTGCGTTAAGCCGAAAACCTCCATCAATGTACCCCCTGAAAAGTATCATGCAGTCCTGAAACAGTATCAACGAGACACAAAACTCGATCAGCTGGTCCCAAAACTCTTCCAGCTTGCCCACAAAACTGTAACAACTTGGCCCAAATCTGTACCGAGCTGCTCCCCAAAGTGTATTATCTTGTCCTGTATACACATACATCAACATACATCAACATCAACATCCCCAAAAAGTCTTTCAACTTACCCACAAAGCAGGATGTACCTGCCACAATACTGTATCAATTAGTCCCCAAACTGTTTCAGCTTGCCTCAAAACTGTATCAACTTCAGCCTATGAAACTATCTGTGCTTCCTTGAACTAATTCCAGTTAGCTCATGGATGTAATAAATTGCCCTTCTGAAACGGTACCAATTTGTGCTGAAACTGCAACTGGTGACTGATAACATGTACATTTCAGATGAGAGGTTACAGTTGCAGAGCAGGATGTGTCACAGCAGGGAAGGTAATATGTTTTGCTGTCAAACTGTTGCAATTCTGGGGCATGGTATTACAGTTGGGTGAAAGGTTTTAAGATTTTGGGGGGAAGCTGTTATAGTTGCTGAGCTAGTTGTTACAGTTTCATGGGAAAGTTGTTGCAGTAGCAGGGCAAACTGTTACATTTGTGGAGCAAGTTGTTACAGTTTCAGGGTTCAAGTTGTTACAGTTGCAGAGCAAGTCGTTCTAGAAATGGGGCAAGTTATCATAGTTATGGAATAGCAAGTTTATACAATTTTGATGTAAAATGACGCAATGTCACTACAACAGGGGCAACTGTTGGGACAAGTCACAACTTGCCAGGCAGAATCTCAAATTTCCTTTTTCATTTCGTGGTGAGACTTGCTGATGCCTGTGTCTGTGAGTTTTGTGGACAATTACATTTCATAAATATACTGCTCTGTTCTGAGTCTGAACATGAATCTGAGAAATAATTTTGGGATGAGTTAGAAAACTTATTTCACTCCTGACCCTCGCATGGAACATCACTACCTTCTCTTGTTTCTGTCCTTAAGGTTGAATGGGTACCATTCCTATACAGAAATTCAGGCATGTCATTGAAAGCATTCCGTCATGAGCTCATGCCATTATATAAGCTATGTAGAGGGTGGGACTACTTTTGCCAATAACATGTCTGAAATGATGGGCCATTTGTTACAGTTTATTGCAATTTGTTGTGAAGTGCTAAGCTGGTTTTTCCTTGTGACAGTAAAACTACAAAAAGAAACATAACTCCAACAGAAACATTTATAGCAGAAGTAATAACTGCTTCTTCACTGGAAAAGACTTAAAAATTATAGAACAAATTTAGTGATACTGTAGCTATCCTGTCAAAAAATAAAAACTGTTTCTACTGGTAATAGCATTTACAGTCACACACAATCATAAAATTTAATAATTTGAGTGAATGTTGTGTAATAAAAATAATATAGTGAATCATTCAATAAGTTTAAAGTTTTAAATTTGTTGATATCTTCCACAACAAACACAGTGTCTCAGCATGCAAACGAATGTTAAATAGAATATTTTTGTAGTCACTTGTAGGCACTTGTTGGAGATATTGTATTACTCTCTATTACAGATTCTAATCCGTCTATGCATAATACTGGATGCAAAAATTATGAACAGGTAGTTTTCAAATCTGGATGAATGCGTAATTCTTCCGAAAAAGGCAAGCTGAAGCAGATTCTGCGCTGAAAAAGATTTTAACCTATTTCTAAAATCCTGCAGAGAATAGGGCAGCTATTCCCAAAAAAAGAAAAAAGAAGAACAAGACGACGGAGAAGAGGAAAATAGATAGAAAAAGAAATCAAGTCTGAAAAATGTAAAGAACGTAATGTGTTCATGACAGCAGGGTACAGGGAAGTTGGAGGAAAAGAAGAAGTAGATGATGATTGCAATGATGATGTAGAAGAAAAAGGGGATGGATAATTACAGTGAAGTAGATGCTTCTGACGAAGGAAAAGAAGAAGAGGATGAATACTAAGTGGACAACGAGTTTCTAATTCGAAGACAGTCTTCATTGATTTGCAGCAGATATCGACTCTGTCCACTCGAATAACGCATATACATTGGTAGAGCTATTATTTTTCTGGATAGCTTCTACAGTGTTAGGCAGAAATTTATACGATAGTAGCATAATAGCTACTGAAGAGTTAATCTGAGTAGCGTCGAGTGCAGAATGAAGTTTACAATGCCTAGAGAGCAAGTGAAAGACTCAGTTGCAGACTGGTGAGCTGCGTACAAGAATATTAACTCTTTCATGGATAAGTGTGCTTAGATAAGTAATGACTAACGCAGCCAACCGTATCAAATCTTCATCAAGTTACCGACTAAAACTACACTGCACAAGAAGAAGAAGGTTGAGAAAACAGGTTCCAACAGTTCCAACTTCTCAGAGGTTTTTGTTGCCATTAGATGTACCAAAAAAAGAAAAAAAAGGCCTTGTGCCCATAGGATTCGCCCACTGATGGTTCTGTACAGATTCTGTTACGTGTGTCGAAAGTTCATCCATTCTGGGAATCAAGAATCACGACCATTATTTCCTGATACTCGCAAGACAGTGGTCCTAGGGATTCTACGACTTTCGAGAATGTTTTAATTTCAAGTGGGAGTTAGACAACGAGTAACAAAAGGAAAAAAGAATTGATTGATGGAATTAAAAATTTACATTTTATTTTTATTTTTTATTTTACCTGTATTATGAAGCCTCAGGTCTTACCGAACTTCACGATTCTATGACAAGGGGTTGTACACTATAGGTTATAATGAGAGAGTGTGTGAATATCAAATTATGTAACTTGACTGGATATTTTGATTACATTGACTTTGAAGTTTAACCTTTTTTACATTGCTGATTTACGATCGTCTTCAGTAGGTGACTTAAATTTCAACTTGATACTCCTACTCATTCATGAGAAAAGGGAGACTTGACAGACAGATACATAGACCGATATAATTACAATTTCATAATTTTCGCAATTTTCCTCTACTTACATAGTGAAACTTTGATTCTTGCCTAATTTCTTGATCCTAGACTTCTGCGAATCAACCTATAAGCTTTGATAAGTGGGTTTAGGAGTATCAAAATATGTGACAGAAATCATTTGGTTTCATTGACGTAGAAGCTTACATTTATTACACTGTCAAAGGACCATTGACCTTAGTATTCTGTAGATAAGAGATCTAACAGACAAATGGACATATAATCTGGTAACAAAATAAAACAAAATAGTTTTCGTATGATGCACTTAAAAATTATCATTTTCGGATTTTTTCTATTGGATGTACTGTGAAACTCTGCTTTTTGCAAATTTCATGGTTCTCGGTCAACAGGAACACCGTTTAGGTTCCGATGAGTGAGTTTTCTAGTATCAAAATAAGTGACTTATTTGACTACATATTTTTATGGCACTGGCTTAGAATCTTCGAATTTTTCACCGTCAAGAGACCGTAGAGCAGACCTTAGTAAGTGACGTAAATTTCAACTTGCCACGTCCACCACTTCCGGAGAGGAAGTATTTTTAACAGTCAGACGGATGGAGGAGATGGACAACAAAGTGATCCCATAACTTTTCTGTTTTAATCGACTGAGGTGCGGAATCCTGAATAAAAATTTGCTTGTGGTAGGAATTATTATCATATTGCAATGGTAAATGCATTATGAGCATGGAAAGATAGTTGAATAAAAGCTGAGGAACCTGCAATTGCTTTTCGCAAGCATAAGATGTTGTCAATGACAAAGTCCTGGAAATAACATTGTATACTTTGCCAATTGTGGTTGACAACTGCACTTGAAGGTATATGTTATATCAGCAGTAGAGCCTATTTGTTTTTCAATGTTATGGGAACAAATGTTACAGAACAAATTTAAATAATTTAAATATGTTGGACAGAAATCGATCATCGCTCGTCTATTAAACTATTGTATATTGCAGCAGTGCTAATAAGTGAGCTGTCTGAACGTTAGTAATGAGAAACATTTAATCTGAATGTTCATTGTTCTTGGAAAACTTGGTACAACAACTGCACTTAGATCGATAACAAGTGCCACTTAACCTGAAATTTTTATCAATAGTGCCAGCACTCAAGTAACGTGTATTTGTTTAATTTTGTAGATTAATTAAATTATAATAGCAGTACCACGTATGTTTTGTATTGGAAGTCTTCTATACGAGCACAACGTAATTATTTCATTTACATACAAAATTTCGTTTATGATCACAGATCTGTAATTATCGCAACATGCGTGTAAGTGTGTGTGTGTGTGTAAATGTGTGTCTGCTTGTGCTCTATAAATAACAAATGATTTATATTTGTACCAACTATAATTTTCGAATTATCGACTTTCCATCTCCGATTTGTTGCACAGTCGCCGGTGACTAAGTTTCATCTCTATCATGTTCCAGCACTATCTTTGGCAGTGTTCTGATGAATGTAAAGATAGCAGAAGTGCTCCTTGTATGTTATGGAAAAATTATAAGGTTAAATGATGTATCCAATTAAAAAATCTCATCAATACAATTTCAACATTCCGTCCTAAACTTGTGTTTATTCAGTTTCTCTGTAATTTAGCTGCGTTGAACTTGAGGGTATGATTTTTACATTACATATTATGATCATATTTTGGTTTTACTTAAGAGCTGATAGTGGGTAATGTAAGTTTAGAGAGGTCTGACGCCACATTTCTGGTCTTTGTATATTGCAGACTTCCTTAGACGTTGCTTTTGTCCACTAGGTCCAATCCGTTGCAATAAATCAGTATGGTCGACAATATTTCTGCTGAAGAACAAGAACCACAAACACCAACCTCTAATGTTTTCATTAACTGAAACCTTAGTGACAAGCTTTCGAAACTGACATGTGACTGACTTCTGCTCTATGAATCTCATATTGAATCGAGAACACTCTTAACGTGTTTTGGTTGTAATAATACTAGTAACGGAATTATTTACCTTCTTCCAGTGGCTCATCTTATTTCAGAATGCTTATTTGTTTTTGTGCTTTCCTGCTTAGGGTAGTATTTTACCTATCAAGCATTTCCTGAATCATTAGTTAGGCCTAACTTCTAACTTGAGCGTCTGTTTAGCATGTTAGTATTTCCACTGGTGTTCGGGCATGGAAGTAACATTGAGGCTCCTACTTAGAGAGCCCAAAATGATTTTTATGCATCAATTAGTCGGGCAAGAGTGTGTGTGTGTAAAATAACAATGTGACTGTTTACGTAATCGTAGCATTTTTTGCGTGCAGACATATTTTTGCAGAGTTTAGGTGTGGAATGGCCATTGTGACGCTTCACAAGCTTAGTAAAACAATTCAGATGTGGAAAATATGTAATCTAAGGTCAATAATATTGTACATTTGACATAAACACCTCCCTGGTTCGATTAACGGCGGGGTCAGGGATTTTCTCTGCCTCGTGATGGCTGGGTGTTGTGTGATGTCCTTAGGTTAGTTAGGTTTAAGTAGTTCTAAGTTCTAGGGGACTGATGACCATCGATGTTAAGTCCCATAGTGCTCAGAGCCATTTGAACCATTTTTTGACATAAACACTGAATTATTTGTATTTCTGACGTATTTCTTCGAGATTTATAAATTTTGGAAGAACAGTGTGCCCCATGGCAAGCACGATAGAAGCATTTAGGTGTGGAAAGTAGATTGAGGCTCTGTTGTGCATTATAGCATCTGTAGATCATATTTCGTGCTCGCTATTACTGCTTCACATTTAACTTCATGGTGTAACATTGTGTGTGTGTGCGATTTTGGTATGCATTTGGCCACATTTTAGATGTGGGAATACTCCAAACCCACCTTTCATGAAATTTTTCTCTTAAAAGCTTTTGAACATTCTGCAAAAATTGAGATCTGTCACATGCTTCTGAGCACTACAAAGATGCGTACTCTTGGGACTTCATCTGAATGCCTGCTTAAATTCTATGTTATGATTGGCTCATTTTCATACTACGTTTGCGATGGGGAGGAAGATAGCGCAGAAGGTATAAAATCAAAAGCGTAATTTTTTGTCATTATATTACTTTTTGATTTTTGCACAACAGCCGTCTTAGATTTTTAATTTCCTGCCACCAATATCTTTGCTTTTCCCGAGAAGCAGTGCCCACTAGTGGCAGAAACTTGAATACGTGTTACTATAGATAGGCTTTTTCCTGTGGCCAGAAAATCTCCATGTCTGTCTCTATTAGAACATGTGGTGTGCCGTCCGAACAAGACACATCCAGGACAAAAGCATCACAAGCGCAAAGATGTGAGCTGGTGCAAATGCAATAGAAGACTCGCGCGAGTTCCAGCAGCGCCACGGGCGCTGGGGATAAACATATCGACCTTTTCCCAACCAATTGCCGGCACAGTGGCCGGTTGACGACGGACAACTCTATTCGGAAGATAGAAGTGCTCCTCTCGCTCACTTGGTTACATGTCATCGTCCACGGGTGCCTAAGGCATGGGACGTCGTTTATTGAACTCTGAGAATTGAACAGACAGTTGTAGTAATTGCATTTGCTGTGTGCTGTGAACTTAGCCACTGACAGACTTTTTGTATTATATTACAAGCAGTGTCGCAGATTTCACTATCCAAGTCACAACGTTACACTGAAGAGTCAAAGGAACTGGTAAACCTGCCTAATATCGCGTAGAGCCCTCGCGAACACACGTAAGTGCCGCACACGACGTGGCATGGACTCGAATAATGTGTGAAGCAGTTCTGGAGGGAATTGACCGCTATGAATCCTGCTGGGCTGTCCATAAATCCGTAAGAGTACGAGGGGGTGCAGATCTCTTCTGAACAGCACGTTGCAAGGCATCCCAGTTTATGTCCGGGGTGTTTGATGGGCAGCGGAAGTGTTTAACCTCAGAATAGTGCTCCTGGAGCCACTCTATAGCTTTTCTGGACGTGTGGGTTGTCGCATTCTCCTACTGGATTTGCTAAAGTCCGTCGGAATCCACAATGCACATGAATGGGTGCAGGTGATCAGACGGGATACTTATATATGTGCCACCTGACTGAGTCGTATGTAGACGTTCCATATCTTTGCGCCATATATATAAGAGTCAGGAGCCCTGCAAAACTACCTTTCCATCATGTTCTGGAGTTTCGTTAGACATGTGTTGTGTGTCTCTCTTCTTGTATTTCAAAATATTCGTCTTAGGGGTGATATTCATATCTCCTAATACGTACCAGATAATGGCTGCGAATGATTTTGGCACCTGATACTTCGTGGTTAGAATTTAATGGCACCAGTAAGTAATTTGTGACGCAGTGAGTTTTACAAAACAAATCAGTTGGACTTTCCATACGTCCTTATCTAATTTTTAAAAAAATGCCATGATAAACGTCACTCTATCTCTAATTTGAAATATTAGCTCTCGACTGTAGGCATGTCACCAGGAAATACTGGCTTGCAGTTCTCTTCTGTCTGAATAGTTATGAATTAGAAAGTTTGGTTCATCTAAATTATAAGTGTAGCGATCATCCATAGCACAATTTGATGGAAATATGGTAATAGCGGTATAATCCAATATATATTTTACAGAAAAGTGGACCACAATTATCGGGTCAACTGAAGGATGGGATAAAGCCCATCGCTTTTACCAATGACGTCGTAATTTACTCATAGATATTTATGTCTTTATTTTCCAGCCGTAGATAATAAATCGGTTGTCTTTTGTGGTGTAGCAGCATCATTGTAAATACAAATAAATGAATGTGTTTTTGAAAGGCAGATTTTCATTCTTAGTGAGTTTGAGAGATTTTGGGAGAATTGGTTTCATTTATGGGCAACTTTTGTTGTTTGATTTTTGTTTGCAGGTTTGGATTTGTCTATTCCTATTAATAACAACACTTGAAGCAGGGATCGTCAACTGCAGTACGGAATACAAATTTTACAGTTGCCGCATTTTTTCGCCTTCGCTAGCACTACTATTGCTACGATATTTTTCAGTCGTGTATTTCTTACCTTCCCTAGCACTGCTATTACTGTGATACTTTTCAGTCGTGTATCCTCTACTTCAGTTGACCTATATAGGTCAACTGCATAGGTGAATAATAGGTTTCCAGAATGAGAAGAATAGGTTGTCAGTAGTAGCGGAGGCGAAAAAAGCTAAACCTTGTAACATTATGTGATTGGATTATCATTTTAAATCATTCACTAATAGAGCAGTCGCTCGGCAACAGCTACAGTTAGCAAATAATGTTGCGAGAATGTAAAAGGTGATCGACCTGTGACGTAACTTGTTTATTGTCGAAGCGCCGTCAGAGATGCAGTGAGTTATTATCTTTGAAAACCGTGGAGCGAAAAATGGACAGAAGAAGAACACTTTTACAAATTTTCTTTTTTTTTTATTTACGAGGTATTCTCGAAGAACAGTTACTCATTCTTCTCTTGTCTCTTGTAACTTGTGTCGGACGCGCATGTCTTGGCGCCGTATTATTATTATCGTTAAAAATAATATGATTTTAGTGTAAAGTAAAAGTGCAATACTGCATAGCAGTAAATTTATTGTGCAACGTGTATGTGAAAACGTCAAAGGAATTATTGTCATTACGAGAAAAGAAGTGCCAGTCAAAACGGCATCCATGTTAAAATTCTTCATTGTAGTGTAAGTTCATCTATTAATTGCCATAAATTCAGATTTAAATGGAATTGGTGTATGGACTATTTATTTAGTGTAGAATCTATGTCTCACTCCTTCATGAAGTTATTTAATTTTCTTTATGTTTCTGACAAATAGACAGTTCACAGTCACGAATTCTTTCGTCGAAATCGGACGGAAGTTGTATGCGGCGAAATATTTTCTCCGCGCCACATTCTACTGGTAAATGCATGATAAACTACGGTCACGTTTGTTTTGACATGAAGTAAAGATATCTTGTATCATTACGCAGTTTAAATGTGATACTTATTTCTATAGCTCTATGTGGTTCATGACATATTTAAAACTCACCGAAAGTATTGACTATAAATTATAAGATTTTTGGATAGTGAACTGATAGTGATTGATTAATTTCTACATATCTTATATTCGGAGTTTAGCTTCAGCAAATAACTAACTGGTCTTGTCTGTAAATATAATCCCAGCTAGTACTTACAACGACCTATTAACGTTTCTTCCCTTACCTGTGCTAATAAGATTGCTTTGGTAAATATCCTGAATGAATTATACACTAAGAAATTAATAACCAAGAATGGGTTCATATTGGTGAAAGAAGTCCATACTTTTGCGAAGGAGGGCGTCGAGTTTATATCTTTGAAGTGGTGTTTATCATTAGCCCGTCTTTCTTCTTATGTCAGTTCCCTCGATATCTTTCCTCCACCTGGCACTGATGCATTAGGATGTACATGTACACTCCTGGAAATGGAAAAAAGAACACATTGACACCGGTGTGTCAGACCCACCATACTTGCTTCGGACACTGCGAGAGGGCTGTACAAGCAATGATCACACGCACGGCACAGAGGACACACCAGGAACTGCGGTGTTGGCCGTCGAATGGCGCTAGCTGCGCAGCATTTGTGCACCGCCGCCGTCAGTGTCAGCCAGTTTGCCGTGGCATACGGAGCTCCATCGCAGTCTTTAACACTGGTAGCATGCCGCGACAGCGTGGACGTGAACCGTATGTGCAGTTGACGTTCTTTGAGCGAGGGCGTATAGTGGGCATGCGGGAGGCCGGGTGGACGTACCGCCGAATTGTTCAACACGTGGGGCGTGAGGTCTCCACAGTACATCGATATTGTCGCCAGTGGTCGGCGGAAGGTGCACGTGCCCGTCGACCTGGGACCGGACCGCAGCGACGCACGGATGCACGCCAAGACCGTAGGATCCTACGCAGTGCCGTAGGGGACCGCACCGCCACTTCCCAGCCAATTAGGGACACTGTTGCTCCTGGGGTATCGGCGAGGACCATTTGCAACCGTCTCCATGAAGCTGGGCTACGGTCCCGCACACCGTTAGGCCGTCTTCCGCTCACGCCCCAACATCGTGCAGCCCGCCTCCAGTGGTGTCGCGACAGGCGTGAATGGAGGGACAAATGGAGACGTGTCGTCTTCAGCGATGAGAGTCGCTTCTGCCTTGGTGCCAATGATGGACGCATGCGTGTTTGGCGCCGTGCAGGTGAGCGCCACAATCAGGACTGCATACGACAGAGGCACACAGGGCCAACACCCGGCATCATGGTGTGGGGAGCGATCTCCTACACTGGCCGTACATCTCTGGTGATCGCCGAGGGGACACTGAATAGTGCACGGTACATCCAAACCGTCATCGAACCCATCGTTCTACCATTCCTAGACCGGCAAGGGAACTTTCTGTTCCAACAGGACAATGCACGTCCGCATGTATCCCGTGCCACCCAACGTGCTCTAGAAGGTGTAAGTCAACTACCCTGGCCAGCAAGATCTCCGGATCTGTCCCCCATTGAGCATGTTTGGGACTGGATGAAGCGTCGTCTCACGCGGTCTGCACGTCCAGTACGAACGCTGGTCCAACTGAGGCGCCAGGTGGAAATGGCATGGCAAGCCGGTCCACAGGACTTCATCCAGCATATCTACGATCGTCTCCATGGGAGAATAGCAGCCTGCATTGCTGCGAAAGGTGGATATACACTGTACTAGTGCCGACATTGTGCATGCTCTGTTGCCTGTGTCTATGTGCCTGTGGTTCTGTCAGTGTGATCATGTGATGTATCTGACCCCAGGAATGTGTCAATAAAGTTTCCCCTTCCTGGGACAATGAATTCACGGTGTTCTTATTTCAATTTCCAGGAGTGTATTTGAAAATGTACTGCTGTGAATAATTACGCGTACCCTACCAGTGATGGCTGGTATTTTATCTTTCTTAAAATTAATCTCTCTCTTATGTCATTAAGTGAATACCAAGTGAAAATTGCGAGGGTACTGTTTCATAAATTGCAGTAGCCGGATTGGACGAAATTTGTATAGGCGTCATTGTGGCCATTTCATCGAGATAACTACGTATTTTAGTAACTGTTTAGAAAATTCTCTTCATTTAATTGCACGTAATACGGACAGCAGTTTAAATTATCCCAAATTCATATAGGTGCAGGACGACGAAGCCAGCGTCTTCAAATCCGTAGACCCTTCGTCAATTTAACTCGCCCTTTCCTTATGAAGAAGTGTTAAATACTAATTCACAGTATATTCTATAGGAACACATTGTCATTAACAACCAATGCTGTAAGAATCTATTAATATTTTTGCAAAAACCAAGAATAAACTTTGATGTAGTATCACAATTAAAATTTTATTGAGTGTTAAGCAAATGGTTTGTTAATATAGAAGACACTGACTTTAGTAACATCAATTTACATGACTTCCCTGAAAGCGGAACGGAAACCAAAAATGTTTTTACTTCTTTTCAGCAACACCGGACACTCCACTGCACCAAATTTCCTTCGTTGAACTGCTTGCTGTATGAGCGAATACTCAACTGTTACGTTGTTGTTCAGATTTAATGTCTTCCGAACCGGTGAGAAACAGTTCAGAAAATCACCCCTTGTTCCGTCAATGACATTTTTCCAATTTGCACGACAAATCGAAGCTGAGCAGCGAAAAAATTCTTCTTTTCTTCGACAGCGTTTGATCCTAGCATTTAGCCGTTTTCGATCTCGACACGCTGATGCTGTTCCAGTCTTCCGGTCTTCCATTACTTCTTGTCTGTATTCTTCCAGTTTTAACGCTGGTCTCTCTTCTTTCTTCCGCGCGGCTCTCAGCTTAAAAGCTTCCTTGGTGACAAATTTTGATTAATAATCGGACGTACCGGTACCACCTGTATTCCACAAAGATTTTGCTATGGAGCACGTTATCTCCATTGGCTTCCAAACTTCATTTCGTAATTTATCCTGACTCGTTATCTGTGTTCTAATTATCTCCCTAACTCTCCCCGTTTCAGGCCACTTGTCTGCTCCATACAGAACTATGTTCTCCATCACACTTTAAAAATTTCTTTCTTAGCGTCCTCCCGAACAATATTATTCCATAATATCTCACGGGAAGATTTAGAACCCTCTTCTCGTTGTTGCTGTGAATTGTATCATTTCCACATGACCAGAAATTTGTAGTTTCTGCAGGATTTCAGTTTTCCTTCCACATGACAAAGTTTTATCTCCTACTATTTAGGCGGTAGCCCTGGCGACCGTGTGGCAGAACGATCACCTTGCCGCCCAGTCTTTCCGCCCAGCAACGACGGCAGCCGCGTCTGCGGCGAGCTGGAGACGGCGCCTCCTCTCCACTGGAAGCGCCACCGTCTGCGGCGGAGTGCACCACGGCGACCGTCGAGGCAGCAGTCGCGTCACCCACCTGCACAGAAAACGAACACTCACATTCAGATGCTTAACAGTAGACTGCTCACGAATATGTAATTTGATGTGCGTGCAGCTTAACAAGCGTTTTGGAAAAAGTTAATGATGTTTAAACATTGACTTTGAATAGGACACAGCCGAATATCTACTTCACATTAGTAGTGAGAGCTCCTCTAAGAACGAAAGCTAGAATTTAGAATAAAATACGCAAATCTTGTATTATTAGTATCAATTGATTAGATACTGTTAATGCCTCCAGATGAACTGTCTCGTAGTTTGCGATTGTTGTGTGGATTACCATGCATTTCACTGCACTCAGAGATACTGGCCATTTAATTACTGAAACGAAATGGTGATGAAATATTTCTGTTATTTCCGTGCAAGAGATTGTTTCGCAGTTCAGAACGGAATCGGATGAGGTGGGGTTACAGGAGGTTAGTGTTTAACGTTCGTTCGAGAACGGGGTGATAAGAGGCCGAGCACAAGCTTTGATTAGGGATGGACGGAGAAGGAAAACCGCGGTGCCCTTTCGAAGGATCCACTCGAGAATTTTCTTATGCGAATTAGAGATATTATGAAAAACCTATGTGTGGACGGCTGGAACCGTGTTTGAAGCGTCGTCGTACCGAAAGTGCTACTCTGCACAGTACAAATGAACCGTTAACGGTCATGTGTCTGTGACCCTGTCTAAGTAATCAGTGATCCACATTGAACGCTGTATATTCCGTCGTACGCGAAAAGCGGAAGGTCTGTTTCAAACTGAGGTAGTTTCCCAAAAAGGAAAGTAACATCGCTCGGCCTTTGATCTCCTTTAAACACTTGTAAGTAGTCGACCTCATTACTTTTTATTTTAATTCGTTACATTCCATGGGACACTGTCATCGAAAACTACTTGAGGCAGTTTCAAAATCACTTAAAATAGTAGAAACAAATACCGTAGAAGCTTTTGAAATTTGGTGTTACAGAAAAACGTTGAGGATTATATGGGTAGCTAACCAGGAGGTACTGAATGGAACTGCGGAGAAAACAAGTTGCGTACAATTGTAAAAAGAAGCACGGAGTAAGTGGAAGAATTCCCTTCGTTATGAATTGGCGGAATCCCTCACAGAATTAATTACTCCGTCCTGTTAACTGCAAATTTCGTGAGCGTGTAGATATGCATTCCAATGCTATCGGCTCCTTACATGAACACGATATATGGGAAAATGTCATCCATAAAATTCCGAAGACAGCAAGGGTAAATAAGTGAGAGAGTTTCCGTACAATTTACTCAAAAGCTCGTGAATCGAAGCTGCTGACGGGAGTATATACACTCCTGGAAATTGAAATAAGAACACCGTGAATTCATTGTCCCAGGAAGGGGAAACTTTATTGACACATTCCTGGGGTCAGATACATCACATGATCACCCTGACAGAACCACAGGCACATAGACACAGGCAACAGAGCATGCACAATGTCGGCACTAGTACAGTGTATATCCACCTTTCGCAGCAATGCAGGCTGCTATTCTCCCATGGAGACGATCGTACAGATGCTGGTTGTAGTCCTGTGGAACGGCTTGCCATGCCATTTCCACCTGGCGCCTCAGTTGGACCAGCGTTCGTGCTGGACGTGCAGACCGCCTGAGACGACGCTTCATCCAGTCCCAAACATGCTCAATGGGGGACAGATCCGGAGATCTTGCTGGCCAGGGTAGTTGACTTACACCTTCTAGAGCACGTTGGGTGGCACGGGATACATGCGGACGTGCATTGTCCTATTGCAACAGAAAGTTCCCTTGCCGGTCTAGGAATGGTAGAACGATGGGTTCGATGACGGTTTGGATGTACCGTGCACTATTCAGTGTCCCCTCGACGATCACCAGAGGTGTACGGCCAGTGTAGGAGATCGCTCCCCACACCATGATGCCGGGTGTTGGCCCTGTGTGCCTCGGTCGTATGCAGTCCTGATTGTGGCGCTCACCTGCACGGCGCCGAACACGCATACGACCATCATTGGCACCAAGGCAGAAGCGACTCTCATCGCTGAAGACGACACGTCTCCATTCGTCCCTCCATTCACGCCTGTCGCGACACCACTGGAGGCGGGCTGCACGATGTTGGGGCGTGAGCGGCCTAACGGTGTGCGGGACCGTAGCCCAGCTTCATGGAGACGGTTGCGAATGGTCCTTGCCGATACCCCAGGAGCAACAGTGTCCCTAATTTGCTGGGAAGTGGCGGTGCGGTCCCCTATGGCACTGCGTAGGATCCTACGGTCTTGGCGTGCATCCGTGCGTCGCTGCGGTCCGGTCCTAGGTCGATGGGCACGTGCACCTTCCGCCGACCACTGGCGACAACATCGATGTACTGTGGAGACCTCACGCCCCACGTGTTGAGCAATTCGGCGGTACGTCCACCCGGCCTCCCGCATGGCCACTATACGCCCTCGCTCAAAGTCCGTCAACTGCACATACGGTTCACGTCCACGCTGTCGCGACATGCTACCAGTGTTAAAGACTGCGATGGAGCTCCGTATGCCACGGCAAACTGGCTGACACTGACGGCGGCGGTGCACAAATGCTGCGCAGCTAGCGCCATTCGACGGCCAACACCGCGGTTCCTGGTGTGTCCGCTGTGCCGTGCGTGTGATCATTGCTTGTACAGCCCTCTCGCAGTGTCCGGAGCAAGTATGGTGGGTCTGACACACCGGTGTCAATGTGTTCTTTTTTCCATTTCCAGGAGTGTATATAACATACAGAAAAGTGGAGAGGAGTATCTGGCATTGTGATTGACAACGGAAGGAGGGCTGAAGAAAAATCAAGACACGGTCGTAGTTTAAGTAAATGTGGAAAAATCGTCCAACTATGTGAAATGGTGTAAGACATTCGAAATTCTGAAAAAATGGTTCGAATGGCTCTGAGCACTATGGGACTCAACATCTGAGGTCATCAGTCGCTTAGAACTTAGAACTACTTAAACCTAACCAACCTAAAGACATCACACACATCCATGCCCGAGGCAGGTTTCGAACCTGCGACCGGAGCGGTCGCTCGGCTCCAGACTGTACCGCCTAGAACCGCACGGCCACTCTGAACGGCGAAATTCTGAGAGACATAGGAATAAAACAGAAAAAAAGTTGAAAGCAAAGCTCAGAGGTCTCGGATTAGAAAGAGTGCAACAAAGGACGCAGCCTTACAACCATACTTTTCAATCATTACAGCACAGAAGCAATAAAGGAAATTAAAGAAAGATTCAAAGGTTGGTCTAAAATTCAAGGTTAAAGGATATGAATAACAATATCCGTTGATGACAATGCTACCCTCAGTGAAAATGATGAAGAAAAATAAATTTTTTGCGTTGAATGAACAGTCTAATGAGGATAGGAACTGGATTGAGAGTAAACCGAAAAATAAGAAAAATAATCAGAAGTGGAGAAATGAAAATACCTAGACCCTTGACGTCAAAATTCACGATTACGACGGAGGCGAATTTAGGGGTTTCTGCTGCTTTGGAAGGGAAATAACCCGTGATGGAAGACTCCTGGAGGATATAGAAACCAAAGCAGCACAGTAAAAGGGGGCAAACGTGGCCAAGAGTCCACTGATAATAAACAAAAAGAATGTGCGTTTGGAGGATAGCAATGTCATGCTAGTTAATCATACACTGTACGAAAACCGAAAGGGAAGAAAGCTAAGCGTTTTACATGTGGTGGTATAGAAGAAAGTTAAGAATTAGGTGGGCTGAAAAGAAACGAGGTTGCTCAAATACTACCTTCAATATTCGTACCGTCCCTGGTAATCACAATGTCGCCTTACCTCCAGCTGTGCGTCCTGCAGCCGAGGACTGACGTCTGCAGCGTCAGCTGACATCGGTATCTTCTGCTGCTCTTCTGGCCTCGGAGGAACACCTTCCTCTTGACCGGGGCCCAAACGGAACCGCATCCACACCACGTTCAAATCCTGTGGGAGTCTGGTTTCAGTGGTCATGTTTTCATTTATTGTTTTTCACTTTATTTTTTTCTCAATATTTAACCATAATCTAAGACACTCATGATTTCTAACACAAGATACTGTGTTTTTATCATTACGTATCTAGAGTCATGTAATTTTCTCTGTGTATGCCATAAAATTCCGATTTCCTGTGTAAGACATATCAGGTTAATGCGGCATGCTGAAGGGTTTTTATGGCAATCTGGACGAGAGCATCCGCTCTTGACTTCATGAAATACTTAACGGCAACCCCAGCCAACACGAAGTCTTAAATGTCGGGTATGTTGAGCCGCTATTATTAACTGTGAACTCAGTACTGATGTGACTCCCCGGTTCGGTTCAACCATTTCCATCATTTATATGTCGATGCTTAGCGAGGAAACCGAAACACGAATCATCCGTTTCACGATTTTCAGTTTAGTTCGGCCAGGGATTCAATGGCCTGACCACAGCAGAGGTCACACGACAGGATGTGCTGCTGTGCTGAAGACACTAATCAGCAAGGGAACGTGCAGTCCCGTGAAGCAACATGAACCCTCATTCTCACGGCAGTGTGTCCAAAAAGCAAAGTGATAACAAAAATAGTTGGTAATTTTGATGAGCTATTTAACTTGCCTTACCCACCAAACCCCCCTCATCAATATTTATCCATGTATGCTTCAACGAATTCTGATCATACTTCAGGAACTGTGGATGAAATTATTGTTTTGTTGCATCAGAATTGAGATTAAAGTAACAGAGACAATGAATAGTTGGCTTCAAGTTAAAGATGTGTGGTTAGTTTGGAAATAAGTGCGTAAACGGTTTGTCTTCATTCACGCTTTCATTACATGATCCATCTGCAGCTGAGATGAAATGTAACAGGAGTGGCAAAATGTTGTAGGAATGGTAAAATTGAGGCTGGGAGAATAATATCCACGACAAAGATGATAAATGACTGTATAAATGACAAAAATGTACGGATCGGTCATATAGTAGGCAGAGGTTCTTCAGGGTTCACCTGTGGCGAGAGGTACCTCCATCATGTCCAGCACCCCTCCGTGCCGACACAGTGATTCCACCCACAGACCATGGATACCGTCCAATCGCCGGGCCATCCTCTGACTTGACGACATTGAATGCGGTATGGAGGGGAGTCGGATAAGCACACCGCTTTCCAAGTTACTGTTAGTTTCCATGTGTTGGAGCCTCCACTTCTCGATCTCAGTAGTTCCTCAATTGGTCTCTGGAGGCTGAGTAACCCGTTACCGTCCTCCCACCAAAGGAAGTTCGCTGGAATCCTGTGAAGCTGAACCGCGGTTTTCCGTGTGATACGTCTACTGACCAATTAGCCCCGGTGGCAGTAACCCAGTAAAACTAAGTTACAGCCCGCTACAGAAGTTAACTTCAGAGCTATCAGTAAGTGATTGATCGTCTTTAGCTACCGGTATTTGTGCCAACTTTAGAAAATGCATAAGTTATCGCACCAAACTCAAATGTGATGTGTCAATAAATGATCACTTTGATTGTGTAGAGTCTATGTCCCCCTCACCCTCAGTGTTATATTCTTCACACTCCTCGACGCTGCTCACCTGTGGGTCCAATGGTACAGGGTCTGCGTCGTCATCGCAGACCGCTACGACACGAAGATCTTTGGTGTCTGTCTCCCGCCCACAAGGGAGACAGAAAAAGGCGAGAGCTCTGCGGAACATCTGCGAAGATAAAAGAAGTGTATACAAATATGAAGTGTGGTCCCACATTCATAAATTAGCATAGGAGAATGGCTGCCGCACAGATGTGGATTGTGAGGCAATCTCAAAGTGAATGATGGGTTCTGCGGCTGCGTTTTACGATAAATTCCGCGCCTCATCAACATGCTACCGAATTCTCTGAAAATTAAAGTTTTTTTGGCATTGTATGATTTTCGGCGACATTAAATATTTTCTTACAAAAACCACGCCTTAAGCTTAGAGCAAATCTACAGCGCTTACTAGCAATTTTACAGATATTTACTGAATATACTTGTCATGAGGCGCAAAAGAAATAACTGAAAAATTTCACATCGTACATAGTATGCGCGAGGAAAGTCAACCACCGTACTGAAGTAATTAACTTTTTAATCAAACCCTGCCACTTGCTCGTCTGGATATGATTTTTGATAAGGGGACAGTTGAGAGCGCAGCCAAGGTCAAAAATGCGGGAAATTCTATGTTTAATCAATGTGTAATATACGTTGCTGAAGGTGTAGTTTGTATCAGTAAGCACCGATGTTAGTCTTACGGCCAGCAGCTGCCCACCATCCGCGGATAGCCCACGGCCGAGCGAGAATGTAGCGGGCGTTAAAGAGCAAATAATTGCGAATGTCGAAGATTCTACTTCATGATATATTCAAAAAATAAAATTCAGTGCTGAGTTGCATTAGGTCATCTTCGAATCCATACAGAGCTAAACTATAAATATGAATTTATTCATGGATGTCGTACTGAAAATGAAATACAGTTAGGGTTCTCAGTTCCACGTTGATGTATTCATGGCCAGAAAATAAGGTAAGGTTTATTTTTAATTCTGCTGGAAGTGATTAATAGCTTGGACTTGGGTGGTTCTTGTGATGAATGATTACGAGCTTAACTAGAAGTATTACTCTTTGACTTTGGTGAATTTTGGGTAACACTCATGTTACAAGACGTCCTGCAAATTCACCACGCGCAATATCGACAACGACAAGCAAAGATATCGTCTTTGTTACAAGGAGGAATATAAATGTTAATGCTCCTCGTTTCACTCCCAGCAATTTTGGTTGTTTTCTTCGCTTCCTGCCTAACCACGCACTCGGAAATCGCCAAATAATTTCCTCATCTTTCTTTCTAAAATCAGACGGAAATTTAAATATTGTCGACTATTGCAAAACATACTTGACTTAAAAGTCACAAAATGTGTTAACATCACTAAGATGAAAAAAATATATACATATATTTACATGTAGTGGGGTGCGTAGCTACATCGTTCGACTCCACATACTACCACATTAACTATTACGCTCTTACTTTGTCATGGAGTAGTAATCTCCTATCTTGGATATCTTACTATGCCTTGAAGGCTTATATCGTTAATGCACTATTAAGGGACATTTAATAATAATGGTGACATGTTTGTGATAAAATAGGAATGGACCGTTTCCTCTAATACTGCAAGTTATAATAAGTTTGTCTCATTTTTTATTATTAACGATAATAACGTATTCCTGAGAGAGAACTATTGTATGAAGCAGATAACCTTCGATAAACCTTTGTATGACGTTTAATTGCAAGAATAATTACAATAAATCGTACCAATAACGTCGTGTTTTCATATATCTTCAAAACACGTACATGAAGTCTTGTGAGAGGCCCGTATCCAACGCTAACGAAAGTCGACAGCAGTTAGTACTGTTTTTGATGTTGCGCGTTTGCAGAAAGTGTTCTGAAATGAGTGTTAGCCGTGAATTTTCCGCATCCTGTCATAGTTATCAAATATCTCCCCGTCCACTTGTTCTGCTTAGGCACATTTCAATATCTCCCGTCTGATCTAATTAAAAATTAGAAGTATAGTAGTTCTCTCGGCAATTTATACCAAGGCGCCGTTTTGTGTGGATTATCCGTAAGTTGATGACTGCTTCTCGAAGCATCCAGTTTCCACTGGCCAGTCTATTGAATGAACCTTAGAATAGGAGAACCACCACACCTGGTGACAACGTTGGTATTTGTTCGTTACGAAAAAGGAAAGATCAATTTCACTTAGACTTGTCAGAAAGCAGCAGTTATGAGATGTAAATCTGTTCGCAAATGACCCCAAAAGAAAACCGAAACACCTGTTGAAAAGGTACCAGTCTCGTCTCGTCTCATTAATGAATGAGGACCACATTGTGGCGGAGTTCTTGTGTTGTGATTGATAAGGAACAGCGAGTAGTGTGATAAAGTGCTTGGGACTCATGTGTCTAATTAATTAAGTGCTGGGTTTTAAATAGATATGCCCGATTTACTGCCACTTCGTTGTCCAGTCACACCATGGGTGTGATGCTCATCACAGTTTCCCTTTCTGTTTTCTATAACTTTGCTATATGAACTGAAGTTCTAACAAAGCTCTAGAATGTCTTTATGCAAGTGGCAAATTTGAAATGGCAGTCAACGTTTTTTAAATTTATCCCTAACTAAATGTTCCTAATTTCGCATTCTTCTGCATTTGTCTCGAACTTATCCCGTGTCATTACTGCGTCGGCAAATTAGTCTGAATATGACAGTTTTTGGAGGCAGCTGTGGTCTAGGGGCAATGTCTTTCAGTAGAAATCAAAACTTTGACTGTCCAGGGTTCGAAACCAGCTACCGCTTAAATTTTGAATTATAATCGGCATTGGCGGCCGAAGACTTCGGCAAAAGAATTCACCGCCATTCTGCCAAGTGACTTTTCAAATTTCGCAAAGGTGCGGACAGAGATTCACGGCACTCTCTTATCCTTGGGATAGGAAATTGCCACTAAACGCAGAAGAATCAACAATGATCAACGGTATGAGGATGCAGAAAGCAATGCAAACCATTGCATGAAAGACATATAATAGTTATTCGCAGGACATGTGGTCTGTAATTGAAAAAGTGACATGCTGATCTCTCCATTGGCAAAAGATTCCGGAAAAGTCCTCCATCCGGATCTGCGTATGAGGACTGTGAGTGGGGATGACCATGAGAAAAAGACTGAATATCCAAATAAAGGATAGCGGTCTCAGTGTAGCGGCGTGGAACATCAGAAGCTTGAACGTGGTAGCGACCAAGAAAATCAGAAAATGGAAATTCAAAGGCTCAATCTAGATATGGTAGGGGTCAGTGAAGTGAAGTGGAAAGAAGACGACTCCTGGTCACATGAGTATAGGATAATATGAAAAGCTTCAGAAAATGGTTAACGGGATTAGGATCCGTTATGAATAGGAAGGTAGGGCAGAGATTGCGTTGCTCTGGACAGTTCAATAATAGGATAGTTCTTATCAAAATCAGTAGACCAAGACCAACAGCTACTGTACAGGCATACATGCCGAACGCAAGCTGAAAATTAAGAGACAGGAGAAGTATATGAGCGTATTGAAAGGGTAATACAGTACGTAAGAGGAGAGGAAAATTTCGTAGTCATGGGGGACAGAAGTGAAATTGTAGGTGAAGGAGTAGAAGACAAGGTTAGAGAAAAATGTGGGCTTCGGACAAGGAATGACAGAGCAGAAAGACGAATTCCGTTTTGTAATAAATGTTAGCTGGTAATAGAGAAAACTTTGTCCAATAATTACAGGAGGAGGAGGTATTCTTGCAGGAGACAGGGTGATACAGGGGGATTTAAGTTAGATTACAACATGGTCAGCAGAGATTCCGAAATCTCATTCTGTATTTTAAGGTGCAGCCAGGAGCAAACAATGTAGTAGCGATGAAGAGTAGGCTGAAGTTTAAGTGTTTAGTCAGGAAGAATCAATATGAAAAGAAGTATGACACGGAATTACTAAGGAATGACGGAATACGTTTGAACTTCTCTAAGGCTATAGGTACAGCAATGAGAAATAGTTCAGTAGGCACTACAATTGAAAACGAATGGACATCTCTAAAAATGGCAGTCGCATTAGTTGGAAAGAAAACATGAGTACAAAGCATGTAACTTCGAAGAAACTGTGGGTAAACGAAGAAATAGTTCGTAGGGTCGATGAACGAAGGAATTGCAGAAATGCTAAGGGCATATCAGGAATACTGAAATACAAGTCGCTCAGGAATGAAATAAACAATAAGTTCAGGGAAACTAAGACGAAATGACTACATGAAAAATGTGAAGAAATCGAAAAAGAAATGGTTGTCGAAAGGGCAGAGACTCAGCTTACAGGAAAGCAGAAACAAGCTTCGGTGAAATTAAAAACAAGGGTGGTAACATTAAGCGTGCAACGGGATCTGCACTGTTAAGTGCAGAGTAGAGTGCGGATGGAAGGAAAGAGGACATTGAAAGTCTTTATGAGGCCGATGATATGTCTTATTTGATAGAAAAGAAACAATAGTCGATTTAGAAGAGATAGGGTGTCCAGTATTAGAATCAAAATTTAAGAGAGCTTTGAAAGACTTAAGATCAAATAAGACAGAAGGGATACATAGCATTCCAATAGAAGTGGCAACAAAAGGACTGTTGACGTTGGTGTGTAGAGTATATGAATCTGGCGACATTCCATTTACATCTACATCTACATTTATACTCCGCAAGCCAACCAAGGGGGTGTGGCGGAGGGCACTTTACGTGCCACTGTCACTACCTCCCTTTCCTGTTCCAGTCGCGTATGGTTCGCGGGAAGAACGACTTTCGGAAAGTCTCAGTGCGCGCTCGAATCTCTTTAATTTTACATTCATGGTTATCTCGTGAGATATAAGTAGGGGGAAATAATCCATTCGCTACCTCATCCAGAAACGCACCCTCTCGAAACCTGAACAGCAAGCTACACCGCGATGCAGAGCGTCTCTCTTGCAGAGTCTGCCACTTGAGTTTGCTAAACATCTCCGTAGCGCTATCACGCTAACCAAATAATTCTGTGACAAAGCGCGCCGCTTTTCCTTGGCTCTTCTCTATCTCCTCTGTCATCCCGACCTGGTATGGATCCCACTCTGATGACCAATACTCAAGGATAGCTCGAACGACTGTTTTGTAAACATCTGAGTTTCGGAAAAATATCATTCGCTCAATACCTAAGACTGCAAGAGCCTGCAAGTGTGAGAATTATTGCACAACCAGATTAATAGCTCATGCATCCAAGTTGCTGACAAGAATAATGTACAGAAGAATGGAAATGGAAATTGAGGATGTGTTAGATGACGGTCAGTTTGGCTTCAGGAAACGTAGAGGCACCACACAAGTAATTCTGACATTGCAGTTGATAATGGAAACAAGACTAAAGAAAAATCAAGACACGTTCTTAGGATATGTCGACCTGGAAAAAACGTACACCAATGTAAAAAGTTGCAAGATGTTCGTAATTCTGAGAAAAATTGTGTAAGATTGAACAAGATCCAAGAGGGAATTATAAGAGTGGATAACCAAGAGCGAAGTACTCGGATTAAAAAGGGTGTGCATCCAAGAAGTAATAATGGAAGTAAAAGAAAGGTTCAGTAGTGGAAGTAAATTTCCAGATGTAACGATATCAGTGATAGGATTCGCTGAAGACATTGCTGTCCTGAGTGAAAGTGAAGAATAATTACAGAACCTGCTAAATGGAGTGAACAGTCCAACGAGTACAGAAAATGGACTGAGAGGAAATCGACGAAAGTAATGAAAAGTACCATAAATAAGAACAGCGAGATACTGAACTTCAGGACTGATGGTCACGAAGTAATGAAGTTAAAGGAATTCTGTATACCTAGGTAGCAAAATAACCAATGGCGGACGGAGCAAGAAGGACATCAAAAGCAGACTGACACTGGCAAAAGGGGCATTCCTGTCCAGGAGAAATGTACTAGTGTCAAATATAGGCCTTAATTTCAGGTAGAAATTTCTGAGAATGTACGTTCTTAGTACAGCACAGTATGGTACTGAAACATGGAGTGTGGAAAACTGGAACAGAAGAGAATTGAAGCATTTGAAATGTGGTGCTACAGAAGAATGTTGAAAATTTGGTTTACTTATCAGTTAAGGAATGAGGAGGGTCTGCGCAGAGTGGGAGAGGAAAGCAATATGCGGAAAACACTGATAAGTGGAAGGGAATGAGTTCGATGTTTCTAGAGAAAGCTCTAAAGTTCATAAACTGTAGAAGAAGATAGAGATTGGAATACACTCTGCAAATAATTGAGGACGTAGATTGCAAGTGCTACTCTGAGATGAAGAGTTAGCACAGGAGAGGAGTTCGCAGTAGGCCACATCAAACCAGTAAGAAGACTGATGACTCAAAAATATGTCAATGTCAGAGGTAGAGGGTGACTGGATGTCCTTCTCCTGGGCGCCTTTCCCCGGCCCTCACCACCATCTTTCCAGGTAAAGGAATATATATACTCTATATATACCGCGTGAGACGACGCTTCATCCAGTCCCAAACATGCTCAATGGGGGACAGATTCGGAGATCTTGCTGGCCAGGGTAGTTGACTTACACCTTCTAGAGCACGTTGGGTGGCACGGGATACATGCGGACGTGCATTGTCCTGTTGGAACAGAAAGTTCCCTTGCCGGTCTAGGAATGGTAGAACGATGGGTTCGATGACGGTTTGGATGTACCGTGCACTATTCAGTGTCCCCTCGACGATCACCAGAGGTGTACGGCCAGTCTAGGAGATCGCTCCCCACACCATGATGCCGGGTGTTGGGCCTGTGTGCCTCGGTCGTATGCAGTCCTGATTGTGGCGCTCACCTGCACGGCGCCAAACACGCATACGACCATCATTGGCACCAAGGCAGAAGCGACTCTCATCGCTGAAGACGACACGTCTCCATTCGTCCCTCCATTCACGCCTGTCGCGACACCACTGGAGGCGGGCTGCACGAAGTTTGGGCGTGAGCGGAAGACGGCCTAACGGTGTGCAGGACCGTAGCCCAGCTTCATGGAGACGGTTGCGAATGGTCCTCGCCGATACCCCACGAGCAACAGTGTCCCTAATTTGCTGGGAAGTGGCGGTGCGGTCCCCTACGGCACTGCGTAGGATCCTACGGTCTTGGCGTGCATCCGTGCGTCGCTGCGGTCCGGTCCCAGGTCGACGGGCACGTGCACCTTCCGCCGACCACTGGCGACAACATCGATGTACTGTGGAGACCTCACGCCCCACGTGTTGAGCAATTCGGCGGTACGTCCACCCTGCCTCCCGCATGCCCACTATACGCCCTCGCTCAAAGTCCGTCAACTGCACATACGGTTCACGTCCACGCTGTCGCGGCATACTACCAGTGTTAAAGACTGCGATGGAGCTCCGTATGCCACGGCAAACTGGCTGACACTGACGGCGGCGGTGCACAAATGCTGCGCAGCTAGCGCCATTCGACGGCCAACACCGCGGTTCCTGGTGTGTCCGCTGTGCCGTGCGTGTGATCATTGCTTGTACAGCCCTCTCGCAGTGTCCGGAGCAAGTATGGTGGGTCTGACACACCGGTGTCAATGTGTTCTTTTTTCCATTTCCAGGAGTGTCTTTGAATAACTTGGAACTGAGACGAGGCTGCCTGGTTTGATGTGGGGAAGGCTTTCACATGGCACCGATTATTTCATTTGGAAAATGAGTCGCAGTTTTGCCATGTTTCATACAACCTTTCTCCCCATACCTTACATACCGCCAGCAGTGTGTAATGATCGGAATAAAGAGGTCGCAGTGGAAGAGTGTAGTTGTCAGGGTCCCACTATAAGTGGTACTGAAGCCGTTACTATTCCTATTATGTGCTGTATGTCAAGACCTTTTTTCCCATTGAAAATATCATTTATTCACCGATAACCTGGAATTATACCTAAGTGCAAGCCAACATCTTTGCGCACAGCCATTCAGAACGCGAAAGTTGATTACTTGCTTTATCTGAATGGGCGCAGAACATAATTTTGAAACTTACCAATCTAAGGTGCAAACAGTCTTAGTCCCTCAAAAAAGACATCAATCCTGAGCTCAGATAATCTCGCTCAGCTCTAATCCTAAAATGCAGAAATTTTTTTTTCTTCTTCTGCAGAGAATTTGGGGTAATTCGTATATCAGGATCCCGACTTGGTAACAATCTTCCTCAAAATATGAGAGAAATTAAAGTTCTTTGAAGCTTCGAAAGACAGTGTTTTGTGCTCTGAGTGTAGATTTTTCTTTTGTGAGGTACGAAGGAAGAAGATACTGTTCACCAAGTAAATAATGTTTTCTCTTATATGATGCACCGTTAGTTAGGGTACATATTATAGCATCTTAGAGCATCGATACAGCTCAGAGGAAATCAGAACAATTAATGGCTCCACGACAAATGTTCTTAAGAACAGCTGAGATAAAATGGGATGAAATTTATAATGAGTCAAATCGTAAGATTAAACATAATCTATTCCATGATAAAGTCATATGATTATTTAAAATTAACTTTTTGCATAAGCTAATCAGAAATGACACTACACAGTCATTTAAAAAACCATTTACCACCTTCTAAAAGGATAAATTAAATATATATTTTTGCCAGAACAACTGTTGCACACAGAAAACACAACTGAGAATTACTGAAAAACTTGTTAAAAGCCAAGGAACAAGCACATAATTAGAGAAATCAGTAATTTCAGCAACAGAGTGAAGGCTACATGGAATGAATGGAAAAGTGTGACAGGACTACCAGCCACCGAACGGGATAACATGACTATTGAACTGAATGGAAGGGCTGTTAATTATGAGTCACAGGTGGCAGATGTATTCATTTCTTAAATATAGTGGGAAGTTCAGAGTCGAATAATTAAAGAGAAAAATCTCAGCAGCAAGCTGAATAAATAATAATCATCAAATTGTATCACCAGCTTCACCTTCTGAAATGAAGATAGTTACACATTTTTTCTCAAATATAAAAGATCATCACGTTTTGGTGGCGAGTCCAGTAGAGTACTACAGATTCTCTTCCATAAACTAAGCAGGTCTTGTCTTAAGTATGTTCTCCCCCATAAGTCGAGGCATTTTTTCAGAGAGACTGAAATATACCACTGTTAAGCCTCTTTCTAAGAAAGGTGATGCAAAAGCTTCAAATATCTACAGAACTATTTAACTGCTGACATCATTTCCAAAAAATATTTGAGAATGGGATATATTCCATAAAGTCAATAAAATAGGTCCTTACCAACAATAATATCCTCATAAAATCACAGTATGATTTTCAGAAGAGTTTCTCTACTGAGAATGCCATTTACACGTTCACTCACCAGATTTTGCGAGCATTAAATAACAAAACAGTGTTGGTTGGGGTTTTTGTGACCTATCAGAGGCATTTGACTAAGTGAATCCCAGTATTCTCCCACATAAAATAAGCTCTTTTGCACTGATGGTATAGCCAAACATTGGATAACATCATATTTTACCAAAAGAATATAGAAAGTTGAACGTAGTAAGTCATCCATTATGCTCTGAGTACATAATTCTGACTGGGGAGAACTCATGTATGGCGGACCCAAGACTCAGTCTTAGGTTAACTATTACTCTTCACATACGAAAGCGGTCAACCATGCAGTATTCAACAGGCAGAAGTAGTTCCTTCTGGGGATGACACTAGTACTGTAGTCAATCCAAGCATGCATCCAGAAAAAGAAGAAATCTTAAACAAGGCTATTACTTGACTCATTAACACTTTTCCTGCGGGTGGTCTCACAAACAATTTTAAAAAGACACAACACATTCAGTTCTGAATATTTAGGGTTACTATAACATTTATAAATGTAACACATGGTAAGGAAATAGTAAATAGGGTAGAAACTTGGAAGTTATTCGATGTCCTCTTTGATGAGTACTTAAGCTGGAAAAAGCACATCTTGGAACTCTTAAAACTTCGTTCAGTCACATTTGCACCTAGAATCACCGCTGATCTTGGTGAGAGATAAATCAATAAGTTGACAATTTTTGCACATTTTAATTCAGTAAACTAATATAGAATAATGTTTTGGGATAGCTCATTTTTAAGAAATAAAACTCTCGTTGCTCAATAACATGCTGTATGAATAATATGTGGTGTTCACCCAAGATCACGTCGAAGACATCAGTTTAAGGAATTCTCAATTCTGCTTCACACTCATGACGTATGTTGTAAGTAATCAACTACAGTTTATAAAGAACAATGACGTACGTAATTACAGTACCAAAAGAAAAATAAATAACATTCATTACTCCTCATTAAATGTTTGGCTTTAGCAGAAAAAGGGGTGTACAGTGCTGAAATAAAAATTTTTGGTCACTTGCGCAGTGAAGCAAATCAAAGTAAAATTTGAAAAGAAACGAAGAAAACTTCTCCTTAACAATTACTTATATTGCGTAGGACAGTATTATAGTAATGTGTAAAAGATGGCTGGTAGGAGCTACTAACTCCTGTATAAAAATCTTTCGTATGTTAACAAACTTGCAAGTATTGAGCATGGACAATATGTACAAATTAATTTGCAGTGAGAACGTAAAAATATTTATCAGGCAAAATGTCCAAAGAAACATGAAACTAACTAAATAAATTACTAAGTAACTTTGTGACTTGAAAATAATGCTCAGTGTCTGATAATCAAATGTGTGAAAAAGTCCTGCACTAGACCCATGTTGTCTACTATTTCGCAGGTCACATGTTACTGCGTACCAGGACAACGGCTGACAACTTCCGCTGCACGCATAAAGGAAACATTTCATTGAAGTCTATGGGAAAATGGAAGATTCTGTCACGAGACAATCGTCGACATGCAAAATCGTTGTTGTATCTCTAGCTACTTGACATAACAGTACTGAATTCTGCGCACGTTAACAGTCACGCATTCAGTAAGTGACTCTAGTCTGCAAAAGAAGGCAACAGTTTTTCGCACTGCAAGGCATATTAAAACTGCGAATGCCTTACTATTATTTGAACACATATACGTGACTTTTGACAACGATGGTGAGTAAATGTCTTCAAGCGTAAAGGGATAGAAACTAAAATAAAATTTGCTTTCTGTGACAAATTGTCGGAGTAAAGGAGACTGAATCTGAAGTACTAAGTTTAGCCAGGATCCTAGTCGGACAACACAACTGCTAACATTATCGACGGCGAAGACACAGCCGTAGTTTTGAGTTAGTGCTTTGCATATGGTTTCAGATTGACCGGTAAATCTATTACAGCACACTCATGGCTGCAGATTTGCAGATTAATTCTTGAGAGCTGACCATTGGTAGCATAGTCGACAAGAAGGATGGCGGACCTCTGGTACAGAGCCGTGTGGAGGGTCTGAATCAGAGGCTCAGACGGTACTGCGACCGTGTAGGCTGCAGATTCCTCCACTAGCGCTAAAGCATGGTTGGGTTTCGGTTTCCGCTGAATAGGACAGGTGTCCACTATACGCAGGAGACGGCTACACGGGTAGTAGCGGCTGAGTGGCGTGGACTGGTTTTTTAGGTTAGAGGGTCTCTGGAACAGTCACAAAGGGTGCAGGCCGAACACAGGAAGATCGTAGATACGGGAACCATCGCTATAACAGTTGTAAATTGTCGTAGCTGTGTTGGGAAAGTACGAGAGGTCCAACCGCTAATAGAAAGCACTGATGTCCAATTTGTTATACCCAATGAAAGCTGGCTAAAGCCGGAAATGAGGTCAGCCGAAACTTTGGCCAAGAACCTAACGGTGTTCAGAAAGTGTAGGCTAAACACGGTTGGCGATGGCGTGTTTGTTGAAGTTAGAAGTAGTTTATCTTATCGCGAAATTGAAGTAGATTCTTCAAATGGTGCAAATGTCTCTGAGCACTATGGGACTTAACATCGATGGTCATCAGTTCCCTACAACTCAGAATTACTTAAACCTAACTAACCTAAGGACAACACACAACACCCAGTCATCACGAGGCAGAGAAAATCCCTGACCCCGCCAGGAATCGAGCCCGGGAACCCGGGCGTGCGAAGCGAGAACGCTACCGCACGACCACGAGCTGCGGACGTAGATTCTTCCTGCGAGATAGTATGGGCAGAGGTCAGTGGTGGCAGCCGGAATAAAATACTAATTGGATCCTTTCACCGACGTCACAATTCAGATGATACAGTTGCTCAAAGGTTCAAATAACTCTTGGTTTGTTTACAAACAAGTACCCGACTCGTACGATTATGGTTGCTGGGGACTTTAATTTACCATCGATATGTTGGTGAAAATACATCTTTAATTTCGGAGGTACACATAAAACATTCCCTAAAAATTATTTCGAGCAGTTAGTTCATGAGCCCACGTGAATAGTAAAACGTTCTCAACACAAACTTGACCTCTTAGCAGCAAATAATCCTGAGTTAATAACGAGCATCAAACGGATACAGGGATCAGTAACACAGGGTTGTCGAGCGAGACTGAATATTGTAACCCCTAAATCCTCCAAAAATAAAAGAAAGATATAGCTATTCAAAAAAGCAGATAAAAATTCACTTGATTGTCTCTCAGGAAGAGACAATCTTCACTCCTTCCAAATTAATAATATAAGTGTGGACCAGATGTGGCTTGAATTCAAAGAAATAGTACCGGCCCGAAAAGCGGGCGCGAACGGCAAAGAGAGCACCCAGCGCCTTCTGGGCATAAATACTGGACAAGATCCTCCAACACGGCAGTCTCAGGTAGCACCTGAAGAAGGCAAAGAGGTACGTGGCCGAAATATTGTGCCAGAGCGACAAAAACATCCGGCAGTAGACACGATTTTTCCACATGTCAGCAATTGAGATATTTATACCAAATAAATTCTCCTTGGTACACAAAACAGGTCAAAAAACTGTTGTAGAAACAAAGAAACAAACATCTTATATTTAAAAATACCAGATATCTCCAATGTCGGCTGTCTTTTACATAATCTCAAAATTTAGCACGGTCTTCAATGTGAGATGCTTATTACAATTTCCACAACGAGACCTTGTCTCGAAACCTGTAAGAAAATCCAGATACTCTGGTCGTATGTAAAGTATGTTAGCGGCAAGAAACTATCAATGCATTTTCTGCGCGATAGCAATGGAGATACTATCGAAGACAGTGCTGCCAAAGCTGAGTTACTAAACACAGCCTTCCGAAATACCTTCACAAAAGAAGACGAAGTAAATATTCCAGATTTCGAAGCAGGAACAGCTGCCAACATGAGTAACGTAGAAATAAATACCCTCGGAGTAATGAAGCAAGTTAATAAAACACTTGAAAACAGCAAGATGGAAAGGTTAAAGTTAAATATAGTGGGAATTAGTGAAGTTCGTATAGGTTAAAGTTAGATATAGTGCGAATTAGTGACGTTCGGTGGCAGGAGGAACAAGACTTCTGGTCAGGTGGCTACAGGGTTATAAACACAAAATCAAATAGGGGTAATGCAGGAGTAGGTTTAATAATGAATAAAAAAATAGGCGTGAGGGTAAGCTACTATAAACAGCATAGTGAACGCATTATTGTGGCCAACATAGACACGAAGCACACGCCTACTACAGTAGTACAAGTTTATATTACAACTAGCTCTGAAGATGATGAAGATATTGATGCAATGTATGATGAGATAAAATAAATTGTTCAGATAGTGAAGGAAGACGAAAATTTAATAGTCATGGGTGACTGCAATTCGAGTGTAGGAAAAGGGAGGGAAGGAGACATAGTAGGTGAATATGGACTGGGGCTAAGAAATGAAAGAGGAAGCCGTCTGGTAGAATTTTGAACAGAGCATAACTTAATCATAGCTAACACTTGGTTCAGGAATCATAACAGAGGGTTATATACAGGGAAGAATCCCGGAGATACTAAAAGGTATCAGATAGATTATATAATGGTAAGACAGAGATTTAGGAACCAGGTAGTAAACTGTAAGACATTTCCAAGGGCAGATGTGGACTCTGGCCACAATCTATTGGTTATGAACTGCAGATTAAAATTGAATAAACTGCAAAAAGGTGGGAATTTAAGGAGATGGGACCTGGATAAGCAGACCAAACGAGAGGTTGTACAGAGTTTCAGGGAGAACACAAGGGTACAATTGACAGCAGTGGGGGAAAGAAGTACAGTAGAAGAAGAATGGGTAGCTCTGAGGGATGAAGTAGTGAAGGCAGCAGAGGATCAAGTAGGTAAAAAGACGAGGGCTAGTAGAAATCCTTGGTTATCAGAAGAAATATCGAATTTAATTGATAAAAGGAGAAAATATAAAAATTCAGTAAATGAAGCAGACAAAAAGGAATACAAACGTCTCAAAAATGAGATCGACAAGAAGTGCAAAATGGCTAAGCAGGGATGGCTAGAGGACAATTGTAAGGATGTAGAGGCTTATCTCACTAGGGGTAAGATAGATACTGCCCACAGGAAAATTAAAGAGACCTTTGGAGAAAAGAGAACAACTTGTATGAATATGAAAAGCTCAGATGGAAACCCAGTTCTAACCAAAGAAGGGAAAGCAGAAAGGTGGAAGGAGCATATAGAGGGTCTACACAAGGTCGATGTACTTGAGGAAAATATTATAGAAATGGAAGAGAATGTAGATGAAGATGAAATGGGAGATATGATACTGCTCGAAGAGTTTGACAGAGCACTGAAAGACCTGGGCCGAAACATTCCATTAGAACTTCTGACGGCCTTCTGAGAGCCAGTCCTGACAAAACTCTACCATCTGGTGAGGAAGATGTATGAGACAGGCGAAGTACCCTCAGACTTCAAGAAGAATATTATAATTCCAATCCCAAAGGAAGCAGGTGTTGACAGATGTGAAAATGACCGATCTATCAGTTTAATAAGTCACAGCTGCAAAATAGTAACGCGAATTCTGTACAGACAAAAAGAAAGAACTGGTAGAAGCGGACCTCGGGGAAGATCAGTGTGGATTCCGTAGAAATATTGGAACACGTGAGACAATACTGACCTTACGATTTATCTTAGAAGAAAGGTTAAGGAAAGGCAAACCTACGTTTCTAGCATTTGTAGACTTAGAGAAAGCATTTGACAATGTTGACTGGAATACTCTCTTCCAAATTCCAAAGGTGTCAGGGGTAAAATACGTGGGACGAAAGGCTATTTACAATTTGAACAGAAACCAGATGGCAGTTATAAGAGTCGAGTGACATGAAAAGGAAGCAGTGGTTGGGAAGACAGTGAGACAGGGTTGTAGTCTCTTCCTAATGTTATTCAATCTGTATACTGAGCAAGCAGTAACGGAAACAAAACAAAAATTCGGTGTAGGTCTTAAAATCCGTTGAGAAGAAATAAAAACTTTGAGGTTCGCCGATGACATTGTAATTCTGTCAGAGACGGCAAAGGACTTGGAAGAGAAGTTGAACGGAATGGACAGTGTGTTGAAATTAGGATATAAGATGAACATCTACAAAAGCAAAACGAGGATAATGGAATGTAGTCGAATTAAATCGGGTGATGCTGAGGGAATTAGATTAGAAAATGAGACACTTAAAGTAGTAAAGGAGTTTTGCTATTTGGGTTCAAAAATGGTTGAAATGGCTCTGAGCACTATGGGACTTAACATCTGTGGTCATCAGTCCCCTAGAACTTAGAACTACTTAAACCTAACTAACCTAAGGACATCACACCCACCCATGCCCGACGCTTGGGGTCGTAGCAGTCGCGCGGTTTCGGACTGAGCGCCTAGAACCGCTAGACCACCGCGGCCGGCTGCTATTTAGGGAGTAAAATAACTGATGAGGGTCGAAGTAGAGAGGATATAAAATGTAGACTGACAATGGGAAGGAAAGCGTTTCTGAAGAAGCAAAATTTGTTAACATCGAGTATAGATTTAAGTGTGAGGAAGTCGTTTCTGAAAGTATTTGTATGGAGTGTAGCCATGTATGGAAGTGAAACGTGGACGATAAATAGTTTGGACAGGAAGAGAATGGAAGCTTTCGAAATGTGGTGCTACAGAAGAATGCTGAAGATTAGATGGGTAGATCACATAACTAATGAGGAGGTATTGAATAGAATTGGGGAGAAGAGGAGTTTGTGGCACAACTTGACGAGAAGAAGGGACCGGTTGGTAGGACATGTTCTGAGGCATCAAAGGATCGCAAATCTAGCATTGTAGGGCAGCGTCGAGAGTAAAAATCGTAGAGGGACTCCAAGAGATGAATACACTACGCAGATTCAGAAGGATGTAGGTTGCAGTAGGTACTGGGAGATGAAGAAACTTGCACATGATAGGGTAGCATGGAGAGCTGCATCAAACCAGTCTCAGGACTGAAGACCACCACCACCACAACAACAACAGCAAGTCTTCTGGTCCATAATGTACACCAATTACATTCCTTTCGGAGTATGCTGATGCATTAGATCCATACTCAAGAATCATATACAACCGTTCGCTCAACGAAAGATCCGTACCCAAAGGCTGGGAAGTTGCACAGGTAACACCAATATTCAAGAAAGGTAGTAGAAGCAATCCACTAAATTACAGACCCAAATCATTAACGTCGATACGCCGCAGTATTCTGGAACATACATAGTGTTCGAACATTATGAGTTACCTCGACGTAAACGGCCTATTGACACACAGTCAACATCGGTTGAGAAAGAATCGCTCCTGTAAAACACAACTAGCTTTTTATTCACATGAAGTGTTGAGTGCTACTGACAAGGGCTTTCAAATCAATTCCGTATTTCTGGATTTCCGGAAGGCTTTTAACACTGTACCACACAAGCGGCTTGTAGTGAAATCGCCTACTTGTGCAATATAGTCTCAGTTATGTGACTGGATTTGTGACTTCCTGTCAGACAGGTCACAGTTCGTGGTAATTGACGGAAAGTCATCGAGTAAAGCAGAATTGAATTCAGGCGTTCCCAAAGGTAGTGTTATAGGCCCTTTGCTGTTCCTCATTTATATAAACGATTTGGGAGACAGTCTAAGCAGCCGTATTAGATTGTTTACAGATGACGCTGTCATGTATCGACTAATAAAGTCATCAGGAGATCAACACAACGATTGAGAAACGATATCTGAATGGTGCGAAAATTGGCAGTTGACCCTAAATAACGAAACGTGTTAGGTCATCCACGAGAGTGGTAAAATGAATTCGATAAACTTCGCTTACACGATAAATCAGTAATATTTAAATTCCGTACATTCAACTAAATACCTAGGAATTACAATTACGTACAACTTAAATTGGAAGGAGCATATAGAAAATGTTGTGTGGAAGGATAACGAAAGACTGCGTTTTATTGGGGGTAGACGTAAAAAATGTAACGGATATACTAATGAGAGTGCCTACACTGCGCTTGTCTTTCCTCTATTAGAATGCTGCTGCGCGGCGTGGGATCCATACTAGACAGGACTGACGGAGTACATCGAACACATTCAAAGTAGAGAAGCACGTTTTTTATTATAGTGGAATATGTGAGAGAGTGTCACTGAAATGATAGAGGATTTTGGCTGGACATCATTGAAACAAATGCGTTTATCGTTGCGACGCAATCTTCTCACCAAATTCCAGTCACCAACTTTCTCCTCCGAAAGCAAAAGTATTTTGTTGACACCGAAATACATAGGGAGAAACGAACACCACAATAAAATAAGGGAAATCAGAGATCGTACGGAAAGATATCGGTGTTCGTTCACTCCGCGCGCTACACGAGATTGGAATAATAGAGAATTGTGAAGGTGACTCGATGAAGCCTCTATCAGGCACTTAAATGTGATTTGCTGAGTATCCATGTAGATGGAGATGTAGGTGAGAGAAAATCGTAAGTCTACACACAGTCGAATATCTGCCGCATAAGATATTAAAAATTCTGTTTTTTATAATCACGTAGTATATAGATGTGTTGAATTACAGTTAAAGAAGTAGATACAAGTTATGTAAATCATTCAAGTACCACTAAAATTAAAAAAAAGAGGTAACATGGAATGAAACAAAAAAACATTTGTATAAAGTAAGTAACAATCGGCATAATGAGTAGAACATAACCGGATAAGGGGGGGGGGGTTGAGGGGGGCGTTGCGGATTCCCGGAGTTTGCTGCTCACCCGGCGTGGCGCCGTGACAAGGTGAGGCTTTGCTGGTGAGTTACTGCACAGTACCTACGGGACTTTTGCCGTTGTTGATAGTGCAGTGATCTTGTTTACTTGAGTTCACTAATGCTGTGTATTGTTCACAGTATTTTCAGAAAGAAATGAACAAAGACACTTCCGGTTGTGCTGTGGTTAAGTGTAGTAGCTCTGTGCGTAGAACAGAGGGCGTTCTTTACCTTCGGTTTTTGAAAGACATTGTACTCCAACGTGAATGGTAGTCTCGTTCTAAATGTGAGGACAAGATCAGTATAAAAATGCAAGGATATGTTCCGAAAGTTTTCGTCCATAGGATTACAAACTGGTCATGCAAAATGTTTTACAGGGTTTACCTAGAAAAAGTTGCTCAAGTCACATGTGGTTCCATCCCAGAAGATATCCAACTGGTATGGAAATGAAACTGGGTGCTACTGATATTGCACGCGTGGAAGACGATGTAAAAAATAGAGAATGTGGTAGTGCGGAAGAAGACTCTCATAAAACTGGAAGGTATGTCTTCCGAGAAAAGAATACTGTATAAGTCAAGTAGCACAGAAATTTCCTCTAGTCCGATCGGTATAAGCAAAGAGGAAGAAATTAAGGCTCTGAACAAAGACTTGGGTATAATAAATAGATGAAACACTCAAGTGGAGCAAAAAATTTGAACTCTGAAGAAAGCTAGGAAACAAGATCCACCTCTCAAAACATCGCTTCCAGCTACTAAGAATACAGGAAGCCTAAATAAGGAGGTTAAGATTAAACTATCGCCGGCCAGGGTGGCCGAGCGGTTCTAGGCGCTTCAGTCTGGAACCGCGCGACCTCTACGATCACAGGTTCGAATCCTGCCTCGGGCATGGATGTGTGTGGCGTCCTTAGGTTAGTTAGGTTTAAGTAGTTCTAAGTTCTAGGGGAATGATGACCTCAGATGTTAAGTCCCATGGTGCTCAGAGCCATTTGAACCATCAAACTATCTCAGTGTTGCACCCAAGGACAAATTCAGTACGTGACGAAGAAAAAGAATTGACTCGTGGATTTCGGAAGGCATCGAAAATACAATTTCTTTGAGAGCTCTGTCTGCAAAATAACTTTCTTTCTGAAAATGAAAGCCTTATCGTTTTCCCTGTTCATCAACACTCCAAAATTCGGGCAAACAGTTTCAGGTTTCAACTAGCCATTTTAAAAAATGTACAATATTTCATTAAGGGTACGTCAATATTTTTTACATCACTTGAGGTCAGGGCTGTACTAAGCGTTGATGCTACCAACACTGACAATCACGTGAGCTACGACTCATCTGACGATGTCATACTTGATCCATACAAGAACGTTTGCCATGTTTAGAATTTTTTTTTCAAAGTGCAAACGGCCAAAATATTACGATTTTGATGCCACAGTCAGATGCAGTTTGTTTCATACAATCTTTCTGAACTTGAAGGAGTTGGGGTTCGTGTGGTAGCTGTTAAATGAGTTATGGGAGCGAAACAACTCTTAAGTGGGGAAAAAGCTTGGTGTATCCACTACTAAGACATATTCTTCGAACCCTGTGCGAAATACAATTAAAATATGTGTTTTTACGGCATACTGTATTTTCTGAAATAATTAAGAAATCACTTTTTTGGCGATGGAATCACCTTGTCCAAAGGTACCGTATTTACAAAAACTGTAATAGAAGGTCTTGTGCACCGGTAGACAAGTGATGTTTTGATCACTTATCACAACGACGATTTCCCTATGTTGAACTCGAGTTATACTCGAGATAATAATGCACGTCTTAAAAGTAGTCGTGGTTTTATCCTCAGAAGTCTAGAGAGTTCCTGAAGAGGTTTTTGGAAATTTGCTCGAATATGCGATTAGGTTAGTTTCAAACCGTATCAAAAAGGATTTGCATCGTAAGTGAGTTAACTTTTTGGGCTTTCGCAGATGTGGAAAATGCCGGGCAACCTACATCCTGACTGCCTGACTGAATTAACATTGTGCTAGAAATGTATTTTCTAGAATTCGTGATCTTGATACCTTTTCAAGAATTCGTGAACTTGGTACATTTTATAGTGATCCCATGTACATTGAGGTGAAAAATAGATTACGCCTACTGATACTGACTGGCAATGCAAACATTATACCTTTTCCCTTGGTGCTTCCTCTGCAGAGGACAAAGACCAAAATTCTTCCCAAGAAATAATGGACGAATCTGAGAATTTTATTTCTAAAGATTTGCGAAACAAAATAGCCGAGATGTCACATCAAGATATTACAGATGAAGATTTGTTTGGAGATTCAGCGAGCTCCAGTGGAGACGGTACTCAGAATCCCTTAAAATACTTGGTATTATACATCGCCTTTAAGTACAAACACATTGATATTTCATTAGGAATTACAACAGCAAACTGCCACGTCGATGCAAAATTAATAGCGAAGCAACACTGTTTAAGTGTACTTTCGAAAGATGGGCTTACTTCTCCATGACCTGAGTCGTCTGCAACAACATCATATTTCGAAATTATGGTTGTATGCTTTCTTGGAGCAAATATCTCACGTTGAAACCCGTGAGATAGTCAGTAGCACTAGTAAAATCAAGATTTACCGAAACGTAAAAGAAAGGAAGCGATGTTTATGCCAGTAGGAGACCTTTCATCCGTTATAGATTTTTGAACAACAGAACCAAATGTAATCGAATGAAGTGGGCTTCTGCGAAAATATATGTTCTCTGGACTGATTCCTCTTTTCTCTAAATATGTCTGAACTAAAGCAGCATATAAAACAGTAAAATATTCGGCGTATTTACTTTCTGAAGCTGGAGGTATTAGTGACGAGCATCAACAGTTACCTTTGGAGACCAAAAAGTGCTGTCGTCAGTGCTTTTTAACGTCTTACATTTCATTTCGAATATTTCGTATACTAATGCTTTCGAATCATATTGAGCCCGATCAATGAGATGTTCAAAATCGAATGAAAGGGGACGTGAGAATCCCGTTAGCGAGTGCGCTAATGGGATAACGCTGGATATCCAAGTGACGTAACACATTGATGACCAATGAGAGCGACTCGCGGAATGGCAAACGATTTTCGAATATGGTTCAAATGACTCTGAGCACTGTGGGACTTAACATCTGAGGTCATCAGTCCCCTGGACTTAGAACTACTTAAACCTAACTAACCTAAGGACATCACACACATCCATGTCCGAGGCAGGATTCCAACCTGCGAACGTTGTTGTCGTGCGGTTCCAGACTGAAGCGCCTAGAACCGCTCAGCCACACCGGCCGGCCTTTTAGGATATGTACAAACAGTTGATACAGTTTTACAACAGCACGACGACTGCCAAATATACCTGACAACGAAAACGTTCAGTGTGGTAAAAACGTGGTACTTGCTAACGTTCAAAAGATTCCCCACTATATAACGTAACCGTTATTGAAGGACGGATTCAGACGGTTCTGTAAAACTATTCTCGTACCTTTAACTCTGATAAGCACAAGAAACCGGATTATCAGTAAAAGTGGAGCTGAATGAAGTGAACTTCTGAAAAGGTGAAGAAGATTTATACTTTTGATTGACCAACTAATATCACGACGTTCTGGAATAGAGGCGTATAGGGCATACCAACTTGTGAACATCACTGTGTGCATACGAGAAGTCTGAGAAGAGATGATTACTGGTCACTTACTTGTTCCTCAACAGAATCTCGTCAGATACTGGTTTTCTGTCTTCTTCTTAGAACTCGAGAAAGTTCACACAGCCTTAGAAACCAAGTATCACTGTAATACGTTGGTTAAATAGCGCACGACACTTAATACAGCACAAGTAGCAACACAGAAAGCGTTCACTCGTCGCGAATAAGTATCGCAATGATGCCAGGCAACTGCTCGTGACGTATCAAGCTATATTTTATTGTTGAGAGTATTGTCAGGAATCGATGATAAAAAGTGAGCATCGGTTTGACGGTATTAAAGCTTTTGCTCGATAATATGTAAAAAGTAATGGATTTACCACGATCACGATTCTTCAGAATATTAATAACAGAAGATTACGAAACCGTTAACATGTGAATTTCTCGCTTGAATCACTAAACAAACTAGTATAAAATGTAACTTTTATCCAAAATTCTGTCACTTCTAATTCTATACTTGATTGTAATGATTGACTCCAAAAGCTTATCTAAATGAATGTAATGTTCAGCAGGATGAATTTACAAATGGCAGTACAACAGTCTTGGAATCGAGACCTGTTGCCTTAATCCACTGTAAAGAACGTCGCTTTGTCTAGAATGTACACTATACCATAATCAAAATTATCCGACAGACCCGAACTGCGTTCCACCTCATTTCTGTGCAACACACATAACGTAGCGTCCTGGCAAATCTTCTAATATCTTTTTGGTACATTCGTTTGACTGTACAAAGTTTTTACTACAAGAGACCATCAGATAATATTCCTCCGTATGGCAATGAGTCCCTAATCAAATTAACACTTCGATAATGAAAACATCAGGAAAGGAGTTATTAGAAATGTCGTAGTCCTCAATATTTTTTATTCGCAAGTAACAGAGTGTGCAGATGCTTAATTTTAAATGAAGTGGCGTAAAATTTTGTGTTGGGAGAGGATTTGAATCCATAACCTGATCGATTGTTAATTAAGCACCCTAAATGTAGGATATCAAAGTTTTTCGGCAGCACCAACTTCATTGAAACCGAAATGACGAAACAAAATTGCTTCTCTTCGCCAGAATTTCAACTCGGCAGTTATCTTGGTTGCTTTCTAGTGAGGATAGACATAATTAAATATGGGGTTATTTAACCAATAGCGAGATGTCCGTATGTTTGAAGTTCAGTGGTGACGCTGAGTTCAACATGTAGTACCATCGTTCTTGACTACATACGAAGAGAGGGTAACTACCGAAATATTTTTCACCAGTAACTAGGAACGGTATGTTTGAATATAAAATAATGTGATGTAAGTTTTATATATGAGTGGAAGTCGAAACTTCCACCAATAGTTATAGTTGACACAGCATGGTGGGACGTTAAAAATCGCAATTTTTCCATGTGTGGTTTGGTACGCGAGTGCTAAAACCTGAAACGAGGTGATAAAATTTTTTGTGCTGGTCCATGATTCTTAATCAGACACTCTCCTTTCGTGGAGACCTTGAGGAGTTTGGTAGCGAAGGCACATCAAATTTAATGTGGATTTTGAACCACTGCGCGACAGTCTTAGCTTCTGCTCGTTAAAAATGACTTCCTGAAATTTGAAACAAATTCCTCCAGGATGTTGTGTGGGATTTAAGAGGATTCTAATTCAATCTGGGTCTTGTGTGGACAGATGGCTCAGTATTTTTATTAACTCTTTCTTTACCATGCAAAAGTCGAATTTAATAGGATGGAAACACTGCTGTAACCCGAAAATGCTTTGTGGCACGTATAAACGTGAAAAGAATTTGAATAATAAAAAATACACTCTTAAAGTAATAGGACTAAATAAAACAAAGAATTTAAACTATCACTACAAAGGCAACCACATTCAACGTAGCAATTCTTCGTAGTTCGAAACAACTTGAACGGATCTATAATAAAACACATAGTTTTCTTAGAATTATAATAATAAGTAATACGAACAGTTCAATCTGATCCGAAATAATCAACCATTATATAATGTGACACCATACAATATACTGTCTGCAGCCTTCAGTAATTGTGACAATAGTAACTTATTATACCAGAAAATATTGATTTATCTGTTGCTGAAAGCTTAGTAAAATCTCTAGTAGCTACTGCTTACCTGGATACTCTAACGCCTCCCAATCCTTAGACATGATCTAGCAATACACTACTCAACTACCCACTCTTACGTCTATGTGGCCACCATACCAGCTACATATGGAAGGTGCGTACGAAAAGTTCGGTGAATAGTTGCAAAAATAAAAGAAAACAGGAGATGAGACCAGCTACTAACCTTATGGAGGGAGTGACTCTTAGTAAGATGGTGTTCATCGCTTTTCGTGCCTCCCTTGGACAGAGAGCCCCAGTCGACCAAAAGGGAAATAAGTATTACGTTAATTTGGAATTTTGTCAGCCGATACTTTTGGGTGGCAGGAAAGACGATGAAGACCATATGCCACTGACTGTCTCTCTGTCTCAGGTTAGTAATGGTAGTTCCCAGATTGAATGCAGTGTTGTAACACCAATGGTATTTGTGGCTCGAACAAATTTGAAGTCTCGCTGCGTAAATGCGCGGTTTGTGTCGCTATGTTACGGGTTGTGTGTCCCCTCCAGCCGGAGGTTCGAGTCCTCCCTCGGGCATGGGTGTGTGTGTTTTGCTTCACATAAGTTAAAGATATTTTAAGTTGTGCGAAAGTCAAGGGACAGATGACCACAGCACTTTTGGTCGCTAAGAAATTCATTCACATTTGAACATTTTTTTAAGAAATTTGAAAATTGCTTGAATAACACATATATCGTCTTAAAATAACAACAATAATTAATAAAATAAAATTAGGTTAGGTCCACACAGGCAACACAAATGTTGTTGTTGTGATTTTCAGTCCATGCTACCCTATCGTGTGCAAGCCTCTTCATCTCCGAGTAACTACTGCAACCTACATTCTACTGAATCTACTTAGTGTATTGATCTCTTGGTCTTCCTCTACGATTTTTACCCTCCACGCTTTCCTCCAATACTAAACAGGTGATCCCTTAATGCCTCAGAAGGTGTCCTACCAACCGACCCCTTCATATAGTCATGTTGTACAACAAATTACTCCTTTTCCTAGTTCTATCCAGTGCCTCCCCATTAGCTATGTGATATACCCATGGAATCTTCAGCATTCGTCTGTAGCACTACATTTCGAAATCTTGTATTATCTTCCAGTCTAAACTATTTATCGTCCATGATTCACTTCCTGACACTTAAATATATACTCTATGCTAACAAATGTCTCTTCTTCAGAAAAGCTTTCCTTGTCATCGCAGCTTTGCATTTTATACCCTCTCTACTGTGACCATTCTTCGTTATTTTGCTCCCCTAATAGCAACATTCATCTACTACTTTAAGTCTCATTTCCTAATCTAAATCAGTCAATAACAGCTTATTTAATTCGAATACGTTCCATTATTCTCGTTTTGACTTTGTCGATGCTTCATCTTATATCCTCCTTTCAATTCAGTCTCCATTCCGTTCAGCTGCTTTTCCAGGTCTTTTGCTTTCTCTGACAGAATTACAATGTCATCGGCAAACATCAAAGTTTTTATTTTATCACCACAGTTTTTAATTCCTACTGCACATTTTTCTTTTGTTTCCTTTGTTGCTTGCTCAATATACAAATTGAATAAGAGGGTAATATCCAAGACACTGTGTTCTAGCCACAACATGTTAAAATGAACTATGTGGACAAACTTCAACAAATATTATCGATACTACGTATAAAAAAGACCGCATCGTGTGAAAATGACGGTAATGATTTCATTATTTTTATAATAATTTAATTTCTGTGTGAATTAAAAATATTGTCAGAGAACTACACTCATGGACAACGACAATTATAATCTTTTTTTTTTTGTTGTGCTTTCTGTGCTAATCGATGAATTGTTCGAACGTGAGACGTGTGAGGTCTGTTAAGAGAAATCCTGTAACTATATTGCTAATTATTATTTGAAAAATAGAGTCGCTATTGTCTAGACTTGGATTTGTATTTATTTCAATTGTAATCCAATCTAATTAATGTTTTAGGTGTTAATTTTCAGATCTGCAATTAGGAGCGTAACCATTAGCGCCAGCAACTTACAGCGGAGTTTAGTAGTAGCTGTTATAAAAAATATGAAAAATTGTCATTGACCATAATTTTAAACGCTAAAGAATAAAGGACAAGAGACTTTTATCTAAATATATTGATATAAAATAAATCGAGAATAACAATAGACAAATTGACTATCGTCTGTCTGCCGCCATCTTAGCAATCTTATCTCCGCGGCAGTTTTGAATCGAGAATTTTAACAAACATAAATGTTGTTAGATATAAGTGAATGGAAATGAATGTGGACCGATCGTCCTGAATCTACTTAAAAGACAGAATTCAACTCAGAATGCATCTTCAAAACCAGTGCTCACAGCACGTCACTTAATATCAATTTCTTATTTGCTGATGTATGAAACCTAATTATTTCGCATGATTTACATGAAATATTTTAATAGAAGACATACGTCAGTGTTGTGCGCACGTAGTATTTTGTGACTAAATGTTCCCTTTTGCTAGAGAAAAGTGCTTCCATCTTAAGTAACAGTTGTGTAAAATCTGATAAATGATATGCAATTTAGTGCCACTCACATGACTTTACAGACAACATTTCTACACAACGTCAAGTGGAGATTTCTTTATCAGAATGACAAATAATAGCCGGGATAATCATTGTTGAGATCAAACGAATTGTTAAGCTGCAACAGGTAACTGGTTTTATATTTTTTTATGTACCTGAAATATCATTTATAACTAATTAAAGTCACGAAATACTATAAACCCGTTCCCCCATAATAGGATACAAACCTGTCTGACTCCTTTCTCAACCACTGCTTCCCTTTCATGTCCCTCGACCCTTATAACTGCAGTCTGGAATCTGTACAAATTGTAAATAACCGTTCGCTCCCTGTATTTTGGCTCTGCCACATTCATAATTTGAAAGAGAGTACTCCAGTCGACTTTGTCAAAGGCTTTCTCTGAGTCTCCAAATGTTAGAAACGTAGGTTTGCCTTTCCTTAATCTGTCTTCTAAGATAAGTCTTGAGTCAGTATTGCCTCGCGTGTTCCAAAATTTCTACGGAATCTAAACTGATTTTCCCCGAGGTCAGCTTCTACCAGGTTTTACATTCGTCTGTAGAGAGTTCGTGTTTGTATTTTGCACCCATGACTTATTAAAATGATAATTCGATAATTTTCACATCTGTTGAATCTGCTTTCTTTGGGATTAAAATTATTATATTCTTCCTGAAATCTGTGGGTATTTTACCTGTCTCATATATCTTGCTTACTAGATTGTAGAGTTTGGTCATGGCTAGCTCTCTCAAGGCTATCAGTAGTTCTAATGGAATGTTGTGTAATCCTGGGGCCCTTTTAGACTTAGATCTTTCAGTATTATGTCAAACTCTTCAAGCACTATATCTTCCATTTCATCTTCATCTACATCCCCTTCTATTTCTTTATTATTACCCTCAAGTACATCGCCCTTGTATAGACCCTCTACATACTCTTTCCACCTTTCTGCTTTCCCTTCTTTGCTTAGGACTGGCTTTCCTTCTGAGCTCTTGGTAGCCATACAAGTGGTTCTCTTTTCTGGAAATGTCTCTTTAACTTTCCTGTAGACAGTATCTGTCTTACTCCTAGTGATATATGCCTCTCATCTCATCTCATTTTGGAGACGTTTGTATTCCTTTTTGCCTGCTTCGTTTACAACTTTTTTATATTCTCTCCTTTTATGTGTTAAATTCAATATCCTTTCTGTTACTCAAGGATTTCTATTAGCTCTCGTCTTTTTACCTACTTTATCCTCTGCTACCTTCACTATTTCATCTCTCAAAGCTACCCATTCTTCTTCTACTGTATTTCTTTCTTCCATTCTTGTCAATCGTTCCCTAATGCTCCCCTGAAGCTCTCTACAACCTCTGTTTCTTTCAGTTCATCAAGCTCCCACCTCCTTAAATTCCTACCTTTCTCCAGTTTCTTCACTTTTAATGTACCTTTTGTAACCAATAAAGAGTGGTCAAAGTCCACATCTGCCTCTGTAAATGTCTTATAATTTAGAGGAGGGTTCCTAAATCTCTGTCTTACCATTATATAATCTGTCTGAAACCTTCCAGTGTCTCTTAGCCTCTTCCACGTTTACAACCTATTTTCGTGATTCTCGAACCAGTGTTAGCTATGATTAAGTTGTTCTCTGTGCAGAGTTCTACCAGGTGGCTTCCTCTTTCATCCCTTACCCCCAATCCAATTTAACCTACTGCTTTTCACTGTCTTCCTATTCCTACTATCGAATTCAGGTCCCCTGTTGTTGTTGTTGTCTTCAGTCCTGAGACTGGTTTGATGCAGCTCTCCATGCTACTCTATCCTGTGCAAGCTGCTTCATCTCCCAGTACCTACTGCAACCTACATCCTTCTGAATCTGCTTAGTGTACTCATCTCTCGGTCTCCCTCTACGATTTTTACCCTCCACGCTGCCCTCCAATGCTAAATTTGTGATCCCTTGGTGCCTCAAAACATGTCCTACCAACCGATCCCTTCTTCTAGTCAAGTTGTGCCACAAACTTCTCTTCTCCCCAATCCTATTCAATACCTCCTCATTAGTTACGTGATCTATCCACCTTATCTTCAGTATTCTTCTGTAACACCACATTTCGAAAGCTTCTATTCTCTTCTTGTCCAAACTAGTTATCGTCCATGTTTCACTTCCATACATGGCTACACTCCAAACAAATACTTTCAGAAACGACTTCCTGATACATAAATCTATATTCCATGTTAACAAATTTCTCTTCTTCAGAAACGCTTTCCTTGCCATTGCCAGTCTACATTTTATATCCTCTCTACTTCGACCATCATCAGTTATTTTGCTCCCCAAATAGCAAAACTCCTTTACTACTTTAAGTGTCTCATTTCCTAATCTAATTCCCTCAGCATCACCCGATTTAATTTGACTACATTCCAATATCCTCGTTTTGCTTCTGTTAATGTTCATCTTATATCCTCCTTTCAAGACATTGTCCATTCCGTTCAACTGCTCTTCCAAGTCCTTTGCGTCTCTGACAGAATTACAATGTCATCGGCGAACCTCAAAGTTTTTACTTCGTCTCCATAAATTTTAATACCTACTCCAAATTTTTCTTTTGTTTCCTTTACTGCTTGCTCAATATACAGATTGAAAAACATCGGGGAGAGGCTACAACCCTGTCTCACTCCTTTCCCAACCACTGCTTCCCTTTCATGCCCCTCGACTCTTATTACTGCCATCTGGTTTCTGTACAAATTATAAATAGCCTTTCGCTCCCTGTATTTTACCCCTGCCACCTTTAGAATTTGAAAAAGAGTATTCCAGTCAACATTGTCAAAAGCTTTCTCTAAGTCTACAAATGCTAGAAACGTAGGTTTGCCTTTTCTTAATCTTTCTTCTAAGATAAGTCGTAAGGTCAGTATTGCCTCACGTGTTCCAACATTTCGACGGAATCCAAACTGATCCTCCCCGAGGTCTGCATCTACCAGTTTTTCCAATCGTCTGTAAAGAATTCGCGTTAGTATTTTGCAGCCGTGGCTTATTAAACTGATAGTTCGGTAATTTTCACATCTGTCAGCACCTGCTTTCTTTGGGATTGGAATTGTTATATTCTTCTTGAAGTCTGAGGGTATTTCGCCTGTCTCATACATCTTGCTCACCAGCTGGTAGAGTTTTGTCATGACTGGCTCTCCCAAGGCCGTCAGTAGTTCTAATGGAATGTTGTCTACTCCGGGGGCCTTGTTACGACTCAGGTCTTTCAGTGCTCTGTCAAACTCTTCACGCAGTATCGTATCTCCCATTTCGTCTTCATCTACATCCTCTTCTATTTCCATAATATTGTCCTCAAGTACATCGCCCTTGTATAAACCTTCTATATACTCCTTCCACCTTTCTGCCTTCCCTTCTTTGCTTAGAACTGGGCTGCCATCTGAGCTCTTGATATTCATACACGTGGTTCTCTTCTCTCCAAAGGTCTCTTTAATTTTCCTGTAGGCAGTATCTATCTTACTCCTAGTGAGATAAGCTTCTACATCCTTACATTTGTCCTCTAGCCATCCCTGTTTAGCCATTTTGCACTTCCTGTCGATCTCATTTTTGAGACGTTTGTATTCCTTTTTGCCTGCTTCATTTACTGCATTTTTATATTTTCTCCTTTCATCAATTAAATTCAATATTTCTTCTGTTACCCAAGGATTTCTAGCAGCCCTCATCTTTGTACCTACTTTATCCTCTGCTGCCTTCACTACTACATCCCTCAGAGCTACCCATTCTTCTTCTACTGTATTTCTTTCCCCTATTCTTGTCAATTGTTCCCTTATGCTCTCTCTGAAACTCTGTACAACCTCTGGTTCTTTCAGTTTATCCAGGTCCCATCTCCTTAATTTCCCACATTTTTGCAGTTTCTTCAGTTTTAATCTACAGGTCATAACCAATAGATTGTGGTCAGAGTCCACATCTGCCCCTGGAAATGTCTTACAACTTAAAACCTGGTTCCTAAATCTCTGTCTTACCATTATATAATCTATCTGATACCTTTTAGTATCTCCAGGGTTCTTCCACGTATACAACCTTCTTTCATGATTCTTAAACCAAGTGTTAGCTATGATTAAGTTGTGCTCTGTGCAAAATTCTACTAGGCGGCTTCCTCTTTCATTTCTTAGCCCCAATCCATATTCACCTACTATGTTTCCTTCTCTCCCTTTTCCTACACTCGAATTCCAGTCACCCATTACTATTAAATTTTCGTCTCCCTTCACTATCTGAATAATTTCTTTTATTTCATCGTACATTTCTTCAATTTCTTCATCATCTGCAGAGCTAGTTGGCATATAAACTTGTACTACTGTAGTAGGTGTGGGCTTCGTATCTATCTTGGCCACAATAATGCGTTCACTATGCTGTTTGTAGTAGCTTACCCGCATTCCTATTTTCCTATTCATTATTAAACCTACTCCTGCATTACCCCTATTTGATTTTGTGTTTATAACCCTGTAGTCACCTGACCAGAAGTCTTGTTCCTCCTGCCACCGAACTTCACTAATTCCCACTATATCTAACTTTAACCTATCCATTTCCCTTTTTAAATTTTCTAACCTACCTGCCCGATTAAGGGATCTGACATTCCACGCTCCGATCCGTAGAACGCCAGTTTTCTTTCTCCTGATAACGACATCCTCTTGAGTAGTCCCCGCCCGGAGATCCGAATGGGGGACTATTTTACCTCCGGAATATTTTACCCAAGAGGATGCCATCATCATTTAATCATACAGTAAAGCTGCATGTCCTCGGGAAAAATTACGGCTGTAGTTTCCCCTTGCTTTCAGCCGTTCGCAGTACCAGCACAGCAAGGCCGTTTTGGTTAATGTTGCAAGGCCAGATCAGTCAATCATCCAGACTGTTGCCCCTGCAACTACTGAAAAGGCTGCTGCCCCTCTTCAGGAACCACACGTTTGTCTGGCCTCTCAACAGATACCCCTCCGTTGTGGTTGCACCTAAGGTACGTCAGGTGCCCTATGATTACTAAATTTTTGTATCTTTTATCTATCTAAATAATTTTGCGAAGTTTCAACAATGCGTGACAAATGTGCTTGGAGCTATTCCAGAAGTAATGTTTGCTAACAGTTTCTACTAGCTTCAAACTAATGTCGTAAGTGTGCAGTAGCTAATGGTGATTACAATGAAGGACAGTAAAGGTTCTTTGCTTGTAGCTGTGGTTTTCGTTTTCTTTTGACGCTATTTGGTGAACTTCGCAAACTCTCCTTATATAAATAATTCATTCATACAAGAAAATATACCAGCTTATAAAATATACGACTGAACAGCATGTTCAGTAAAATGATCGATACTGAATCAATATTATAACCACCGACTATGGAACAAATCCAGATTTTAAATAGCTGCAGTATCCGAGCTTTCTTTGGGACACAGTATTCACTTCAGCGCACGCTGCTTGCAGTACACATTATGCACTTATCACAGCCCCATGCTCAGTAGCCACAACGATCCGTAACTCACGCTTACAACTCTCTTATCAGCTGGACTACAATTTGATTTACTTAATACACTCATGCATGTAACTCTATGACTCAACAGAAACAACAGAGCAGCAGCATACCAAGAGTGACTTCAGAAGCAGTCTGTTTGTGCTCCTTGCGACCGTCTGAATGTTCTCCTCGGGATCCTGAAATGCATTGTGTGCGACAGGAAAAAATGGGACCTGCTCAAATTGGTTGTTGTCCACACGTCAGAGCTGCCCACGCTGAGCATTTTCATCTAGAGTCGATACACACCAAAATGTGGCAACTATCTGAGATTTCGCTTAGTGCAGAATTCCTTTCTTTAGTGTCCCTCCAGCATCACCCATCACTCACTGTTCATCTCTAGAGGAGATGAATCCACCATTATCCTGCTGGTCCCATGCGAATGTTGATGGAGAGCCGCCTCACCCTGGAACTGACAAAGCCATTTTTAAACTTGTGCTAAACAGAAAAGAAGAACCGAAACCACTCTGGAATAAAATGGGCTATATCGGGGATTTCTATACAGAACGAACTGACTGTATGTATAAACGAGGAGATATGTGAATATAATATCCAGGTTCGGATTGAACCTTATTTTACGTCTGCATTGCGAACTAGCAATCGATGCTTCAGACAAGTCACAACACTTTATTGTTGTGGACTCCAGCGGGACATTCTGGATATTTTCCTGGTTTCCACGATGTTAGCGGAGATGGAACTGCTACTGCTTTATTGACTGTGCTGAAAGGCGTGCTTAGGAATTATGATACGAGAAGTAACTTGTGGCTCAAAGGTATGATAGTGCTTTCGTTCTGGCAGGAGATTTAAATCGCTGCCAAGCTAAGATCTGAGCAACCGCCTCACAAGCTCTTTGAACTCACTGTTTTTGCATTTCGTTTCAAGCTAGTTTCGGTGCAGAGCTGTTTTTGTACAGAAGCAGTGAGAATTTTTCTCTCAGCGCTTCATGGTATTCCTCCTTTCTCCCACTTTCTTCGAACAGTTGAGCGAGATGAAACTGTATCATCAAAATATCTGCCATTCACGAAGACCTTCGGGGGCTAATTTAGGTTTTAACTGAAATTATTGAAATTGTTAAGGCTTTCGTGGCCACTTGTTTACAAACTACCTACTGGCTTCTGTCTCGGGTTCTTCGGCCGACGTTCATCTAATGATTTTACTGACTTTTGCCAGCACGAGTGGCTGGCATTGTCAAAGCTTCACCCTCCATTACCGAAGGTGAACTGTAGCCGAGCTCGCGGACGCAGACTATACGTACAGTCGTGCTCAAAAGTATCAGAACGACCTGAACTGCATTTAGCCTGATTCGCATGCAGCTTACATAACGCAGCTGCCTAGCAGTTCCTCTAATCGCTCCTTTGTACAGTCGTTTGACTATTGAAAATGGTTCCACCAAGTCACCACTAGAAAAAAACTGCTCTATATCACAATAACTCAAGATGTAAAGTAGTACCACGATACTACAAATATCAGGGAACACCGTATCACTGATAAGACTGTCCTTAAGGCTTATAAGTTCACATTTATTACAATAAATGGCATTCCTGAAATATTACCACACTAATTATTACGTCAGATAGGTAATGCACGTAGTAAGTTCGTCCTATCCATGATTTCTTCTTCAAAGTATCATACCGTACTTATTATGTAATACAAAATGACATTAAAAATTTAAGTTATCCACGAGCAGCTAGTTGAGAATGTTATGAACTTCAAATGACACAAAGAACCGTCCCATTCCGCATATGGATTCAAAACCATGTCATGCAGACTAAGCTAAGATTTCGTGACTGAGGGAAACTAATAGTCATTCCTAACTATGGATACAGAGAGTGATATACCTCGCTTTTAGACAGTATCAGTTAGCAAATATCAACTTTAAATTACCTAACGTAAACATTATTAATGGACGCGAATTCCTACCCAGCATCTATTGTCAATGTAAACGAACTACGAAAGATGTTAAATACTGCTTATTCACAAGTAACTTACTTGAAACGCCTTGAAGCAGTGCTTTGTCTTGGACAGGGATTCGAACCCAGAACCTAATCGGATTGTTATGCAAGCACGATCAACTGGAACATACCGGATTTTCTCGGCAGTAGCTAGATGATTTAACTGAAATGTCGAGACGAACATTCATTTTTTCCTTCCGAGGACTCCAACCCGGCACTGCCAACAGTGTAGCATGCAGAAATATAAACAGAAAGTGTTCTTTTCCACTTGGGCTTCTCTATTGAATATGGGTTTGTTATACCAGCAGTGACATGTGAGCATGTTTGAACTAGAAATAATATGACGAAGAGTTAAGTGCTGACTGGCAATCGAACCTCACACATATCGTTGTTGACTACACTCAACGAGACGGCAGCTAACGAAGTTTTCTCCACCAGCAGCTCGGAATAACATCCTTGAACTTGCAATGATCTCGCAAATAATTCTGTGTCTCAATGGGAGTAAAAAACGTCAGATATCGTTAGTGTTGACAACGAATGAAAGTACATAAAAAATCAAAATTTTTATACATCAGCAGACAGGTGTTCTCATCCTAGAGCTTGATAATACACAATGAAAAGGTCATTTCTGGACCAGGATATGAACCCATTCACGTGCAATATCTGGAAATGTTGAGGAATCTGCAGTTTTGAAAAAACACATATTGTAGTCGAGCTGTATTGTCACGAAGGGATCAAATTCTTCTTTAAAGGCAGTCTGAGTTGTATTCCCAGTTCAGAACAAATTTTATCGACACACAGAAGCTCAAATAAAAGATGGAATAAGAACCTGTGATCCTACATAGCGTTTGTTTCGTCACAAGAAATAAATAGCTAGTATAAGAAAGGTTTCTATATGTCGCCACTCCTGACTTTATTGTGGTTCAACCTAACGTCTACTTGGTAGAGAAAGAATATCATGTTTAATGTGAATTTCAGACCACAACGCCATTATACCTTCTTCATTTGGCGTAGCCAGAAGAGAATAGAATCTGACTCTCCCTATGAAAATTCATCGGCAGAAGATGGAATCGAACCCAGAATATGAACCCATCAGCAACCCAACAGACCACCAAACCCACTTCTCTGCGACTCATTTTTTCTATCGTAACACCGTTTCACCACACTCTTTGAGAATTCTGACATACAGGCTTTCTGTGGTGGTTTGGAGCATGTTCAGTACATTCATTTACTTGGTTGACCGAATCACCATGAACTAGCTGCCTCGGCTACCCAGTGCACACATTCGACTATATTTTGTAATCAGCGAAATAAAATTACGTAACTGTCACCTACACAGAACTGCCAACAGTGTAGCATGCAGAAATATAAACAGAAAGTGTTCTTTTCCACTTGGGCTTCTCTATTGTTCTATCTGTTTGTTGAAATCGTCGTCCAGTACAAAAGAAAAGCTGTAGCTGTCTGTCTCTCAGAAGTTTAGATCCGGCCATATGCATTATCTCACAGCACTGCGGAATGTGGAAGTTCTGAAGGAATTGTTCTTGTTTCTCGTGGTGTGGCAGTTACATCTTAGCTACCAGCATAACGGTAAGCGTCACGTAATGTAAATGAGACGTCACAAGCTCGAATACATTTACTGCTACATTTGTTAAAACGTAATTCTGCTGTCTGCTGAAGTTATCAATGTAATGGAACTTCGAACATAATTCTCTTCTATTCTCAACCCAAAATAGTCGTATGTGGAAAAAGGGCTAACTTCAGCGACTTTTTGTTCTTTTTGTTCTTCACAGGTTTAATAGGCGGCCAGGCAGCAGATGCATCTGGGAACTTTTGTATTATGTATGGGGAGAGCGCATGGTGTCAAAATATGTCAGAAAATTGTTTTCTACATTAGCTGTCGTGTGGTAGTGGCATTTTATTTTTCTTTCAACCTTGTAGACAGCTTTAACAAGGTTTCTACATGCATGTGATCAATAAACTGCATGTGCATTGTCAGACTGCTACAGATAACACCAGTGTAACCGCATATATCGTTGCTGATTAATTTCTCTCTCATTTTTACTTTTTTTTTAACAATACTAAAAGAAACCTTACGAAAATTGTGCAGTGTATTATAAGAAAAGAAATAAATTTACCCACGATAATCTTAGTCTCTTTTAAAACAACTGAGCATCTGTACACAAGCCTGCCTCTATCGGCACGAATTAGTAAAATACTACACACTTAGATTTCGATTGGGTTTGTTTCTAATTGCTATTCTGTGTCATACTCAAGAGGCATGAATATGTGACATTTCATAAAAAAAGTTATGTATTCCTAGAAATTCTAAATTTGGTCGTCAGCAGCGGAAAGAGGCGTTACCTGTTATGCAGCACTGCAAGTTTTCCACCATTGCACTATGAGCCAAAAGTATTTTCTTGCGATTTCCTTATCGATGTTTGATCTGACTGGTTGTAGCTCTTTCACAGAAGGGATAAAAACGTAACAGTCGACGATACTGGCACTGCGAACCACAACAGATGCTTTATCGAGGTTAGCACGTTACCACAGACCTGGCGAAGACGTCTTCATCCTGGTTTCCTCTTATGGGACCAATAGTGGCCAGAATTCGTAAATCGTTATTTAAAGGACGAGATTAGGTGCGATTACCACGTCCAACGAGTTTCCTGAGCTGAAAACTGTAAATTTACAATCTTTTGTTACACCTTAATCGATAATAACTCAGGTTACTCAATACAAATGACAGGAAAAATCAGGTGTACTTTGAGGCTTAATTCCGTGCACACCAGGAAGTAACTCGTCGATCACCGAGTTGCCAAACATACCTTGGTTGTTGCCAAATCTCAGTTACAGTACCAGCAGGAAGAAGACGAAACGATGTGTACCTACAGCGGGATGGGGAGTGACCGTCCATAGCTAGCGTCTTAAAGACCCGGCTGCCACGGCCTGGAATACGTAATGCGTCTGATTCGCATTTCTGGCACTAGGTTTAGAGACTGGAGTGTAGTTATTAATAATACTCAGAACTAAATGAAAACTAAGGATCATAAATCGGTAACTCTCACAGTTGTTTTTTTTTTTTTTTTTTTGCTTTTGTAAGTGTACTCAAAACTAAGAAAATCATTCATGTAAGTTTTCGTGTCTCGCCGATAGTCAAGCACACCAAACAAATAAAAAAAAAAAGAATCTGTGTGTGTGTGAGAGAGAGAGAGACAGAGGGGGAGAGAGAGAGAGAGCGAGAAGAGACAGAGGGAGAGAGATAGAGAAGGAGATAGAGAGAGAAATAAAAATTGTTGTAAAGAAATTGAATACTGGTATGCAAAGAAACCTTTCATTAAAATGTCACGTTCCACATCATTTCGAAATGACGTATTCATGATCTATGTAACAAGTATCAATTTAATCTAATCTAATCTAATCATATTGCTGACTAGCCGTAAAGAGTCATGAATTAGCGAAATTTTCGCCAGTATCAGTAACCAAATCTAATCTTGAAAATAACAGGCTACAGTTTTTGTGCAAAACAGGGTCTCGTATCAAGACCCTTTCGTCCATGTTAAGTAACCACGAAAGATGTCTGATATATCTCCATTCAGAAGTATCAAAGTGAGCATGTATTTAAGGATGAAGCGTACGATGTGAAGTTCTGTGACGGAGATACGTACCCAACACTTTATCTGATTGTTAACTAAGTCAAGTTAAATGTTACATTTCGGGGTTTCTTACCAGCTGTTAGGTGTTTGAATACAAAACAAGGATAGAATTTTGGTGCCGCACACCTACCGTCCTTCTTTAGCATCCACAAATAAAGCTTAAGTATCAATTGCTTACTCATCAACAGTAAGATGTGTGCGTGTTTGAACAGAAATAACGACACCTATTGTTATTGTTGGCAACACATGAACAGACTTTAAAAATACACGTTAATTTTCACTATCAGGTCGGTGTGCACATGGTATTGCTTGAAATGAAATTATGAATATTCTTGCACTGGATTAGGATTCGGACCCACATACTTACCTTTGGAGGAGACCTAGGGAAGATTGCACTCTTGGGAAAAGGAACGACATCACTGAACTATACTGTTCCGAGAGATTCAGATTCTAGAAAGAGGAGTTACGAATTTGAATCACAGCCCATCACCTAATTTTTCACCGTCGCTAGTTCAATCAAGTAGAAGTAAAATAAGACCCTTGTTCCTTTAAATGTATGTCATTTCATCAAATAACATAAAATTTTGTAATGTAAGTAAGTTTAACGACGACAGTATTTCTATTTACCATGACTTCTGCCTATGTCATTTCTCAACATAAACCGGCTCTGCGCAGTTGGTAATGAAGGAACGTGATGTTTAATGCGGATTCTGGATTATAACGTCTTTCTCTTGAGGTTACCAGAGGTGAAGTAAATCTGTTTGTGCCTCTTAAAAGTAGATGCCTGAACCCACGCATTGCACCTGTGCTAGTTCGTTCCACCAGACCATTGTGGCCACATTTCCAGGTCCAGGAGCGTGCTGTAACGGATGATGCCCTTAGCTTACAAAATTAGTCACGGTGGAAAAAATGCGAGTCTGTTAAATGGATAAGTAGAAGCAAGCTTCTGACACGGAGATTATTCTAGTCTCATGTCAGCAGGATGTAAAGACTCTTCTAGGCATCATAGCGTCGATGTGCAGCCATTTTGAAATTTTCACTAAATCAACAAATTTCTTAGTTCGAGAAAATCCATTGTGAAGTGTGAAGTTACCGGATAATTCGATTATTAGCGTCATTATTACTATCAATTTCTTCACACCGCTGCTGGAACACATGTGCTTGAAGATCATTTAATGCCTTTTTGAATTTATAGAAGTAGTTGCCCAAGAACAGGTTCTTTCCCTTTCTAAGGAATCCTTTTGATGTTAATATCAAACATCAGCAATTACTCGTAAGTTACATTAAAACTAAAGTAATTGGTGAAGACGTTAATTGATAACAAAAACGAGCTGCCTTTCTTCATTTACTTGTGGCTAGAAATGGTTGTCGAATACTGGCAAACCAATAACCAAGGGATCTTACTGCCTTCCGATATACGCCGCTGTTAGTTCTTCCATATAATTTGATCGACTTGCCCTTTTTAAGGTGTGTATGCCAAAGAATATTTTAGAAAATCAATTGTTTTTCTTTTCAGTAAACAGAAAGATTTTCATTCTAAGCGATACAAGTTCAAAATTTTCGCAATATTAGTTGAAATTTAATATTCACTTCTATAATGTAGGAAAGTATTTCACAGTTGCAAAACCCGCATCCGACTCATTGACCTTACACTTAGTCGCTGACCATAAATTCTAGCTCAGAGTGACACCAGTTTAAGTAACCTAATGTAGCGAAGACTGTTTGCCAGTGCTCTTTCTTACGGAAAATACGCAGTTTACTCATTTGGCTCCATCAGTACATTGTAACAGTAATTTGTGTGTGTATGAAATGCATAGGAATTGTAGAATTTAATGATGCTCTTTCTTCCACTTCTGTATGCAATATGCCTGATCTAAACGAACCCTTTATCATTACAGGCCCTGGGCAGTGAAACATCATACTGACAACAATAATGAGCTTATACTGATAACATCACTGTTCGTTTTTCCTGATTTTGTAATCATTTAAATAAAACAACATGGCGGTCCAGTGAGAGACATTTCGTCGCCCTTTTCCTACTGCGAAATTTTTCAGTAAGCTTTTTGCCTTCCAACCAGCGAAATGAGGCACAGTACGGCCAGCAAACGATTCATAAACGACGACTTAGTGCCATTAAGAGGATTGCTTTAAACATTGTCACAGCTGAAGGAATTTAGTTTCTTCTTAAATTGTCATATGCAGCAACATTCACAGATATCTCAAATCGGATAAGCTCTTTATCCAGGTACGAAAGTTGTAAAACAAACTTCCCACAGTTTGCGTCAGGTTGACCTTTTCGTCTGATAGCACTGCGTAAGTATATAATCCAAGACATATCACAAGTAGTGTTCCTGTAGCTGTGGGAATCATTGGTTAAGAATGAGTTTAACACCAATGGGTACACACCAGTGGGTACAGTACTGCTAAATATTCTAAATGATTATCAACCTAAGTCTGAGTTCATCCATAAACTGAGGCGTATTTATAATACTGAAGCTAGACTATGTATCCTTGTCTTCCTTGAGTGGGCGATGGAAGGTATTTACACACGTGTATATAATACTATGAATACTTCTAACGCTATAGTTACCGTTGTTCTCATAAACTTGCAAGGTTTCAGGCAAATCCAACACCTTCCATGAAAACCCTGACATGATAAGCAAATCCAGTAGTATGTCACATAGGTTCGAATAAATCGTGACATTAAATTAACCAAAGTACTACGACTAACGGGTGAGCAAATGGAATACAACAGACTAACACAATAAATCCTAAATGCATGTCATAACTTCCCACCGTGAGAAAGGCGCAGTTCCGAGGGGAGAAACGAAAACAGAAGACGAGAGCAGAACCGTGTTAAGCTGGGAGACCTACGATAAGTGATGGACGGACACCCACGTCGCCAGCCAACCGCTAAGACCACACCACCCGCAAGTTTTAGCTTGAGACTTTTTCGTGTCCCTGTTACGTCAAGGACCACCCCCCAGCCCATGTTAAAAGCTACAGCCCTCCAGAAAAACAGTATAGATCTTACGATAACACAAAAAGGGCCACACCACCCGCACGTTTTAGTGTGAGACTTTTTCACGTCTCTGTTACGTTAGGACCACCCCCCACCCCCCCCCCCCCCGCCCCCCCAGCCCATGTTAAAAGATAGAGCCCTCCAGAAGAACAGTATAGATGTTACAATAACGCTAAAAGGACCACACCAGCTGCAAGTCTTAGCGTGACACTTTTTCGCGTCTCTGTTACGTTGCAAACTTTAAAAAAATTGACCCACTACGAAAAGTATAACGTTTCTCATTGAATAGACAGAATTTTTGTAGGCGGAGCTTAAGGTTAACATTGAGACCCTGATTGGTCAGATGAAAACACATCCAGATAGTTTTTTTTTCTTTTTTTTTAACCAACTTCGGTAAATGGTAGTAAGGAGAAGTTAGGAGAAGTAAGTTAATTCCAAAGACGGCGAGCTGGATGGCTGCTGCGCTTCCCGCGGCCTCCTGACGAACACCAACAAGGTAATGAATGTACGCGATGCCGCATAACAGTGCATAAAGCTTCACTCAGAACTGCAGAAGTCTCATCTGTTACACCCCCTTTTTGCTTAATACTAGTGTCGATCGGAAATTAAAGCTTATGGTGTTCACATTTGCCACCTGAAGTAAAAATCTGAAGGGCGATGATATCTCTGTTATATAATTATTGAGAAGCCACATAAGCCACTGTAATTTACGACAAGTTAGATAAGTAATTAAAGATAATTGAGGGTCACTGTAGACCATTTTGATAGTTTTCTCTCTTGTGAAACTTAATTTAAACCTAGATTATAGATGTGATATCGCCTAGGTCATCCTTCGATCCATTGTAGAACTTGGAAACCCATTCAGGGAATATTCGTTCACATTTTTGTTGAGCGCAGTTGGTTTTTACCATCCTGTATTAAAGCACTTCATTTTATCAATAGTGCAATTTATAAACAATGTTTTGTGAGTAGAATAAAATTTCCAATGGTAAACTTAACTGCTTTTTCGACGTTATTTTACCAGCTAACTAAAAATAGGAAAGCCTTGAACCCCTTCCACTAAATTTAGTTAGCATTAAGATTCTTTTACAGGGAGTGCAGTGGATCTGACGCTGAAATCATTAAGTATTTGGTTATATCATTGCTAGTCTCACTGAACTCCTCTGAATTTTACATCTCATGTGCGGTCTGGCGTCTCCTTACCAGCAACAGGTCCCAGGTTCAAACCAGTCAATTCCCTAAAAAACACACTCAGAGTGTCGTTGTGTGAAAGTGGTAGGGAGGCACGATATAGAACAAACAGACACCACCATGAATGTTAGAAAATGGCGACCCTGCCAGGATGGTAAAATATCATGATTGAAGGTCGACCACATGCCTAACTAGGTCAGAAAAAAATACTGCTGATAAGTTTTCGTAGTAATTTTTTTTTCTAGAGTTATACATAGTCGAAAACAGTAGCTGCAACGATAGATAGTAAGAAAGTATTCAATAGATAGACATTCTAGCAGAGACAATAGCATAATTAAGTTATGAATTTTGAAAATTGTTAGAATTAAGTTTTCTCCCCAATGCAAGCGCACAGGTGGTGGATAAATCGTTGACAATTTGGTTCTGACCCAACAAGTAAGTGAGTTGATTGTCAAGTCGTATGACCAAAAAGTTTGTGAAACGCGTGAGATCGTATGAGCGCATGTTGACGCCAAGTAAGGCGCGTGAATTGCTTCTAAAACAGAAAATAAGGGATTCCGAAAGATTAGCAATGGCAGATCGAGACCTTGACCGAATTGAGGTAGAGACCCAGCATGAAAATGGACAGAGAATAGAGGACTGTACAACAGATGATGGAGTATCGCGAGAAATAGGACATATAACGCACCATAACGAGGATAATGTACGCAAAGGCACAGGAAAACTAGGTCAGCATACGACAGAGGAGCAGGAAAGTAGTGAGACAGTCGATGAGGATTCTAACTTGCGTCTTGAATATGTAGAACCCATAGTACAAGTAATCAGAGCTCCCTCACCACAGAGTACAAGGAATGCGATCAGAAACGTGTCACAGCGCAGTTCAATGCAATCAGTTGCGAACCAACACTTGGGCGAAAACACAGAGCGTAGGACGTCGGAACATAACGCAATAGGACCCACCAATCTGGCAGAATTATTACAACAAATTACGGAAACCATGACAAGGCAGAATAAAGAAATAGCGAACCAAATTCAAATTCAGAATGCGGAAACCACGAGACAAATGCGTGAGATTAAAGAACAAAACAAAAAAAATCAGTTACACCTAAGTAATATTGAAGACGAGGCAAAAGAATCTCGAGAAGTGATAGGAAACTTAATAACAGGTCACAATCAATTGAGAACAGACATTGACAAGGTACAAGTGGACGTACAAACATTGCGTAATGACACTCAGGACGAGATCAAAACATTACGTAGCAACATCCAGGGAGAAGTCAAGAAACTAGAGAAACAGGTAAACGAAATTACTAGACAATCAGCAGGTACAGCGCGTGAAATTATTGAAAACAGTGTGTTACACAAACGTATCACAAAAGCAGCGCTGAAAAGATATGATAACCGCATAGTCAAAATAGAAGCGCAAACGAAGCGACAATTTCAGAAATTGCGAACAGAGTTGTTGCAAACCATTGAAGAGCGTAGTGAACAGGATCGAACAAGCACAGAGTCTGCAACCACATCCGTATCTGTAGCAGCACCGGAAAAAAAAACAATTAACGAAGATATTACGCATTTGCGATTCCAATCACAGGCGGGAAGTAATATATGTGAAATCAGACAGCCTGCACAGCAACAAACACGTTTCGAAATTCTTGATGAACAAACGTCATCACAAACACATGCGGAACCACAAATGTATGTTTCAAGACAGTTTGGATCGTGCAATGAAGCGTCAAGGTTAGCGAGACAAGATACCCAACCAATACATGACAATGGAAAGCCAGGTCGCGAAGAGTACAGTGCAATGCATTCAGCTACACGTTCACAACCGATGGAAGAAAATTATTGCGTACCACTCCAACGATACTACACAAGCGTAGGCGAAAGTTACAGTGGACAATATTCAACGGATCTACCACAACCGGAAAGAACGACGGGAGAAATGATCAGAAATAAAAGTGGCGAAGAATCGTGAATTTCATATGGAACTATGACGAAGTACGACAACGATCATTTCCTCACAGTCAGAAAATTTCAACACTTTCACGAAGGAAGCTCATTGCATCCACGAACTTTTAGTGATCAATTCCCAGTAGGATTACCAGAACACCGGACGCTAGCACACAAATTAGACTTTATATGTGCACACATGTCAGGAACAGTCGCAGAAACCATGCAGAGCGTTGCAGCGACAAGCCGATCGTACGAAGATTTAAGAGTGAAGTTTCTCTCACGATATTGGTCCAGCGAATCACAGAACAGAGTGAAGTACGAATTATTACAGAACCCATATTTTGAAAATTCAGGAAAGAAGAGACCCGTGAAATTTTTCGAATTAATGGCAAAGAAAAATCAATGCTTAGATGTACCATACAGTGACGGAGAGTTGATTAAATTATGCGCGATGAAGCTACCATTTAAATACCAGCAATCATTAGTAGGTTGCCTAGGCAATGACGTCAAAGCATTTAAAGGTATTCTAAGGTAACTAGAGTTCATATTTTCGGAAGATGACGCAAGAAAAAGACGAAGTGCACGTGAAAACGAAAGCAAAAAACAGTGGAATCCACAAGACACACTACGAAGAAACAATAATTAGCGAACAACGTGATAACTTCACACCAAGAAACGACAATAGATTTCAACAAAGAACCGGTTATGGATTTAAAAGAGAGTATGGCAATAACTATAAATCACCCAGGAACGGCAACAACTATTACAGAGGTAATAACGACAACTGTAATGGGTATTGGAGAACCAATAGACCGACAAATTATCAACAAAGAAACCACTATCAACAAGCTGAACAAGAAAAGTGAATACAGATAGAAGAGGTGAAGGTAAGACCACCAAACCCCGATAAACGTACGAATTGACAGCTAAGTGCCCATGCCAAAGAGAGTGATGCACCGACCCAGCACAACTGCAGAACCTTGAACAGAAAAGTAAAAATCTTATCACGAGAAGAGAAGAAGGAAAAAACAAATCCGCAGGGACTAGATGAAAACGAAGACAAGAAAATAACAATATCGTGTTGGGACGAAATTAATTGGGAAAATACTGACGAGGAAGATGAATTACCAGAGGCAAGCACAACGAATGTAGGAGGAAAGGACGAAGTAATGAGTATTGCAGAGCTATTTGAGATGGAAGCCAGGAGCAGCGAATTCAATGAGGATAATGCGCAGTCGACAGAAGTTGAAAATAAGTTACAAGTGTGCACACAACCCAACGTATATAGTGAAGGAAGTTATGAAGCGATAATTAGAGCATTTAGATGCGATTATGTGGAAGTAGGAGAAGATAGACGAGGATGAGGAAAAAGTAGAGGATGTTGAAGAAAGCGTAAATGAAGGAAGAAATAGAGAAGAGGAAATAAAAGAGAGAGAAGTAGCAGTCGAAGCTTATCCTACAGAAAGTTCGAATTCACAAGGGAAATTCCTAAAAAGACTCATGTATGATTCAGTGCAGTATTCGTTGATGCAAGAGGAAGAAGAGCAGAACCAACACATTCAAATTCATCCAATTGTGAAGGACATGGTAAAGCATACCCCAGTCATTATTGTAATTGATAGTGGAAGTGAACTGACTGCGATCTCAGAAAATTTATTCATGCAGTGTAATGCCAATGAGGAATTGCCAGTTCTGAAAACACGTAAGATTGAAGTAAGAGGTTAGTTAGTATTAAGATTCTTTTACAGGGAGTGCAGTGGAGCTGACGCTGAGATCATTTAGTATTTAGTTATATCATCGCTAGTCTCACTGAACTCTTCTGAATTCTACATGTCATGTGTGGTCTGGCGTCTCCTTACCAGCAACAGGTCCCAGGTTCAAACTAGTCAATTCCCTAAAAAACACGCTCAGAGCGTCGTTGCGCGAAAGTGGTAGGGAGACACGATATAGAACAGACACCCCATGAATGTTAGAAACTAATTTTGTTTTTTTTAATTCTTCTGGATCTTCAGCGTGCAATATGTGTTGTAGATACAGTATTAGACAAAAAGAATTGACAGCCGAGTCTTTCACATAAGGTGGACAATACAGTCATGCTCCCCTCAGAATTCTATGTCCAGCTATATGATCTGCCAACATTGTAGACTGCAGCTTTTCCCAGAGGCAGTCTTGACTGCGGTCTGAGTACATCACTTTTGTCTATGACCGTAGTCTTGAGGTAAAACGCGAGACTAGCTAATACGATGTCTGGCAACTGAAAGCACATGTCGACAAAACTTTTATCGCCCCTTTCCTCTCGGTGCTAAAGTAGTGAGTGTAATTCAAACGAATCTACAATATATTACGCTATCTGTCACATTGGTAATAACAGTATGGTTCAACAATATTGTAGCGAGAGATTTCGTGGCCGAACATCCTCCTCTGAACATCGCATGCATCTGAGTTCTCTGGGATCCGTTTGCTGCCTACTGGCGGTGGCTGATGCACTGCGCTGCCTCGCCTTCTGCGACAACGTCTGCTCCACTCCTCACTCTCATAAAATCTAAAATGCTTTAATGTTGTTGAGTGGTGACCCATAAAATCTGTCTACGATTTCAGTTTCTCGCTCGATAGCAACGGTGGCACAAACCGTTTTTTATGAGTATTTTATTACACTAGTATGCAATACATCAATGTGGCACAGAATTTCATTGTTTCTGATCCAGTGCGCTAGAATTAAAGCGTCACATCCTCTTCTTTTTCATTTCAAAGGAGATTCTTCAAACAATTTATTTTTGTCATGGATTCATATGGGTTAGTCAAGGCAGAGAGAGTACATACAATTAATGTGTTTGGTTTCTTTCTTTGATTCCCTATGGTAAATGGATGCAGATCATTGTGTCTATACCTTTCAGAAACTGCTCTATAGCTACTCAGGCAATATGCTTGTTTTTAGGTCCATGCATTAATTAATGGAGGAGTGAACGCCGTTCAAAAGTGAAATCTAAAATATTCAATTTTACTTAAGGCGACAAAATTTCCCATATTTGAAGCTACCCAGAGAAAAAGTAAATTCGTAGAGCAGCTGTTAGCACATGTCTGCAGAGATTTCCTAATTGCTACTGTGTAAATTTTTCTTGGAGGTTCTATAGTAATCAAGAGGTTCATTTCCTTCATACTTATAACACTGGCATGTGAGTCTTAAGTGAAGAACAAAATTGAAATTCGTATCACTGATGGTCGATTCGTATTTCCTCAGAGACACTTGTATTGTGAAGCAGCTTGGCAATCAGAAATCTGAGATCTATGACCATTAATACATCTTACTGAGTCGAGCTAACAAGAGGACTTGATGTGTAAAGGTTTTCTTCCAATTTCGATACAGAATTTTTTCTGGAAATTCGCACCTCCATAAAATAAATCAGAAAAAAAGCTGGCACAAGCTGGTCCCTACCACGGTTAGAACTGACGACTGATTGAGCCATTGAGACACGAGACACAGGTGGTGTCACGGGGCCATGGACACACTACTGCCATCATGGTATTGGTAGCTCACCCTCATTATGCATAGTGAACGATAATTAAAGTTGTCACTTATGTAAAGAATAGCATTTCCGTAGCCAAAAAATTGATTGTTCTGTCTCAGTGCACATGGATAGGGAATATCAAGTGAATTTAGCGAGTCAATTCAGTGCCATACGTGGAAGTGATTGCACTGTCACAGTATTGCCAAACGTTTGTGACGATATTGCCAATTCTCAGCTGTGCTAGGAACAGCTCTGTAGCGTTATAGGAGGAGAATGCTGTGCTCGTGTCATAAGAGGATACGGAGGGGAGGAGTTGGGCGCGGGGTTTGGTTAAGGTGCAGCCTTTTCTCCTACCAGTTGTGTCAAACATTCAGTTGTATAATCTTCCATCACGATTACAGTTTCCGACAAAACATGTAGGAATAAAAAAATTACATTTTTACTTTGTGACAAAAGATTATTTCAGTAAAATAAAGTCTTTGGAAATCAACTTTGCCCACCTGACACGAAAATTAAGATGGCATACACTTTCCACCTCGAAATCGATTGCATGTACGTGCAGTCTTGTGATCATACAAGTAGGATCTCATGAATTGCACGAGGATGTAGAAAAATGTTGGTGCGAATGGAAGCCATAAGAAACACAATTAACTGATTATTCTGTGCCACGTAATAATCAATTCATTTGAAAATTCAGAAGAGAAGAAAGTAAAAATTATGTCCATTAAGACTGAAACTAAAGTGTAGACGTGGGCACTGTGCAAATCTGCGTTTTTTCATCTTCAAATCTATACAAATAATGTATACTAACCAGTGTATTCATTGCTTTTGTAATGTGTCCCTCTTGTGTAGTCTTCTAATGATGAACTGGTTCCACATCCTTGAGTCTGATTGTTTCTTTGTATCCTTCCATCTATCATCTTTGTGTGTTATTGTTCGGTGTTCAAAAAGCAAAATATTATGCCTGTTCCCACGAGGTATTTGAACGAGGTCGCAAGAAGGCTGACGAATTACAATCAAAATACTCTGAGACGCCAATTTGTCTGTCATGGTGTTAAGTTGACAGAAATACACCACTGGCCATTAAAATTGCGATACCACAAAGATGACGTGCTACAGACGCGAAATTTAACCGACGGGAAGAAGATGCTGTGATATGCAAATGATTAGCTTTTCAGAGTATTCAGACAAGGCTGGCGCCGGTGGCGACACCTACAACGTGCAGACATGAGGAAACTTTCCACCCGATTTCACATACACAAACAGCAGTTGACTGGCGTTGCCTGGTGAAGCGTTGTTGTGATGCCTCGTGTATGGAGGAGAAATGCGTACCATCACGTTTCCGACTTTGATAGAGGTCGGATTGTAGGTTATCGCGATTGCGGCTTATCGTATCGCGACATTGCTGCTCGCTTTGGTCGAGATCCAATGACTGTTAGCAGAATATGGAATCGGTGGGTTCAGGAGGGTAATACGGAACGCCGTGCTCGATCCCAACGGCCTCGTATCACTAGCATGACTGTAACGGATCGTGCAGCCACGTCTCGATACCTGAGTCATCAGATGGGGACGATTGCAAGACAAAAACCATCTGCACGAACAGTTCGACGACGTTTGCAGCAGCATCGACTATCGGCTCGGAGACCTTGGCTGCGGTTATCTATGACGCTGCATCACAGACAGAAACGCCTGCGATGTGCGATGGTGTTCAAATGGTTCAAATGGCTCTGGGCGCTATGGGACTTAACATCTGAAGTCATCAGTCCCATAGAACTTAGAACTACTTAAACCTAAATAACCTAAGCATATCAGACACATCCATGCCCGAGGCAGGATTCGAACCTGCGACCGTAGCGGTCGCGCGGTTCCAGACTGAAGCGCCTAGAACCGCTCGGCCTCACCAGCCGGCTGCGATGGTGTACTCAATGACAAACCTGGGAGCACGAATGGCAAAATGTCATTTTTTTCGATGAATCCATTTTCAGTTTACAGCATCACTATAGTCGCATCCGTGTTTTTCAACATCTCAGTGAACGCATATTGGAAGCGGGTATTCGTCATCGCCATACTGGTGTATCACCCGGCGTGATGGTATGGGGTGCCATTGGTCACGTCTCGGTCACCTCTTGTTCCCATTGACGGGACTTTGAACAGAGGACGTTACATTTCAGACGTGTCACGACCCGTGGCTCTACCCTTCATTCGATTTCTGCGAAACCCTACATTTCAGCAGGATAATGCACGACCGCATGTTGTAGGTCCTGTACGGGCCTTTCTGGAGAGAGAAAATGTTCGACTGCTGCCCTGGCCAGCACATCTTCAGAGCTTTCGCCAATTGCAGACGTCTGATTAATGATGGCCGAGCAACCGGCTCGTCACAATACGCCAGTCACTACTCTTGATGAACTGTGGTATCGTGTACCTGTACATGCCATCCAGGCTCTATTTGACTCAATGCCCAGGCGTTTGAAGGCCGTTATTACGGCCAGAGGTTGTTATTCTGAGTACTGATTTCTCAGTATCTATGCACCCAAATGGCGTTGAAATGTAATCACATGTCAGTTCTAGTATAATATATTTGTCCAATGAATACCCTTTTTATCATCCACATTTCTTGTTGGTGTAGCAATTTTAATGGCCAGTAGTGTAGTTGGATATTATATCCTGCATCTCCGGCATCCCGTTGTCGTCTTCTCACACTGAGATTTTCATATGACCCTGAACACAAGACGCCGAGATAAATGTGTAAATTCTCGGTGACGAAACATCCCACATTCCATTCATCCTGATCCATTCGTTAAATCAATCGGCTGCAATGAGTGATACGAAAGCTGTTGTGACGTGACGAATAACAATAACACTAGTTGTAATAACAAATCAGTAATCAACGATGCTTACTGCATTATGGCAAATTGTTAAGTATTAACAAAATAACCAAGAAACGCTGTTTGTTTAATTGGCGCTTTGCTTACGTGTCCTTACCACGTTGTTAATGAATTCTGTTCTGATTGTTTGCAGAGAGAAAAGAAGGAACCCTGTAGCCATACATACCGCTAGTACATCGAGATATTACTTATCAACTGTTCTTGCTTCGCATCACGAGACGAACGTGGCGTCACCGTGCTGATATTTGAAATACATTTCTGCTTTCTCTCTCTGTCTCTCTCTCTCTTTTTACATTTATTTTTATTTTTTGAGGGAGCTTAGTCGCATTCAATGGGGTAAAAACTATCACAGAAGGAAGCAAAACACAAATATTTCTTGCACCATGCGCAACACACAAACGAAGTCTTGCTGCACTGACGTGTTGTTTGATATATTGCTCGGAAAACATATCTGATTCATGTTGCTAAATACAGCTCTATCAGATATCAATTTCCATGCGTAACAAGTGTATAAAAGTACATCTTGAAATACGCAGAAAGGCACGTAGAGGTATTGCACTGAAACATAGCCATGACCAAGATTGTAACTGGGGTCGACAGCATCGTCGTCTACCACCTTGACAACTCGAACGGTGACAGTGCTCGGCCGGTAATATCAAAGCTACAGCATGAAAACAAAAAATGTTAATAATCCAAGGATCATTATCTTTGGAATCCATAGTAAACTGAAGCAGTCATCAGTTGGAAGATTGCTTTAACACCACAGTGCTTTAATAGGCATGGTCCTGTTGGAGGTGGTATGACGTTGCTTTCCTCCGTCCTTTGACATGACTAACCTATCCAGTTAATAGGGGAACCTACAGTTTAATCTGGCTTTCGGATCATCGTGAAACTCGTCATTTTTCACGTCAACAAACACTGCTCGAGGGGAAATAAGGGTAAAATGGCAGATAAAAATAGTTGAACAGACCAGGGACCGAACGCGAGATGTTTGTATTCATCGTCTTGCTCTTTACCACTGTGACACCATGTAGCCGGCAGTGTCGCTTCTGCATGGCATTAAAATTAAGGATCCTTCGTTTGTGCATGTGTTGGCACTTGTATCTCCCTGCACCAAAGTAAAGAGGACTGAAATGAATGTAGTGCCTTAAAATTGGCATAAACAGAAAAGGAGAAAAATTAATCAGCATAAATGGTCTCTCTTTGATGCATCAATCTTCATTGCCATTATAAGTGTGATGAGAAAAAATGTACTCTTCATTAAAATAAACATCTTCGTCTTGTTATGCAAATATTTGCAATGTAGTTTTCATTAAAAGTTTACTAATAAAATTAAAATGTAAGTATGTGGGTCCGAATCCTTATCCAGTAAAAAATATTCATAATTTCATTTCAAGCAATATCACGTGCACACCGGCACGTGTGAAAATTAACGTGCATTTTTAAAGTCTGTTATGTGTTGCCAACAATCGCAATAGGCGTCGTTATTTCTGGTCAAACACGCACACATCTCACTGTTGGTGAGTAAACAATTGATACTTAAGCTGTATTCATGGATGATAAAGAAGGACGGTAGGTGTGCAGTTCGATATTCGCTCAGGCACAAAAATTTCTATCCTTATTTTAGATTCAAACACCTAGCAGCTGGTAAGAAAAACGGATGTATAATATTTGTTAACTGTCAGATTACGAGTTGGGTTCGTATCTCGGTCACAGAACTTCACATCATGCCTTTCATCTTTAGATGCATGCACACTTTGCTACTCTTGAATGGAGGTATAGCAGATATCTTTCGTGGTGAGTTAACAGGGACGAAAGAGTCTTGATAGGAGTACCGGTGTATTGCAAATACTGTCGCCTTTTATTTTCAAGTTTAGAGTTGGTTTCGGATATTTGCGAAAATTTCGGTAATTCATGACTCTCCATGGCTAGTCAGCAATATGATTAGATTAGGTATGATTAGATTTGATTAGATTAATATTTGTTCCATAGATCATGAATACAACATTTCGTAACGATGTGAAATGAATTTCGTTACAACAATTGTTTACTCTCTCTCCCATTCTTTTTTATTTCTGTCTCTCTCTCTCTCTCTCTCTCTCTCTCTCTCTCTCTCTCTCTCTCTTTCACACACACACACACACACACACACACACACACATACACACTCGCACACACACAAACATTCTTATTATTATTTTTGTTTGTTTGTTGTACTCGACTATCAGCCGAGCATGAAAACATCCATGAATGATTTTCTTCGTTTTGAGTACACTTCTGAAAGCAATATAAAAATAACTATGACATTTACCGATTTATGAAGCTTAGTTTGCAGTCAGTGCTGAGTATTAATAGTAATTACGCTCCAGTTCCTAAACCTGCTTGCAGAAATGCGAATCAGACGCATTAGGTATTCCAGGCCGTAGCAGCCGCGTCTTTGAGAGCCCAGCTATGGTCACATCGGTTCGTCTACTTCCTGCTAGTACTGTAACTGAGATTTGGCAACAGGGCAAGGTATATTTGGCAACTCTGTGATCGACGAGATACTTCCTGTTGTGCACGGAATTAAGCCTCAAAGTACACTTGATTTTTCCTGTCATTTCCATTGAGTAACCTGAGTTATTATCGATCAAGGTAAAACAAAAGATTGTAAATTTACAGTTTTCAGCTCAGGGAACTCGTTGGACGTGGTAATCGCACCAAATCTCGTCCTTTAAATAGCGGTTTAGGAGTTCTACCCACAATTGGCCTCGTAAGAGGATTGCACAGCACATACCTCTTCCCTAGCTCTGTGCTGACGTGCTGACCTCTGAAAAAGCGTCTGTTATGGATTGCGGTTCCACTCTTGCAGAATGCAACGCTTTTATCCCTTCTGTGAAAGAGCTACAAGCAGTCAGATCAAACATCGATAAGCAAATCGCAAGAAAATGCTTTGGGCTCATAGTACAATGGTGAAAAACTTACAATGCTGCACAACAGGAAACGACTTTTTACGATGCTGACAACAAAATATTGGGTTTCTAGCAATACATAACTTTTTTATGAAATGCCACATTTGTATACCACTTCAGTATGACACAGAATACCAGTTAAACACAGACTCAATCGAAATCTGATTAGTATTTTACTAATTCGTGCCGATAGAGGCAGGCTTGTGTACAGATACTCAGTTTTATTAAAAAAGACTTTCGTCGTAATGTTATCGTGGGTAGTTTCATTTTATTTCTTATAATACGGTGCAAAATTCTCGTAAGGTTTCTTTTAGTGTTGTTAAAACAATAGTAAACATGAGAGAGGAATTAATCAACAACGATATATACGATTCCTCTGTAGTTATCTATAACAGACTGAAAGTGCACATGCAGTTTATTGACTACACGCATGTAGAAAACTTGTTCTGAGTTAAAGCTGTCAAACAAGGTTTAAAGAAAAATAAAATGCCACTGCAACACGACAGCTAATGTAGAAAACAATTTTCTGACGTATTTTGGCACCATGCGCTCTCCCCATACATAATACAAATGTTACCAGATGCATCTGCTGCCTGACCGTCTATTAAACCTGAAAAGAACAAGATGTCGCTGAAGTTACCCCTTTTTCCACATGCGACTATTTTGGGTTGAGAAGTGAAGAGAATTATGTTCAAAGTTCCGTTACATTGATAACTTCAGCAGACAGCAGAATTGCGTTTTAACAAATGTAGCAGGAAATGTATTCGAGCTTGCGACGTCTCATTTACATTACGTGACGCTTACCGTTATGCTAGTAGCTAAGATGTAACTGCCACATCACGAGAAGCAAGAACAATTCCTTCAGAACTTTCACATTCTGCAACGCTGTGAGATAATGCATATGGCCAGATCTAGACTTCTGAGAGACAGACAGTTACAGCTTCTCTTTTGCACTGGACGACGATTACAACAAACAGATAGAACAATAGAGTAGCCCAAGTGGAAAGGTACACTTTCTGTTTAAATTTCTGCATGCTACAATGTGTAGGTGAAAGTTACGTAATAGTATTTCGCTGATTACAAAATAGAGTCGAATGTGTGCACTGGGTAGCCGAGGCAGCTAGTTCATGGTGATTTGGTCAACCAAGTAAATGAATGTACTGAACATGCTGCAAACCACCACAGGAAGCCTGTGTGCCAGAATTCTCAAAGAGTGTGGTGCAACGGTGTTATGATAGACAAAATGAGTCGCAGAGAAGTGGGTTTGGTGGTCTGTTTGGTTGCTGATGGGTTCATATTCTGGGTTCGATTCCAACTTCTGTCGATGAATTTTCATATGGAGAGATAGATTCCATTTTCTTCTGGCTACGCCAAGTGAAGAAGGTATAATTGCGTTGTAGTCTGAAATTCACATTAAACATGATATTCTTTCTCTACCAAGTAGACGTTAGGTTGAACCACAATAAAGTCAGGAGTGGCGACAAGTAGAGACCTTTCATATACTAGCTATTTATTTCTTGTGACGAAACAAACGCTATGTAGGATCACAGGTTCTTATTCCATCTTTTATTTGAGCTTCTGTATGTCGGTAAAATTTGTTCTGAACTGGGAATACAACTCAGACCGCCTTTAAAGCGGAATTTGATCCCTTTGTGACAATACAGCTCGACTACAATATGTTGTTTTTTCAAAACTGCAGATTCCTCAACATCTCCAGATATTGCTCGTGAATGGGTTCGAATCCTGGACCAGAAATGAACTTTTCATTTTGCATTATCGAGCTCTAGCATGAGAACACCTATCTCCTGGTGTATAAAAATTTTGATTTTTTATGTATTTTCATTCGTTGTCAACACTAACGACATCTAACGTTTTTTACTCCCGGCGGGGTCAGGGATTTTCTCTGCCTCAAGATGACTGGGACCGAGCGAGGTGGCGCAGTGGTTAGCACACTGGACTCGAATTCGGGAGGACGACGGTTCAATCCCGTCTCCGGCCATCCTGATTTAGGTTTTCCGTGATTTCCCTAAATCGCTTCAGGCAAATGCCAGGATGGTTCCTTTGAAAGGGTACGGCCGGTTTTCTTCCCCATCCTTCCCTCACCCGAGCTTGCGCTCCGTCTCTAATGACCTCGTTTTCGACGGGATGTTAAACACTAATCTCCTGCTCCTCAAGATGACTGGGTGTTGTGTGATATCCTTAGGTTAGTTAGGTTTAAGTAGTTCTAAGTTCTAGGGGACTTATGACCATAGATGTTGAGTCCCATAGTGCTCAGAGCCATTTGAACCATTTTACTCCCAGTGAGACACAGAACTATTTGCGAGATCACTGTAAGTTCAAGGCTGTTATTCCGAGCTTCTGGTGGAGAAAACTTTGGTAGCTGACGTCTCTTTGAGTGTAGTCAACAACGATATGTGTGGGGTTCGATTACCAGTGAGCACTGAACTCTTCGTCATATTATTTCCAGTTAAAACATGCTCACATGTCACTTCTGGTGTAAGAAACCCATATTTCACGTTCGTTTTCTGTAGAATATAACAGCGATAGGTGCCGGGTTGCTATCCTGAGTGCCGGCCGCGGTGGTCTATCGGTTCAGGCGCTCAGTCCGGATCCGCGGGACTGCTACGGTCGCAGGTTCGAATCCTGCCTCGGGCATGGATGTATGTGTTGTCCTTAGGTTAGTTACGTTTAAGTAGTTCTAAGTTCTAGGGGAGTGATGACCTCAGAAGTTAAGTCCCATAGTGCTCAGAGCCATTTGAACCATTTTTTGTTTTTGTTTTGGTATCCTGAGAAGGAAAAAATTGGTGTTCGTCTCGAAACTTCAGTTAAATCATCTAGCTACTGCCGAGATAATCCGATATGTCACAGTTAATTGTACCTCGATAATAATCTGATTAGGTTCTGGGTTTGAATCCCTGTCCAACACAAAGCTTTACCTCACGCCCTATCAAGTAAGTTACTTGTGAATAAGCAGTATTTAACATCTCTCGTAGTTCGTTAACAGGGCAATAGATGCTGGGTAAGAATTCGCATCCGTTAATAATGTTGACGTTAGGTAATTTAAAGTTGATATTTGCTAACTGATACTGTCTAAAATCGAGGTATATAACTCTCTGTATGCCTAGTCAGGAATGACTATTACTTTCCGTCAGTCATGAAATTTTTGCTGAGTCTGCATGACCTGGGTTTGAACCCATATGCACAACGTTCTTCGGAACAAAATGATGTCATGTCTTGGAAAATCCAGTTTTTTAATGGTGTTATTTTCACAACTACGTGTGCTGTGTATCGTACTCGCACTTCTAGCACCGCACGCAATCGGCCTGGAACTTTGGTTGCTAGTTCCACTTGACGGCTGGAGTGGACGGTTGCTGACTGACAACGTTGTATTATGGACAAAAGCATCAGAGTTCGAATATATTCCTCCACTGCGGTCGTTTGAGTTCTATGTAGGCGGTAGATCGATGAAGAGGTATCCTGCCAATTATGCACGGGGAACTGCGTAACTGTCTCCTCGGTTTGTTGTATGAGAAACTAGCACTGTAGCGAGTGCTGTCACACCAACGTTTGCTAAACAGCTGTTTAGGGCAATTGTGCCCCCTTTTGTTGTTTGGACTAGGCTGACTGCGACTGTTGCTTCTGAGGGAATTAAAGTTGTTTACATTCTGTTTTATCTATCTTGGTTTGTTCCCTCGAGCTGTTTTATCTAGTTTCACTTGTCATGAGATGTTTTACGAGAGTGCGATTGTACACCTGTGGCTGGAGAAAGCTGTTGTCATTGCCTGGATGTGACTGCTATGTTTATTGTAGTCCGTCATACCACCGTGCAAATTTTGTCAGTCTGTTTTCAAAAATGCGTGAATTCCTTAGGTACCAAACTGCTGAAGTCAAGGTCCTTAGACTTACACACTACTTAAACTAACTTATGCTAAGAGCAACACACACACACACCCATGCCCGAGGGAGGACTCTAACCTGCGGCGCAGTCCGTGACATGGCGCACCAATCTGTGTTGGATGGTTGTTACGCTTGTCTATATTAGTTAGTACGGTATAAGCATTAGTATGCTGACTACTTTGTAGTTACAATGGAGGTTATACTTTAAGAATTATTTGATGCACACTAACATTTGTGTGGGGAGAGAGGGGCAAATCCCCACTGTTAACTAAGGTGGAACTAGCATCGCAAGCTAGTGTCGCCTTAGAATAAACGGGTTAGTACCCGATAGTCTGAGTTACACTTAACATTAATGGCTATTACCTTCTGCTTAGAAATACTTAGAACCGAACTAAGAACTGTCTTAAGCATGTTGTAGAATACGCACTAATTGCAGCATAGTGTAGGAACAAGTTGTTGGTTCCCGTGGGTGGGGGAGGATATTAATAGAATTTTAATTATTGGAGGCATAATGAAACTGTTGCTTTTGAACTACCCAACCCTGTTGTTAACATTGACCACTAACCACTTATTCTTGTCCAGTGCTGGAATTTGTTTATTACCTGTTGTTTTGTCTCATGTTACGTTTGCTTTTGAGTGTGGTGGTGCGAGCCGATCGCCAAAATTCTGAAAGATTGCTATTTAAAGAGGCTGTCAGAGGTTGAGTATCTTTATTGAAGGAAGTGGCTTTTAGTGTTTAAGGGAATTTGCTGGTTTTCGAAGAACACCGAAACATTTTATTAAGGGTTAAAGCAATGTTCCAGTTTATGGATTCTCTCTGTTTTATACGCTCATTTAATATTTAAAGTCATTTGACCATTCTCTCCAACACAGTTTTACTGCTCAGATACAATTCTAATGAAGTAAGTACTTCGAGCCGAGATAAACGAAGTGAGAGGTCAAAACTCTGTTAGCTGAACCACACCAAAATCTTCTAAATCGCAGTATGCTCTCAATAAAAGAGAGAATTTCGAACTAATAAAGTTCATAAAACAAAGATCCTTGTGATACCAATATGAATGGACTCTTCCGAAACGGAACAGCCACGAAAACGTGTGGATCCCGCTTAGTGGCAGACAGAAGTCCTCTAATCTCGTTAACAACACTTCCCAGATAAACTTTCAATAACCCCTCCACACCCTTCAGTTCGTCAATTCAGCTAGTGAGCTTCACCAAACATTCTGTTTCGTCGTCATGCCATGCCATAAGATACAAGCTTATACAACTGAATCAACTAGGCAACCTTAACAATTGTAATTAAATTGTCGGCCGCGGTGGTCTGGCGGTTCTAGGCGCGCTTTCCAGAACCGTGCGACTGCTACGGTCGCAGGTTCGAATCCTGCCTCGGGCATGGATGTGTGTGATGTCCTTAGGTTAGTTAGGTTTAAGTAGTTCTAAGTTCTAGGGGACTAATGACCACAGCAGTTGAGTCCCATAGTGCTCAGTGCCATTTTTTTTGCAATTAAATTGATATACATCTATTATGTTCAACCTGTCACAAAACTTCAGTTAATTTGAATTATTCCGTCACAATGTATTCGTTTATCATAGAATTCCTTACATAAATGTTCTCAACATTTCACTGATGGACACTCCCATTCATGTTTTGATTTGATAACACAGTTGATTAGAAACAAAAAGGGAACAACCAGTCTAATGCTGCTTGTGCTGACATTTCTTAACTTTTCGTGGATGGTCGGTCCAGACCAGAGCCAAAAATTCACAAACAACGGATCTTTTGGAAGCGACGCAAGACAGGCCGACACACTGGCGACGGCCTCTTCCGCAGCGCTTAACAAATACGCAAACAATAGCCCAGATAACTCAAACACACTGACAGCACTGCGCCTTCCGGTGCGAAAGCGCGAAATCGTCCACCATAAGTTGCGTATGAAGAGGCAGTGTCCTTTTGAAAACCCCTTTAAAAGCACATACTTTGGGAGCGTCTCGCCAGGCTGTCGCGTCTAACAAGCATTTGTCCGTTTGGCTGCAAAGCAACTAACTGGTAACTAGCAGTGCCTGCCACCTTCCCAAGCTTTTGAGTTAGAAACCATGTGACCAGAACCTACTTGAGACAAGATACAATAGGTCATGGTAGTACGTTTAAGACACACTTACCATTGCTATCTGCATGGTCTTCACAATATACTACCATTCGTTTAGCTCGTAACTTCCCTAAAACAAGCGACCACTTTGGCCGTACGAAAAAGAGCAATGTTCACTTTTGCGGCGCTTTTAGGACACGTTACCAACCTTGAAGGTGCCTGACCAGCGTACAGCTTTTACGAAACAAGTGGGCACCTCCTAAAATGTGTGCGTTGTCCCCACAAAACAGTCGTAATCTAACACACCAAATGCTTTTTACATTCTGTCAGAGGAGCTCTAGCTATTACAACCGAAAACACAGCCGCAGCTAGACAGCACTGCAATGACATTGACAGGTCAAATGATGTTTTGCAGTTTAGATAAAAAGAAGTTAGCTAAGGTCAGTCCTGCAACGACCATGCACAGAAGCACTCAGGTCATTTCGCCCTGATAGACGGGGAAGCCCAAACACTTTTGTTTTAAATTTTTTGTCACTGGATTAAGTTTTCTTCGGTGCTCCACTCGCAATGGAGTGAACGAAGAAGACAACTGCTAGCGATTGGTCAGCAACTAACCCGACGCTTTAAATTGCTTAGATCAATCGCACTCTCCTTAAAACTCATAAAGTAGATACATGTGTGGTTCTCCTGACAACCTTTTCTCAATTTAGACTAGTGTGTAGTGTGTACCGAAACGGTTTTGTGACACATAGGGTTTCCTGTTTCCGTAGGTTATGGCAGCTGAAATATTTTACAGTTTCATGCATAAATTGTCTTGTCGTGATAAACCAAATTATTTCGACAAAATTCACAGCCCCTGGGGAACGATGGCTTTGATATTTCCAACTCTACAGTTTTAAGGGTCGTACATCTCCCGTCAAATACGGATCGCTTCTCAGTGATGACTCTGGTGACCCATACTCGACTTTGCCCTTTAGGGAGCTCGTCACCACTGAATTTCGTGATTATCTACCGTCGTCTCCACAGATGGAATACAACCACAGTACAATAAAAGTTAAATATTAGCTTCTCTTAGTGAATATACAGTAGACGGTAAACAGACGCATACTTTATTATTGCCAGTGGTGGATGCAAAGTGGAGATGATAGCCTATAGATCATCCTGCTTAACTGAGTCCACCGGCACGGTAGCTCAGCGTGTTCGGTTAGAGGGATAACTACCCGCTGTAATAATAATGAAAAAATAGAGAAAAAAGTGTGTGGATCAACGATGAACTTGAAAGGGCGTCGTGGGACGTCCGCCACGAACAGTAACGAACAAAATAAATAAAAAAGTGGTTATGTACTTGCCTACCATGCAGCGGGCCCGGGTTCAATTACCGGCCGCGTTGGCGATTTTCTCCGCTCGTCGACTGGGTGTTGCATTGTCGTCATCATCTCAACATCATCGACACACAAGTCGCCCAATGTGGCGTCGCCTGAAAAAAGACTTGCAACCCGGCGGCCGAACTTCCCTGGATGGAGCCTCCCGGCGAACATTGACAAACGATCATTTTATTTCATTTCATGGTCTGTAGGTCAATTCTGTTTATCAAATATTACAGAATGTGGGCTGTTGGAACAGTGCTACCAGGGTCATCTTTTCAGACGAGTTCCTGTTCTGTGTATAGCCCAATGATGGATGTATTCAGGTGTGGAGGATTCCCGAGGAATGAACGTTACCAGACTGCTTTCTTCGTCGGCATACGTGACAAGAACGTGGCGTGATCGTATCGAGTGTTATTGCATAGATAACATGATTTCCTCTGATTTTCACACATGATAATTTCGGCTGCACGCACTACATTTCCGACATGGGAACGGTGTTCATTGTTTCCTGTCTCAGACGTATCAGTTACGTTTTCGACAGGGCAACGAAAGACTCCATGTTTACCCGTGCTGTCCTTACCCACCTTGATACAGACGGTGTTCCGCTGTTGCCATCACCGGTTCGCTCTCCAGGTATCTCACCAGATAGAAACTTCCGATCAGTGACGACCGAGAGTTGCACAGTTTACCTGTCTGTAGCCTTGTTTAGGTTTCCTGACACATTTCTTTATTTTTGGTCATTCAGTTGTCGTGTCATGTCATACGTCACATTCCACCTCGCTTGCTGTGACCAATGTTCTACACCGCACTATTACTAAATGGTGAGTATTACGGAACTAAATTGAAATAGGTCATTACCAAATAGTAAAAGCTATCAATTGTATGACACGAGAGTGGTAAACTGTATCTAAAGTGACATTTGTAAATTTCCAAGATACTCGATGACTGCAGCCTGTGGATAATAGAACAGAAGACTACGGTAGGTCCTTACCAATCGTTGTCTTCTATTCTATTAAACTTCCTGGCAGATTAAAACCGTGTACCCGACCGAGACTCGAAATCGAGACCTTTGCCTTTCGCGGGCAAGTGCTCTACCAACTGAGCTACCGAAGCACGACTCACGTCCGGTACTCACAGCTTTACTTCTGCCAGTATCCGTCTCCTACCTTCCCAACTTTACAGAAGCTCTTCTGCGAACCTTGCAGAACTAGCACTCCTGAAAGAAAGGATACTGCGGAGACATGGCTTAGCCACAGCCTGGGGGATGTTTCCAGAATCAGAATTTTCACTCTGCAGCGGAGTGTGCGCTGATATGAAACTTCCTGGCAGATTAAAACTGTGTGCCCGACCGAGACTCGAACTCGGGACCTTTGCCTTTCGCGGGCAAGTGCTCTACCAACTGAGCTACCGAAGCACGACTCACGTCCGGTACTCACAGCTTTACTTCTGCCAGTATCCGTCTCCTACCTTCCCAACTTTACAGAAGCTCTTCTGCGAACCTTGCAGAACTAGCACTCCTGAAAGAAAGGATACTGCGGAGACATGGCTTAACCACAGCCTGGGGGATGTTTCCAGAATCAGAATTTTCACTCTGCAGCGGAGTGTGCGCTGATATGAAACTTCCTGGCAGATTAAAACTGTGTGCCCGACCGAGACTCGAACTCGGGACCTTTGCCTTTCGCGGGCAAGTGCTCTACCAACTGAGCTACCGAAGCACGACTCACGTCCGGTACTCACAGCTTTACTTCTGCCAGTATCCGTCTCCTACCTTCCCAACTTTACAGAAGCTCTTCTGCGAACCTTGCAGAACTAGCACTCCTGAAAGAAAGGATACTGCGGAGACATGGCTTAGCCACAGCCTGGGGGATGTTTCCAGAATCAGAATTTTCACTCTGCAGCGGAGTGTGCGCTGATATGAAACTTCCTGGCAGATTAAAACTGTGTGCCCGACCGAGACTCGAACTCGGGACCTTTGCCTTTCGCGGGCAAGTGCTCTACCAACTGAGCTACCGAAGCACGACTCACGTCCGGTACTCACAGCTTTACTTCTGCCAGTATCCGTCTCCTACCTTCCCAACTTTACAGAAGCTCTTCTGCGAACCTTGCAGAACTAGCACTCCTGAAAGAAAGGATACTGCGGAGACATGGCTTAGCCACAGCCTGGGGGATGTTTCCAGAATGAGATTTTCACTCTGCAGCGGAGTGTGCGCTGATATGAAACTATTCTATTATTTCCCTGCTCCAGTCGACAGTCTCTCATCTGACAGCAACAGTAATAAGAAAACGTCACAGTAGAAGACAGAATAAGATGCCAGCGAGATATTTGTGAAGGTACAGGTCCACTTATTCATTTTATAGAAAAATACGTTTAAAATACGAATATCAAGTTTGCTTCTGAACTGAGGAAACGTACAAAAAATTCGGTTTCTGGCTTATAAATAACAAATACGCTTTGTGAATTGTTGACATGCCTGTAAGCGATGACGTTCACCATGGCTTCCCGAAGTACACGAAACTGAAGAAGTGCTACATTGCAGATTAAGACCAGGAAACTGCAGCATGCAGGAAGAGTCTTCGCTAGCAGACGTGTAGCTTTTCTGGTGAATCTGAATCTGCTGATCTGAAAGGAAGTTTTGCCTGCAAAATAAATCTTGGCTCTGCGGTTACTGTTCTGACTTTGGCAACGTGCCCTTTTGGCAGTATTCCCAATGCGGGAATTTCGAAGCTTTTGCGGGTGGGGGCTTCTCGTGTCAGAGAAATGGCAGCACTCCGCTAGTTGTCTGGCTTGTTCTGAGGCTACCAAGAATACTCGTGTTTCCCGCGTCCTGTGCAGGCTGTAAAAGGCGACGGGAAGTCGCGCAGCGAACCATGCCGAGAAGATGGGAGAAGCAAGAGACCGTCCAGCGCTGCACAAGTTGTTTCAGACTTGATTCCCCCCACAGGATCATTCGACGGTGACAGCACGGCATCAGGCTGTGTGCTTCCAAGTATCCCGCACTGTACGCCACAGCCATTCCGCCCCTATTCCCCACTTTAGCCCCCTATCCCCGGCCAAACAGCTCCACCAACATAACAGGCTCTAATCTTCTACAGGGTTGCTACTTCTACTTGAAACAATTTCACACAAGAGCGTTGTTTTAATTAACTTATTTAAGCTTTACAGTCAATTTGGGAAAGTGAAGAAGTTTTGTTTTGTTGCGGTAGTTGGCGTTCAATCTGCATGCGCGTTATAATTTGGATTTAGTAGAGATGATAATAGTCGGCACCAATCAAGAATATCCTGTGTTTGAATTACAAAGTATTTGTAGAGGTGATTGGAGTTTGCTTTAATAAATGCAACAAAGATTGGCATTTATACTCAATGAAACTAGAGTGTTATGCAAAACAGAAATGAAAATAAATAAGCCCACTATTATGAGAACCTCTAATAATCAACTGGCTTGGACGACATGACAATAGACAATAGACATAGTTTACGTGTAGCTGTACACAGTGGTACATGGGCCACTGGTTAGACGTCTCTCCACTTCGCCTGGTGTACGTTTTCTCTCGCTGGCATTAAATCTCAGCCGACTTCGCTGCGCCGAACTGTGGAAAGGTTGATTAGCTACCTAACATCAGGTGTGTCTGAACTGCGAAATAATGCGGTCACCACGTGCCTCTATGACATCCATAAGTTTCGAAACATATTTTCACAAGATGTGAAACGACAACTGTGCAATCATTCGTTTTGCTTGATGTCCATTAATGTGACACAACCAAAATTAGCACTAATAATGAAACCCCTAGATGGTTAAAATTCTACATCTACATCTATATTTATACTCCGCAAGCCAAGCAACGGTGTGTGGCGGAGGGCACTTTACGTGCCACTGCATTACCTCCTTTTCGTGTTCCAGTCGCATATGGTTCGCGGGAAGAACGACTGGCGGAAAGCCTCCGTGCGCTCTCGAATCACTCTAATTTTACATTCGTGATCTCTTCTGGAGGTATAATTAGGGGGAAATAATATATTCGATACCTCATCCAGAAACGCACCCTCTCGAAACCTGGACAGCAAGCTACATCGCGATGCAGAGCGCCTCTCTTGCAGAGTCTGCCACTTGAGTTTGCTAAACATCTCCGTAACGCTATCACGTTTACCAAATAACCCTGTCACGAAACGCGCCGCTCTACTTTGGATGTTCTCTATCTCTTGTGTCAACCCGACCTGATACGGATCACACACTGATGAGCAATACTCATGTATAGGTCAAATGAGTGTTTTCTAAGCCACCTCCTTTGTTGACGGACTACATTTTCTATGGACTCTCCCAATGAATCTCAACCTGGCACCCGCCTTACCAACAATTAATTTTATATGACCATTCCACTTCAAATCGTTCCGTACGCATACTCCCAGATATTTGACAGAACTAACTGCTACCAGTGTTTGTTCCGCTAACATATAATCATACAATAAAGGATCATTCTTTCTATCTATTCGCAATACATTACATTTGCCTACGTTAAGGGTCAGTTGCCACACCCTGCACCAAGTGAGACAAGGAGAGCTCAGGGTTTGGAGCTCTGTTGTTGGTAGGTTCTGGATTTCATGGCCAGACAAGTTTAATTTGCTGAAATTTCATGAGTAAATTAACTGTAGACCCTTATGTTTGATAAATCTACTAAATCCACCTATTTGACCACATCAGTGATTAATTCTCCAGGTGATGACGGTTAGGTCGAGTTTATATAACTACCACACGCTACGTCAACTTCATCAGATTTTCACTGTGCATGCATGTGATATTCAGGGTGTCCATAAAATCCATATACAACTTCAAAATTTTATTACAACGGCAGTTGTTGAAATATTTTAACAACATTTCTTTTAGTGTAATTACTGCTTACTAATGTTTTTATATATACTAAAATTTTGTGTTTCATATACTCTGTTGATGGAAGGAACTGAACCTCTATAAATTGGCAGCTCCTGAAGAGAAGGCACAATGTGTGTCCTGGTTTATGGAGACAAAATGGTATGTTCAGACTCAACGAAACTTCAGAACGAAGTATGGCAGAGATCCTCAATCTCGCCCCTCAATCCGTGCATGGAACAAAAATTTTATGCAGACAGGGACAGTGTTGGATAAAGGGAGGAGAGGGTGACCACGAACATCCGAGGAAAACATCGATCGCGTTTTAAACGTCTCCACTTGTTCACCTACGAAGTCCATCCTCACTGCTGACAGACTTACAACTACCACGTTCAGTTGTGTATAGGGTCCTCCACAAGAACTTACGGTTGCACGCTTACAAAGTGCAACTGTTACAGACACTTGAGTTAAATGACAAGCCAAAACGGACACAGTTTGTACTCAACATCTTGGAACGCCTTTCGGAGGATGAAGCATTCCTCAAGCGAGTTTGTTTCAGTGGCGAGGCAACTTGTCATGTTTCTGGGACATTAAATAGACAAAATGTGAGAATCTGGGGATCTGAACACCCTTACGTGACTAGGAAGCTTCACCGGGATAATCCAAAAGTGAATGTGTGGTGTGGAATCATGTGCAACCGAATAATTGGTCCATTTTTTTTTTTCTTTCAACGAGGCAGCAATTGCAGCAGGCGTTTACCTCGACCTTCTGACCGAATATGTAGCACCACACCCGACTGACTTACAACCAGCTATCATTTTTAATCAAGATTGTGCACCACCACATTGGGGACTGCACGTTCGTCGGTTCCTCAAATGAAACATTTCTAGGCACATGGATTGGGAGGGATGGGCCAATTCCTTGGCCACCCCGTTCGCCAGATATCACTCCCTTGGATATTTTTATGGGGTTATGTAATAGATATCGTCTATAAAACACAGTTGGGACATTACTGACTTGAAGCAAAGAATTCGTAATGGCATTGCCACCATTGATGACGCTATGCTACACGGAACATGGCAAGAAATTGAGTACAGTCTTGATGAGCTTCGTGCAACTAAAGGCGCCCATGTAGAGGTCTATTAAACACTGTGAAAACATTTTTACAAACACTGATTACTATAAAGAAATGTTGTTAAAATATTTCAACAACTGCCATTGTAATCAAGGTTTGAAGTTGTAAAGGGACTTTATGGACACCCGGTATCTAAGCCAGTAGTGATGCACTCCACCCTTCCTCTTAGCCCACCTTTCGCCCCTCCACCATCTACTGTCCTGCTCTAGAAGCTCTCACCCTTCTCCTTCCACCCCTCCTCCTCACCCTCCTCCTCCACAGTCCCCTCCTCACCCACCTCGTCAAGGAGAGCTCTGGGCTTGGAGCCCTGTTGTCGGAAGGTTCTGGATTTCATGGCCTCACAAGTTTAATTTGCTGAAATTTAATGAGTACATTCACAAATGGCAGAACAAGGTCGTCACAGTAGTGCAGTAAGGCTACCAATTCTGCGAGTATGCTATTTGTGGTGCTGACCAATTATGGATTAAATCCTCTTTACGTTTATTTTTTTATATTGTAATAAAACAAAGCAATCTTTTACTCAAAGGCAAACAGCACAATTGGGCTATCAAAATAGCATAGATGAGCTAGTAGCAGAGTATGTCTGCTATCTGTTATGCTGGGGGGTTGTGGGTTCGAGCCTGGTCATGTTTAAATTTCTTAAATTTCTGGATGGCTGGATTTCCACTGTAAAGAATTGCTCATATGTGTATGACAAGTGGTGGTGCCTGACTGACCGCTCATGGTAGCTATTGAAATGGAAGGGGGATCACAGCCACAGCCAGCAATGCTGGTATAATGTACTCATCTGCATTCAAGCTGCTATTTCCTCTATCCAGCTAATTTTCAGAATGACCTTATTTCTTTCGTTTGCTACTACCTACAATTTGGCTTCCAGTTGGTGATAAAAAAAGACATTGTCGGATGACAGTACAAATTCGTAAACGTCCATACTGTCAGCTTTTATATAAATGATTAGAGTTGCAATATTTTGTGACTGGTAAAACAACCACCAGAGTGCCTTAATGTTGCTCGTGTTTAGTGTTGTTACCATGCATGGTAGAATATATAAGGGGTGTGAACAGTGCCAGAAGTTGATTGTGTTGTGAGCACATGTCTTAGTTTCAAAGAGGCTTCACTGTGAGTATCCAACTGGCCATATGGTCGAATAATGCAATATTTAGCTATTGACCTGTTGTAGGACGACATCAGAATGTGAGGTCAGGCCTACTTGTCACAGCGTTCCGGTCGATCACGTCTGACCAGCACAACGCAGGATGGCCGTATTGCGCAGCAAGAGCAGTCTAACACCTTCACTGCAGCGGTTGCCATTCTAGAACAATTAATGGACTCCCTGCAACAGTCTGTGTCATCCCTCAACAGCGAGACAGGACTTACTGTCCCATGCGTAGGCTGCTATTAACGCCAAAACATAAGTGGCTGCACTAGTTACTTTCATTTTTTGGTCGTAAAAATGTGAAACGAGTCAGTTAACCGGTTGCACGAGTATGATCATTAGCATCTAAATAAGTGAACTATTTTTTAAAAGATACCAGATCTTACATAAAAATTAGTTTACGGATAGAAGGAGTTGACTAGAAAAATCATTTTTAAGTTAGATTTAAAACTAACTTTGTTAGTTGTCGCCTTTTTGTTACTGGGCAAATGATTAAAATACTTTTGTTGTTTTATATTTAACTCCTTTCTGACAGCTTCAATAGTGGACAATCAAGGTCATTTTTTTCCTCTAGTGTTGTATGACGACTATATACACACATCGAAAAAAGGTTTGTATAACCCCGGTTCCCAGACCTCCTGAAGATAGACGCTGACTGTGGATATTGTATCACAGACACAGTCCCTTTCACCCCTCATAGATCTCACTAAACTCGCCGAAAGGTGCATGTGCAGCGCCTATTAGATCAAGAGGGTCTGATAGCCAAACAGTTCAAGTAATTCCACCAGGAAGGAGGCACACGGCTCGTGTTGTCTGTAGTTCAAATGGCTCTGAGCACTATAGGACAACATCTGTGGTCATCAGTCCCATAGAACTTAGAACTACTTAAACCTAACTAACCTAAAGACACTACACACATCCATGCCCGAGGCAGGATTCGAACCTCCGACCGTAGCGGTCACGCGGTTCCAGACTGATGCGCCTAGAACCGCACGGCCACACCGGCCGGCTTGTCTGTAGTTGAACCATGCCTAGACGGTCAATACCGCGGCTCGATCGCGTTCGCATTGTTGCTTTGTACCAGGAAGGGCTCTCAACAAGGGAAGTGTCCAGGCGTCTCGGAGTGAACCAAAGCGATGTTTTTTGGCATGGAGGAGATACAGAGAGACAGGAACTGTTGATAACATGCCTCGCTCAGTCGGCCCAAGGGCCACTACTGCAGTGGATGACTGCTACCTACGGATTAAGGCTCGGAGGAACCCTGACAGCAACGCCAAGATGTTGAACAATGCTTTTCGTGGAGCCTCAGGACGTCGTGTAACGTCTCAAACTGTGCGCAATAGGCTGCATGATGCGCAATTTCGCTCCCGGCGTCTATGGCGAGGTCTATCTTTGCAACCACCACACCATGCAGCGCAGTACAAATGGGCCCAACAGCATGCCGAATGGACCGCTCAGGATTGGCATCACGCTCTCTCTCTTCACCGATGAGTCTTGCATATTCCTTCAACCAGCAATCGTCGGAGACATGTTTGGAAGCAACCTGGTCAGGCTGAACGCCTTAGACACACTGTCCAGCGACTGCAGCAAGGTGGAGGTTCCCTGCTGTTTTGTGTTGGCATTATGTGGGACCGACGTACGCCGATGGTGGTAATGGGAGACACCGAAACGGCTCTTCGATACGTGAATGCCATCCTCCGACCGACAGTGCAACCATATCGGCACCGTGTTGGCGAGACATTCGTCTTCATGGATGACAATTCGCGCACCCATCGTGCACATCTCGTGAATGACTTCCTTCAGGATAACGACATCGCTCGACTAGAGTGGCCAGACATAAACCCTATCGAACATGCCTTTGATAGATTGAGAATGGCTGTTTATGGACGACATGACCCACCAACTACTGTGAGGGATCTACGCCGAACGGCCTTTGGGGAGTGGGACAATCTGGACCAACAGTGCCTTGATGAACTTGTGAATAGTATGCCATGACGAATACAGGCATGCATCAATCCAAGAGGACATGCTACTGAATACCAGAGGCACCACTGTGTACAGTAATCTAGACCTCTGAAGGTCTCGCTATATGGTGGTACAACATTCAATGAATAGTTTTCATGAGCAATAACAATGGTGGAAATCATGTTTATATTGACCTCTATTCCAATTTTCTCTAATGGTTCCAGAACTTTCGGAAGCGAGGTGATGCAAAACCTTTTTGATGGGTGTATATTGTGATAGTGTAGTTAAACTTCTAGACTTTAAAGAGGAACCTACATGACGATGGCGAGGAACGCCACAAATTATTCTTACTGCACGCTATGGTGCAACCAATATTTTCTTTCTAAGTGATGAATTAGCCCAGAAAATTATCCCAAAAGACGTAATTGAGTGTAAGTGTGCAAAATGCGTCAGAATGTTGAGTCGTTTGTATTCAAGACTAGCAGTTATACGAAAAGCAAAAGTAGTTGAAGTTAACAGATTGAGCAGCTCAGTAATATGCTCTATTAGTTCGAGTATTCATCAATATGCACACCCAAAATTTTTGAGTACCCTACCTTATTTACTGACTCCTACTGCCTACTACATCTGTTTTGTTTTCTCAAAATTTAGAGGTGTTCTATTTTCAGAAAACCACGTGACAGTGCTTTGGGAAACACCATTAACAATGTTTTATGCTTTCTCCCTAATGGTATTTATAATAAGCTTACACTAGTATGGTTTACAAAAAGTGACAATTCTGTTTGATGAATGTTAGATGGAAGGTCATGAACATGTACTTGTGTGCAAACCTTAAGGAGGAAAGTAACTTTCCCGAGGTGTGTCACTGTTAAGTGATAAGTGACATAGCTCGGTGATGATCGTTTTGGAGGTCCAAGTGTTTTGACATGGGGAGGTGTAATGTTGCATTGACTTACTGACCTCCAAATCCTTTAACGCGTTACAGTAACCGTTCAACGTCATTGTGACACTACTGCTTGCCCATGTGCGTCTCTTCGGAGGTCATTCGGTCTGACTTTAGCTTTGCGGATGAAAACGGGAGACCACATCGAACCGCACAGGAGAAGATTTTCGGCGTATAGACTGGCCTGTCCGTTCCCACGACTTAAACCCCATCGAGTCCTTGTGGACTGAGTTGTGGACAGGTACTGCAGAGCGTCTACATGCACCAACGACCTTCCAGCAATGACGAGCAGCGCTGGTGGAGGAATGTAACGACCTACAAGAATTCCTTACCATCCTTATGGCCGGCATTGCAGCACGTTGCGCACTGTGCACTGATGCCTGTGGTGATCCCACACCCTATTAAGAACCATGTCCCGCCTTTTGTAATGGCCACAGGACCACCATGAACCGCAGTGACTTCAGTATAATTGTTGTCTTCGGATAAAAGTGTAATTTTTTTCATCTTCTTGAGTATTTCTTTCAGGTACCTTACGTACTACACTCTTCAATTATGATCCAAGCTTAATCGAGCTAAGCTACTCGGCTGTGACATATCATGCGGAAGTTACATTCGTCCTTGAGCTTTGTACACCACCGTATGTAAAAAATAGGGGTGGACCATACTGGAAGCTTGTGGGACTCTCTTTGTCATTTCCCCTCGTTGACTAACAGTTTCTATTCTTCCAACATTGTTTGAATTATTCATCACAACGTTTTGCATTCACTTTGTTAAATACGATAAAACCATTTGTGTGTAAGCCATTAATAAAAATAAAAGTGTTGTCTAAGGGTGTAACATGATCTACGCAATCAAATTCTTTGGAAAGATCACAAAACATATCATGTTTTATTTATGGCTTGTAGTGTTTGGTGAGTGGCTGTATAAGTACCACGTTCAGTCGAGCAAATGTTATGCTAAGTAGACTGTTTCTCGTTAAATATGATATTAATCTTGAGAACAGTACTTTTTCGAACATATTGGAAGAAGACTTGAACACAGAAACTATCTTTCTTCTTACCTTCATGATAAAGAGGTTTAGCAATTGCATATTTTAAGCTGTCTGGAAAAATTTCCTGTGCCGACAATGCATTGCATGTATCACATTGCATTACTTGATAATTTAGAACAACTTTTCAAGTTTTTGATTGAAATTTCATCAAGACAGTAATGATGAGCTTTTATTTGTTCAAATTTTTGTAATTCTGTTATTTCAATAAAGGACACAGATGTTACCTCTAGCTGCTTAACATTTTACAGAATGGCATTTTCAATATACGCTCTTGCTTTTTCAACTGATTATTTAATCCTATCTTAGATTGAAATACCTACAATTTTGACTTGCGGATCACGACAGAGTTACTCAGAATTTTTTTTTTTTTTTTTTCATTTTCCGTCTTCGATCACGCTAGTCCTCTGACTACCGGTTTTGATCAGCAATGATCATCTTCAGCTCTGTTTTGAAAATATGTCCTAATATAACGGAGCTATAGCGACATCGTCAAAATATAAACAAAAAATCGTCGCACATGTACGAGAGTCGTACTATCAACAGCGCTACTGTTGTTATAGAGAGTAGCGTTGTTAACAAGATGACTCTAGTATATACGATATTTTATATACGTGAGACGATGTTAAGCTGATTTCCTGTTTATCTTTTGACGATGCCACTGTGGCTCCATTACATTGGAACATGTTTTTAAAACAGATCTGAAAATGGTCTTTGCTGCCGGAAACCGGTAGTCGTAGAACATAACAAATATGTGATCGTAATGGAAACAAAGAAATTTATTCGACACTTTCTGGATCACTGTTCTATTCGCGTCCATGTAGCAGTTTGTGATATTGTCATATAGTTTTATTGTTATAGTCTCTTATATACTTTCTGATTGTTCCGTCTCTTCTTATGATTTTACTGTTTGCATTATTAATTTCTGCAAAGACATACATATATCAATGATTTTACTGAAAATATTATAGTACTTTTCTTTCTGGCCTTCATATAAATTTTCCTTTTCCTCTTACTTAAGAAATAATCCCTTTAGTTAGCCGTGACTTATTTGTGTTTTCAGTGGACTTTCTGTATAACATTTCAGGGTAGTTACATTCAAATAGTAACAATAGTGAAATATACCATGGAATAAGTTGAATTTCAGATTAGCATCTCTTTCTGTCTATATCTCATCCCATACCACCTTCTTTAACCTATTCTTAAAACAGTGAACTCAGCGTCATCAATAATTCTCATTGCTTTGTAGGAGCTTGCCTCAGGGGTGTAAGGGGCTACATTGTTTATCTATATTAATTGTGCATCGCCACCAGCGGTCCATTAACAGTTTGGTCCACATTAATTGTTTCAGACTGAGCTAGATCTATAAAAATATCGACCATGCTCCTGCTATCTTGCTGTTCCCCAGTTGCAAAATACACTGCTGCGATCTGAGTAAAACAACAAAACGATATTTCCAGTTCATTTTGCCTATCAGAATCTTTTAAAAACTCTATACTGAAGTATCCACAACCTACTGTTTCTTCTTTTCTAATAGGTAACTCAATAACGCATCTAAATTTCTCATAAATAGCAGCAAGTAGCAAATAGGGGATCTGGAGACGGTTATAAGTACAAGAAATATTCTGCAGTAACAACTTGCTAGCACATGCTCCGAGGTGCTGATGACACAAAAACTGCCTCATTCTCTATCTTTCATTTGCTCTTTCAACTTTTACATACGTTGCAATTCCTTCCGAATTTCTTGCATCTTTTAGACAAAAAAGACTCATGTACCTTATTTGAGTCGCCTAATTCTTGTGACGTCCCCAGTAGAAATGAAATAAACATTTCGTGTTGGATTATACGTCAACATTCCCCCCATGAACCATGAACCTTGCCATTGGTGGGTAGGCTTGCGTGGCTCACCGATACAGATAGCTGTACCGAAGGTGCAACCACAATGGAGGGGTATTTGTTGAGAGGCCAGACAGACGTGTGATTCCTGAAGAGGGGCAGCAGCCTTTTCAGTAGTTGCAGGGCAACAGTCTGGACGATTGACTGACCTGGTCTTGTAACACTAACCAAAACGTCCTTGATGTGCTGGTACTGCGAACCGCTGAAAGCAAGGGGAAACTACAGCCGCAATTTTTCCCGAGGACATGCAGCTTTACTGTATGATTAAATGATGATGGCGTCCTCTTGGGTAAAATATTCCGGAGGTAAAATAGCCCCCCATTCGGATCTCCGGGCGGGGACTACTCAAGAGGACGTCGTTATCAGGAGAAAGAAAACTGGCGTTCTACGGATTGGAGCGTGGAATATCAGATCCCTTAATCAGGCAGGTATGTTACAAAATTTAAAAACGGAAATGGATAGGTTACAGTTAGATATAGTGGGAATAAGTGAAGTTCAGTGACAGGACGAACAAGACTTCTATTTAGGTGAATACAGGGTTATAAATACAAAATTAAATAGGGGTAATGCAGGAGTAGGTTTAATAATGAATAGGAGAAAAGGAGCGTGGGTACGCTACTACAAACAGCATAGTGAACGCACTACTGTGACCAAGGTAGATACAAAGCCCATGCCTAGCACAGTAGTACAAGTTTGTATGCTAACTAGTTCTGCAGATGACGAAGACATTGACGAAATGTATGATGAGATAAAAGAAAATATTCTGATAGTGAACGGAGACGAAAATTTAATAGTCATGGCTGAATGGAATTCGATAGTAGGAGAAGGAAGAGAAGGAAACTTAGTAGGTGAATATGGAATGGGAGTAAGGAATGAAAGGGGAAGCCGCCTCGTAGAATTTTGGACAGAGCATAACTTAATCATAGCTAACACTTGGTTCAAGAATCATGAAAGAAGGTTGTATACATGGAAGAACCCTGGAGATACTGGACGGTCTCAGATAGATTATATAATGGAAAGTCAGAGATTCAGGAACCAGATTTTAAATTGTAAGACATTTCCAGGGACAGATGCGGACTCTGACCACGATCTATTGGTTATGAACTGTAGATTAAAACTGAAGAAACAGCAAAAAGGTGGGGATTTAAGGAGATGGGACCTGGATAATCTGAAAGAAGCAGAAGTTGTAGAGAGTTTCAGGGAGAGCACTAGAGAACGATTGACAAGAATGGGAGAAAGAAATACAGCAGCAGAAGAATGGGTAGCTTTGAGAGAAGAAATAGTGAATGCAGCAGAGGATCAAGTAGGTAAAAAGACGAGGGCTAATAGAAATCCTTAGGTAACATAAAAGATACTGAACTGAATTGATGAAAGGAGAAAATACAAAAACTGCAGTAAATGAAGAAGGCAAAAAGGAATACAAACATCTCAAAAATGAGATCGACAGGAAGTGCACAATGGCTAAGCAGGTAGAGGACAAATGTAAGGATGTAGAAGCTTATCTCACTAGGGGTAAGAGAGATACTGCCTACAGGGAAATTAAAGAGACATTTGGAGAAAAGAGAACCACTTGCATGAACATCAAGAGCTCAGATTGAATGCCAGTTCTAGGCAAAGAAGGGAAAGCAGAAAGGTGGAAGGAGTATTTAGAGGGTCTTTACAAGGGCGATGTGCTTGAGGACAATATTATGGAAAAGGGAGAGGATGTAGATGAAGATGAAATAGGAGATATGATACTGTGTGAAGAATTTGACAGATCACTGAAAGACCTAAGTCGAAACAAAGGCCTGGGAGTAGAAAACACTCCATGAGCACAACTGACAGTCTTGGGAGAGCCAGGCCTGACAAAACCCTACCATCTAGTAAGCAAGATGCATGGGACAGGCGTAATACCCTCCCACTTCAAGAAAAATATAATCATTCCAATCCCAAAGAAAGCAGGTGTTGATATATGTGAAAATTACCGAACTATCAGTTTAATAGATACTGACAGGTTTCAGATAGATTATATAATGGTACGACAGAGATTTAGGAACCAGGTTTTAAATTGTAAGATGTTTCCAGGGACAGATGTGGACTCTGACCACAATCTGTTGGTTATGACCTGTAGATTAAAACTGAAGAAACTGCAAAAAGGAGGGAATTTAAGGAGATGGGACCTGGATAAACTAAAAGAACCAGAGGTTGTACGGAGTTTCAAGGAGAGCATAAGGGAGCAATTGACAGAAATGGGGGAAAAATACAATAGAAGAAGAATGGGTAGCTTTGAGGGATGAAGAAGTGAAGGCAGCAGAGGATCAAGTAGGTAAAAAGACGAGGGCTAGTAGAAATCCTTGGCTAACAGAAGAAATATTGAATTTAATTGATGAAAGGAGAAACTATAAAAATGCAGTAAATGAAGCAGGCAAAAAGGAATACAAACGTCTCAAAAATGACATCGACAGGAAGTGCAAATTGTAGTAACGAGAAGTTAGGAGGGAGTTACTTGCGACACGGCGAGGTGAGCAAAGCTGTGCTGCCCGCAGCCCCCTGACGAGCACCGCAAGGTAATGAACGCAGGCGATGCCGCATAACAGCGCATAAGGCGCATGGCTAAGCAGGGATGGCTAGAGGACAAATGTAAGGATGTAGAGGCTTATCTCACTAGGGGTAAGATAGATACTGCCTACAGGAAAATTAAAGAGACCTTTCGAGAAAAGAGGACCACTTGTATGGATATTAAGAGCTCAGATGGAAACCCAGTTCTAACCAAAGGAGGGAAAGCAGAAAGGTGGAAGGAGTATATAGAAGGTCTATACAAGGGCGATGTACTTGAGGACAATATTATGGAAATGGAAGAGGATGTAGATGAAGATGAAATGGGAGATACGATACTGCGTGAAGAGTTTGACAGAGCACTGAAATACCTGAGTCGAAACAAGGCTCCTGGAATAGACAACATTCCATTGGAACTACTGACGGCCTTGGGAGAGCCTGTCCTCACAAAACCCTACCATCTGGTGAGCAAGATGTATGAGACAGGCGAAATACCCTCAGACTTCAAGAAGAATATAATGATTCCAATCCCAAATAAAGCCGGTGTTGACAGATGTGAAAATTACCGAATCTAGTAGAAGCCGACCTCGGGGAAGATCAGTTTGGATTCCGTAGAAATGTTGGAACAATTGAGGCAATACTGACCCTTCGACTTATCTTAGAAGCTAGATTAAGGAAGGGAAAACCTACGTTTCTAGCATTTGTAGACGTAGAGAAAGCTTTTGACAATGTTGACTGGAATACTCTCTTTCCAATTCTGAAGGTGGCAGGGGTAAAATACAGGGAGCGAAAGGCTATTTACAATTTGTACAGAAACCAGATGGCAGTTATAAGAGTCGAGGGACATGAAAGGGAAGCAGTGGTTGGGAAGGAAGTGAGACAGGGCTGTAGTCTATCCCCGACGTTATTAAAGCTGTATATTGAGCAAGCAGTGAAGGAAACAAAAGAAAAATTCGGAGTAGGTATTAAAGTCCATGGAGAAGAAATAAAAACTTTGAGGTTTGACATCGTAATTCTGTCAGAGACAGCAAAGGACTTGGAAGAGCAGTTGAACAGAATGGATAGTGTCTTGAAAGGAGGATATAAGATGACCATAAACAAAAGGAAAAAGGAGGATAATGGAATGTAATCGAATTAAGTCGGGTGATGCTGAGGGAATTAGATTAGGAAGTGAGACACTCAAAGTAGTAAAGGTGTTTTGCTACTTGGGGAGCAAAATAACTGATGATGGTCGAAGTAGAGAGGATATAAAATGTAGACTGGCAATGGCAAGGAAAGCGTTTCTGAAGAAGAGAAGTTTGTTAACATCGAGTATAGATTTAAGTGTCAGGAAGTCATTTCTGAAAGTATTTGTATGGAGTGTAGTCATGTACGGAAGTGAATCATGGACGATAAATAGTTTAGACAAGAAGATAATAGAAGCTTTCGAAATGTGGTGCTACAGAAGAATGCTGAACATTAGATGGGTAGATCACATAACTAATGAAGAAGTATTGAATCGGATTGGGGAGAGGAGAAGTTTGTGGCACAACTTGACCAGAAGAAGGGATCGGTTGGTAGGACATGTTCTGAGGCATCAAGGGATCACCAATTTAGTATTCGACGGCAGCGTTCAGGGAAAAAATCGTAGAGGGAGACCAAGAGATGACTACACTAAGCAGATTCAGAAGGATGTAGGTTGCAGTAGGTACTGGGAAATGAAGAAGCTTGCACTGGATAGAGTAGCATGGAAAGCTGCATCAAACCAGTCTCAGGACTGAAGACCACAACAACAACACAACAGTTTGATAAGCCACGGCTGCAAAATACAAACACGAATTCTCTACAGACGAATGGAAAAACTGGCAGAAGCCGACCTCAGGGAAGATCAGTTTGGATTCCGTAGAAATGTTGGAACATTTGAGGCAATACTGACACTACGACGTATCTTAGAAGATAGATTAAGGAAGGGAAAACCTACGTTTCTAGCATTTGTAGACGTAGAGAAAGCTTTTGACAATGTTGACTGGAATAATCTCTTTCAAATTCTGAAGATGTCAGGGGCAAAATACAGAGAGCGAAAGTCTATTTACAATTTGTACAGATACCACATGGCAGTTATAAGAGTCGAGGGGCTTGAAAGGGAAGTATTGGTTGGGAAGGGAGTGGGACAGGATTGTAGCTTATTCCCGATGTTATTCAATCTGTATATTGAGCAAGCAGTAAAGGAAACAAAAGAAAAATTCGGAGAAGGAATTAATATCCATGGAGAAGAAAGACATATTTTGAGGTTCGTCGATGACATTGTAATTCTGTCAGAGACAGCAAAGGACCTGGAAGAGCACCTGCATGGAATGGACAGTGTCCTGACTGGATGATATAAGATGAACATCAGCAAAAGGAAAACGAGGATTATGGAATTCAGTCGAATTAAATCGGGTGATGCTGAAAGGAATTATATTAAAATATGAGACGCTGAAAGTAGCAAATGAGTTTTGCTATTTGGGGAGCAAAATAAGTGATGATGGTCAAAGTAGAGAGGATATAAAGTGTAGACTGGCAATGGCAAGGAAAGGGTTTCTGAAGAAGAGAAGTTTGTTAACATCGAGCATAGATTTAATTGTTAGGAAGTCGTTTCTGAAAGTATTTGTATGGAGTGTAGCCATGTATGGAAGTGAAACGTGGAGCCGGCCGCAGTGGTCGTGCGGTTGTAGGCGCTGCAGTCTGGAACCGCAAGACCGCTACGGTCGCAGGTTCGAATCAGGTCTTGGGCATGGATGTGTGTGATGTCCTTAGTTTAGTTAGGTTTAACTAGTTCTAAGTTCTAGGTGACTACTGACCACAGAAGTTGAGTCCCACAGTGCTCAGAGCCATTTGAACCATTTTTTTGAAACATGGACGATAAATAGTTTAGACAAGAAGAGAATAGAAGCATTCGAAATGTGGTGCTACGGAAAAATGCTGAAGATTAGATGGGTAGATCAACATAACTAATGAGGAGGTACTGAACAGAATTGGAGAGAAGCGAAATTTGTGGCACTTGACTAGAAGAAGGGATCGGTTGGTAGGGCATATTCTGAGGCATCAACGGATCACCAATTTAGTATTGGAGGGAGAGTCGAGGGTAAAAATGGCAGAGGGAGACCAAGAGATGAATATACTAAACAGATTCGGAAATATGTAGGTTCCAGTCGGTACTGGGAGATGAAGAAGCTTGCTCAGGATCGAGTAGCATGGAGAGCTGCATCATACCAGTCTCTGGACTGAAGACCACACAAACAACTTGAACATTAACCGCTCATCATATAAAATTCTGTGCGTCATTTTCGAATGCAAAAAAAATATTACAAAATCTTGGATGTGGCATTTGGAATAAATATTTAATATTGGATTGTCCATGAACATTAACCGCTCAGGCGATATGTAATTTCTCTCATGTGTATTATTATTATTATTATTATTATTATGTAAAATTCTGTGCCTCATTTTCGAGTGCAAAGAATAAAAAACATGCACACTGACAATAATGGACCACGTAGATGGAAAAGGAACACTCTTTTGTCATCTTTTATCATCTTAGCGAGTGCTGTTGAATGTAAGCGTTATCGTACTCGTAACCAGATAATATATTAGTTTTATGCTATTATTCACTTTTAATTGTAAGAGGTGAGCCCTATCTCATGTTCGCTTCCTTTGAATATCAGTAATTCAAGTTATTTTCAGCGCAACAACAGCAACCGCCGTTGCAGCCACAGCCGCCGTTACGTGGCAATTTTAATTTATGATTTTACCGGAAGCTAATTATTCACCCGCTTCAATTATAATACACATTTTTTCCACAGCCGCTAGCCACTGTAACGGAAGACATAGCTTTAACGTTTGTATTTTCAGTTTAACAGCCGACATCCAGAGCCACGACTCACACTACAATTCATTATGAAAGAAAATTGCAAGAAATTATTGTCTCGCGTGTGTGTGGTCAAAAACAAATAATAGAGATTTCATGTTTGAGCAGAAACGTTTAGCCGAGACAAGGACCTTAAAAAGTTTATTCTTTTTTCAACTTATATGTAACGTGCTACAAGATCAGTGTGTCTTACAATTATTAACGTGATTAACGATGTTGCTAAGGATTAACATTCACTGAACAAAACGTCTTACAAAAAGGAATTTAATTCAAATCAAAGAAAAAAATCAAGATTAAAGTAATAACCAAATTAACTATTAATTTTGAGAAAAGCCCACCACGTTATAATGACAGTCATATACAAACATCAAGAGAAAAATATTTTATATTACCATAAATCACGCGAGATGCTATTGCGAAACAAAGTATAAGGAATAGTTAAAGAGTTTTCGCTTGAGGGTCTAGCTGCAACCTATACACCTACGCAACGTAGCTCAACTCAGATGCTTGTATAGAAGCACCGACATGTAAGCGAGGGATTAATGTAGCATTTGTGTCTATCTGACGTGTGTATGGTAAATACGGAAACGTAAACTACAGCGACATTATTACGAAATGTGTCCAAACAGGACCAACGTGTTATTGTTCTTACATTGACTGTTGAAGAATAACCACTGGTTGACATCCATTGGAAAATACAAAGTGTGTATGGGGCAGCATGTGTATCGAAAACCACCGTGGTGGAATGGTGCTGATCGCGATTTGTCACAAGAGGCCCGTCGATCTGGTAGGCCAGCCACCTCCATTGTGGAAAACAACACTCGAACACACGCCATATAGTATCGATCTCTCCCCAGTACGATTATTACGCCTCCGATCCCTAGATAAAGTCCTTGAAGGTTCCAAGATTTCTGTCGGACGAGGTTGTGCCGCAGACTGTTACGGACATTTTCACACAGCTGGACATGGTGTTTTACCAAACAAGTGTCTTCAGCGTGGTGCGTTGACGTGATTATTACCGTAATTCCCATGGCGAGTTTTGCTATTGGCGTTTCAATTGAGGACTGTACTGATATCGAACGGAAACTTTTAAATCGCCTCTTATAATTTCATTTCACTGGACCGTGTACCCGTGTATAATGATCTTGTTCTGTTCTAATTCCTTTCAAGACTGTCCGTCTCAAACACGCCTTTAACGTAAAACATGTGCCACTCTGACTCCAGAAATCGCAGGGATTTAGCCTTTTGTACCTGTGACCTCTCTTACATTTTCTGTAAGATGCTCACCTAATCCATCCTTTGCCTTCCAATTCCGGTGCAGGTCATGATTCGTGTATTTACATCTGCAGCAACTGGTACCGCCCTGATATGAGGCTTTGTTTGTCAGAATCAATTTCTTAGGTCTTTGTTTGGGTTTCTGAATATTGTGTTTATCCAGGGCTGGTCATGCTGCTGAAAATGTTCGACAAACCTTACAGAAGTACGTGCTATTGCTGCTCCTGTTTCCTTCAGGACACCTTTGATATTACAGATCGTTAGCAAGGCTGTTTCCTGCTCCTCCTGCTAGAAGTACATGATCTTCTCTGCACGAAGTCTGACACTAGGTTTCAGGTTTCTTGTGTCCTGCTAGTCTATACCTAGCGTTTTCTGTAGCATTCGGTCTACACACTTCCTTGTGACTGCTACCTAGCGTTAAAACTCTTTTCTTTTACTTCAGTTCTCCAACGATCTACCCTTTAAGTTATGCCTACGTGCTATTCCACTCTAGTTTGCTCAGAAACTGATTAAGGCTCTTCTCTTATTTCGTGTAAAAATTTAGTCTTCAATGTGATTTCTGATTTATTCCCTTTTTGCTTATTACTTGGTACATTTTCCCAGTTCCCATAGTCTTTTTCCCCCTTCAATCTATCTAATTCAAAATCCACCATTTCTTCCCTGTTCCTCACATCTGTAGCCTCGAATGCATAATCAACAACTACATAGGAAATCGTCATCTGGTGCTTTACCGGCCTCCCACTACAATGTCTCCAATGAAATACCGACTCACAATCCTGTCATGTTTCCCGCACACTCACTAGTGCGACGAGATAAACGTTTATCACACATGTCGGTATTTCTACAGTAAGCCGAAAAATATTTAAGCTTTCGGACTAGATGTTATATACCTAGTAACACAGCAACTGTTTTTGTAGAATTTTAAACCGATAGGATAACAGATTTAACGGAAATTCATTTCCAGAAGTTGTTAAAGTCCTATACAGAAATTCTGCAAGAATGTGGAATAGAAGAGCTAATAGCGTGGAAAGTTTTGGCGGTGACGGGAGATGCTCTGCGTGAAGTGTTTGTCGTGGATGCCGGACGGCTGACCGAGTTGAAGCGGTTGCGGTCGAGTGAGAACTTGCTTACCACTACGAAAGCGCAGGTGCTGGCGCCTGTTTGGCTTCCATACAGCAAAATACCGTCACGTAGTCGGGCATTTTCGCAACTGCAAACTAGTTCTCAGGCGACCGTGAGTTCCTGCGGCCCAGCTTGTCGTCCGGCGACTGCTATAAACACATCACGCAGTGCATTTGCCCCGACTGTTAAAACACTCCACGATATTAGCTCTTCTATTCCACATTCTTGCATAATTTTCGTTAGAAGATGAAGTTAACAACCTCTACAAACGAATTACCGTAAAAATATGTTATCCTGTCTGTCTGAAACTTTGAAAACGGTTGTTATGTGGCTAGGTATATGACATTTACTCCGCATCTACATTTACATGGATACTCTACAAATCACATTTAAGTGCTTGGCAGACGGTTCATCGAACCACCTTCACAGTCGTTCTCTATTATACCAACCTTGTATGGCGCGCGGAAGAAAATGAAGACCTACATCTTTCCGTGTGAGGTTTGAGTTCCCTTATTTTATTATGATGATCGTTTCTCCATACTGTAGGTCGCCGTCAACAACATATTTTCGCATTCGGAGGAGGAAGTTGGTGGCTGAAATTTTGTGATAAGATTCCGCCGCAACGAAAACGCCTTTGTATTAATGATGTCCACCCCATATCCAGTATCGTTGCAGTGATACTCTCTTCCCTATTTCGAGATAATACAAAAAGTGCTGCCTTCTCTGAACTTTCTCAACATATTCCGTCAATCCCATCAGGTAAGGATCCCACACCGCGCAGCAGTGATCTAAAAGAGGACGGACAAGCGTAGTGTAGGCCGTCTCTTTAGTTGATCTATTACATTTTGTAAGTGTCCTTCCAGTAAAACGCAGTCTTTGGTTAGCCTTCCCCACAACATTTTCTATGCGTTCCTTCGTTTAGATTTGCCTTGTTTATCGTGTAATCGAAGTTTAACCGATTCCTTTTCGCACTCATGTGGATAACCTCACACTTTTCGTTATTTAGAGTCAATTGCTAATTTTTGCACCATACAGACACCTTTTCTAAATCGTTTTGCAGTTTGTTTTGATCTTCTGATGACTTTACTAGTCGATAAACGACAGCGTCACCCGCAAACAACCTAAGACGGCTGCTCAGATTGTCTCATAAATCGTTTGTGTAGATAAGGAACAGCAAAGGGCCTAGAGCATTAGCTTGGGGATAAAAAAAATGGCTCTGAGTACTATGGGACTTAACTTCTAAGGTCATCAGTCCCCTAGAACTTAGAACTACTTAAACCTAACTAACCTAAGGACATCACACACATCCATGCCCGAGGCAGGATTCGAACCTGTAATCGTAGCGGTCGCGCTGTTCCAGACTGTAGCGCCTAGAACCGCTCGGCCAATAGAAGCCGGAGCTTGGTGATCGCCAGAAATAACTTCTGTTTTACTCGATGGCTTTCTGTCAGTTACTACGAACTATGACCTCTTTGACACGAAATCACGAATCCAGTCACATAACTGAGACTATATTCCATAAGCACCCAAATTCACTACACGCCGCATGTGTGTCAAAAGCCTTCTGTCCAAATCTAGAAATACAAAATCAACTTGAAATCCCTTGTGAATAGCACTCAACACTTCATGTGAGTAAAGAGTTAGCTGTGTTTCACAGGAACGATGTTGTCTAAATCCATGTTGACTGTGAGTCAATAGACCGTTCTCTTCGAGGTAATGCATAATCTTCAAATAGAATATATGTTCCAAAATCCTTCTGCATATCGACGTTAATGATATTTGCATTTAATTTAGTGGATTACTCCTGCTACTCCTCCAATCAGATTTCTCTTGCATCCAGAAATGATACAGATTCCAGAATTTTCGAACAAAACTCAAACAAATAATTTATATCCCTTCTCGATTTAAATTAGCCCGCCAGTTGTTTGACAGTATGTAGAAGTGATGTTACTTTGTCTCTCATCTCCTATCAAAGGTCGTCTGCATACTTGCAGAATATCCACGTAGAAATTTAAGTCATCTTTTTTGCAAATGGATTAGCCTTAAAATATGTTATGCCACAAGAACGTTTGTTATACCGCAATAGTATTGCAGCACGTTACATATTTGACGCATTTTTTAACGGAGGGGAGATCAATGCGTTGATGGATTCTACGGTAGAATCAAGACTATATGTAAAACGTTTATTAGTATTACTAGTGTCCATGAGTGAAGAAGCAGTGTATACCAAGGCAATTTATATTGCGGAAACAGACAGTTCTGGCTGCATTAGCATGAATTTTGAAGGCTGGCTGCTTTCCCACAATAATTTCTACCGCCGAAAAATAAGTGTGAGTGCCCTACGTCGGAGCTGCCTGGCTGACTGCTGCGGGTGTGTACGCGTGCCATCTCCCCCCCCCCCCCCCCCTCTCTCTCTCTCTCTCTCTCTCTCTCTCTCTCTCTCTCTCTGTGTGTGTGTGTGTGTGTGTGTGTGTGTGTGTGTGTGTGTGTGGTGACTTGATACTGTTGTTGGGCGTAGCACTGGCCACCTCTGTGGAGAGGTCACCTCACATCGCTTTTCCTTCCTTCATTGCTTAGACAGTGAATATTAAGCTGAAAACTGTAGATATACCCCTCTACCCCCTCGTTGAATGAATTCGATCAGTGGTCAGGTACAGAATGAACAAGAATTTCACCGACATCGACAGTAGAACTTTCTCATCAGCATCAGAATTTCCTTTTCTTCATCATCGCATCTGGTTCTAGAGCCATTATTTTTGTAATATATGGATGACGTTAGCCACAGCTCTTTCATGTCATCAGGCCACCCCCACACCTGCCCACCCTGCTCCCCCTTCCCCACTTGCCTGATCCCGCACCATACCCAACGTGTCCCTGCTGAGCCAACTGCATGCCGGTTCACATCCCCACCCTTCGAGCATTATTTCATTTTCAAGCAGTACAGTTTTACCACTGCCGACAGTTGTTGAAACGTGCAATGGTAATGGTGAGATCATGAGAATGAATTAATATGTAAAAAGCGTAACTCTGATATAAGCGCAAGCCTCTAGGTCTCATGTATTCATATAGGTAAGAAACGAGGGTTACTGTACTTTCAGCTATCTAGTTTTAATGCCTTTACTTACCCAGATACATAACTCCTATACATATAGATCATCGTAAATAGGAGACTTCTTTACGGTTTTTGGGAGGATAGAGACTTTGAGAACAACTTTGATAACATTTCATCTTGAATTTTAATCCCACACCTGAACTTTTTTTTTAATTTCTGTCATTGATTCTTCGGCGTATAGATACATAAATCGAAAGTCTGCATCCCTGTCTTATACCTTTTTTAATCCGTGCTCTTGGTTATTGGTTTCCACTCTTAATGCGCCCTCTTGGCTCTTGTACATATTGTATTTTACCCGTCTTTCCCTGTAGCTTAGCATATTTTTCTCAGAAGTTCGAAGATCTTGCACCTTTTTATATTGTCGAATGCTTTCTCCAGGTCGACGAACCCTATGAACGTGTCTTGGTTTTTCGCCAGTCTCGCTTCAATTTTCAACCGCAACGTCAGAACTGCCTCACTGGCCCCTTTGCCTTTCCTAAAGCCACACTAATTGTCATGTCACAGATCCTCAACTTTCTTTTCCATTCTTCAGTATGTTATTCTTGTCAGTTACGTTGATGCATGAGCTGTTACGCTGACTGTGTGATAATTGCCACGACTGTCGGCTCCTGATTTTTGGGAAATGTTTGGATGATGTTTTTCCGAAAATCTGACGATATGTCGCCTGTCCCATACATTCCACACACCAAAGTGAGTAATTGTCTTCTTGTCATTTACCCCCATGATCTCAGGAATTCCGATGAAATGTTAACTATCCCTTCTGCCTAATTTGATTTTAAGTCATCCAAAGCTCTTTTCTGATTCTAATACTGGATCGCCTATCTCTTCCCTATCATCTCCTGTTTCTTCTTCTATCACGTACCCTCTCATAGAGGCCCCCAATGTACTCTTTCCACCAAATCGCTATCTCCTCTGAATTTCTCAGTGGAATTCCCATTGTACTCTTAATGTTACCGCCCTCGCTTTTAATTTCACCGAAGATCGTTTGGACTTTACTGTATGCTGATTCAGTCTTTCCGAAAATCATTTATTTTTCGATCTCTTCACATTTTTCATGTAGCCATTCAGCTTAGCTGCCATACACCTCGTATTAGTGGAAACTATATCAAAATCCCTACAGTATTTCCTGAGATAAGAAGGAACATACAAACAAAACTACGGCAGGGGACTTCAATTTGTATATGTACAGAATACGACAGAAAGTATCTCGACTGCCTGGACAGCTGTAAGAGTTGGCACTATAGCCAGGATAAGTAAGTACCAGGTGCACCGGTATGAAATGAGCGTTAAGATACAAATGTGTCGATAGGGAACATTTGTTGTGAACGAGCCTTAATTCTTTTTGGTTGGTTGGTATGACATCTGTCAAAGATACACTCCTGGAAATTGAAATAAGAACACTGTGAATTTATTGTCCCAGGAAGGGGAAACCTTATTGACACATTCCTGGGGTCAGATACATCACATGATCACACTGACAGAACCACAGGCACACAGACACAGGCAACAGAGCATGCACAATGTCGGCACTAGTACAGTGTATGTCCACCTTTCGCAGCAATGCAGGCTGCTATTCTCCCATGGAGACGATCGTAGAGATGCTGGATGTAGTCCTGTGGAACGGCTTGCCATGCCATTTCCACCTGGCGCCTCAGTTGGACCAGCGTTCGTGCTGGACGTGCAGACCGCGTGAGACGGCGCTTCATCCAGTCCCAAACATGCTCAATGGGGGACAGATCCGGAGATCTTGCTGGCCAGGGTAGTTGACTTACACCTTCTAGAGCACGTTGGGTGGCACGGGATACATGCGGACGTGCATTGTCCTGTTGGAACAGCAAGTTCCCTTGCCGGTCTAGGAATGGTAGAACGATGGGTTCGATGACGGTTTGGATGTACCGTGCACTATTCAGTGTCCCCTCGACGATCACCAGAGGTGTACGGCCAGTGTAGGAGATCGTTCCCCACACCATGATGCCGGGTGTTGGCCCTGCGTGCCTCGGTCGTATGCAGTCCTGATTGTGGCGCTCACCTGCACGGCGCCAAACACGCATACGACCATCATTGGCACCAAGGCAGAAGCGACTCTCATCGCTGAAGACGACACGTCTCCATTCGTCCCTCCATTCACGCCTGTCGCGACACCACTGGAGGCGGGCTGCACGATGTTGGGGCGTGAGCGGAAGACGGCCTAACGGTGTGCGGGACCGTAGCCCAGCTTCATGGAGACGGTTGCGAATGGTCCTCGCCGATACCCCAGGAGCAACAGTGTCCCTAATTTGCTGGGAAGTGGCGGTGCGGTCCCCTACGGCACTGCGTAGGATCCTACGGTCTTGGCGTGCATCCGTGCGTCGCTGCGGTCCGGTCCCAGGTCGACGGGCACGTGCATCTTCCGCCGACCACTGGCGACAACATCGATGTACTGTGGAGACCTCACGCCCCACGTGTTGAGCAATTCGGCGGTACGTCCACCCGGCCTCCCGCATGCCCACTATACGCCCTCGCTCAAAGTCCGTCAACTGCACATACGGTTCACGTCCATGCTGTCGCGGCATGCTACCAGTATTCAAGACTGCGATGGAGCTCCGTATGCCACGGCAAACTGGCTGACACTGACGGCGGCGGTGCACAAATGCTGCGCAGCTAGCGCCATTGGACGGCCAACACCGCGGTTCCTGGTGTGTCCGCTGTGCCGTGCGTGTGATCATTGCTTGTACAGCCCTCTCGCAGTGTCTGGAGCAAGTATGGTGGGTCTGACACACCGGTGTCAATGTGTTCTTTTTTCCATTTCCAGGAGTGTATTTAGTATACATCAAGTCATGGAACAAACAACATCATATGTTTTCATCGTGTTAACAATGTCGAATTTTGTACCAGAAAGTCACGATTTGCAGAATGCATTAATTTTTTGTATTCATTTGAAAGAAAGTGTTGCAGAGTCGCATCGAATGCTTGTCGAGGCATGTGGTGATCATGCTCTATCAGAAGCAACATGCAAAAGATGCTTTCAACGCTTCAGAAATAATGATTTTGATATAAGAAATGAAGAACGTGGAAGACCACCAAAACGTTCGAAGACGCCGAATTACAAGCAATATTCGGTGAAGATGATACTTTGAGTCAGATGCAAATGGCAGCAATAGTAAATGTTGCGCAACAAACAGTTTCTGACCGTTTGAAAGCTATGTGAAAGATCCAAAAGTGTGGAAAATGGGTGCCACTCGAATTGAATGAAAGACAGACGGAAAAATCGAAAAGCCATTTGTCAAATGTTGCTTCAAAGACATGAACTAAAATCAATTTTGCATTGAATTGTTACTGGCGATGAAAAATGGATTTATTTTAAGAATCCTAAACGGGAAAAATCATGGGTTAATCCAGGACAACCATCAACATCGATTGCAAAACCAGATCGATTCGGCTAGAAGTTTTTGGTGGGTCAGAAAGGTGTGGTGTATCAAGAGCTTCTAAAACCCGGTGAAACTGTGAAAACTAATTCTGGTACCGTGCGCCGCTGAATTTGAATCCGCGCCAGACGTCATGGACGTCGAAGACCCATAGAGGTCGCTGCACCGTAAGCTTTGGCGGCGCGCGCCTCCTGGCCCTCTTTTAGTGTGGGGGCGCCACTGTGGAACACGTGGTCCCAGCGGCCAATAGCGGCGCCCCCGAGAGCGTACTTAAGCGCCGGCCACTCTCTCATCCAGATAACACAGATTCCTACACCTTTTTTCCCTCCGCCGGTGTGCTCCAAGGCTCCGTCCTCTCCCCCCTTCTGTACCTTTTGTATACGGCGGACATGCCACCGCCGTCACCCCCACCTTCTCCAGTTTGCCGATGACACCGCCTTCCTTGCCCTTGCCCCCACCCTGCAGCGCTCCCAATCCCATCTTGACCGGTTCACTGCTTGGTGCAACCAGTGGTTGCTCAAGGTCAATCCCTCCAAAACCCAGGCGATCATTGTAGGCAAAACCACCCCTTCCTTCCGCCTCCTTGATTTCTATCTCACCATCTATGGCCGTTGTATCGCCCTCACTCCCACCCTCAAGTACCTTGGCGTCACCCTCGACCGTCGCCTCTCCTGGACCCCCCATCTCCGGACAATGCAAGCCAAGGCACACTCCCAACTCCGCCTCCTCAAGCTCCTTTCGGGCCGTACATGGAGTCTGGACCCCTCCACCCTCCTCCACACCTATAAATCCCTCATGCGCCCTATCCTCTGCTACGCCCATCCGGCCTGGATCTCCGCCCCCCCTTCCTTTTATAAATCCCTTCAAATCCTTGAACGTCATGCTCTCCGCCTCGCCTATCGCATCCGTCTCCCCTCCCCCCCGCGGATCCTGTACGATCTCATTCCTTTCCCCCACCTCCTCCTTTTCCTTGAAAGGATACAGATCCTGTACACCTCCCGCAAACTCGACCCACCTCACCCGCTTGTCTCACCCATCATCTCCAAACCCCGCCCGCTGCCGCGCCTGTGTTCCCACGTCCCACCCGGTCTCCATCTCTCCACCCTCCTTACCCTCTCCCAAGGTGGCTTCCGGCAGCTCCCCCTCCCTGATGATGTCCTCCTCCCCTCCATCTACCCCTCCTATCAACTTTGATCCTTCCTCCCTCTTCCTCTGTCTGTTCCTTTGGGCACCCTCCCTCCCTCCTCCCTTTCTCCCCACCCCTCTCCCGGGCTTCCCTGTCCCTCTCCCCCTCCTCCCATCTCCTCACCCATTGGCATCTTTGTTCTGCCACCCTCACCTTTCTTCCCTTCTTGGCAGGTCCCCGGACTCGCACGTGCTACATGGACTTTCGCGCGCCGGAGATCATTGCTATCTGTGTCTCGTGTGTGTGTGACCTCGTTTTGTGTTTTTAGTGTCCGCTGTCACGCTTCTACGTTCACTTGTGCCATCGGATTCATCAGTGTTCTGTGTGCCGTGTCAACGTGTTTTCAGTGTCGTTCTCGTCGAGTGTAAATGGCTCCGTGTTTTTTTTGTGTATCTGTGACCACTATTTTTTAGCCCGTCACTATGTTCATTCTGTTTCTCCACCCTGTGTTCTGTCATTGTCAACACTATGGCTGAAGAGCGGCATAGCATGCCGCTGACAGCCTACCTGTTTGTATAGGTATTAAAATAACAATAAAGGAAAAGAAAAAAAACTCTCATCCAGACCCCACCCCCCACCAGTACACCTCCTGCAGTATGCCGATGCCACCGCATTCCTCGCCCTCGCTCCTATCCTCCAACGGTCCCAACGCCTTCTCCAGAATCACCTTGACCTTTTTGCCGCATGGTGTAACCAGTGGCTCCGGAAAATGAATCGTTTCAATACCCAGGCAATCATAGTAGGTCGTACCACTCGCTCCTTCCGGCTCCTGGATGTCTCCCTTACTGTCTACGCCCGTCCGCCTCACCCCCACCCTCACCTACCTTGACCTCACCATTGACCGTCACCTCACCTGGATCTCTCATCTCTGCTCCATCCAACCCAAAGCGCACAACCGCCTCTGACTCCTCAAACTCCTCTCTGGCCTGACATGGAGGTTGCACCCCTCTACCATCCTCCACACCTACAAATCCTTAATCCATCCCATCCTCTGTTATGCGAGTCCCACCTGGATATCTGCCTCCCCCCCCCCCCAAATTCTACAAGTCCCTCCAGATCCTTGAGCTTCACACACTCTGCCTTGCCTTCCGCATAAGCCTCCCGTCCCCCATGCGGATCCTCTATGACCTCATTCCTTTCCCCCATCTGCTCCTGTTCCTCGAACATATCCGCATACTCTACACCTCCCGCCGCCTTGACTCCCTCACCCCCTGGTTGCTCCTCACCTTTCCCATCCCCGCCCCCTGCCACGCCTTCACAGTTGTGTCCCCCCTACCCTCCATCTCTACAACCTTCATATCCTTTCCGAAGGTAACTTCCATCAGCTCCCCCTCCTGGATGATGCCATCTCTCCCTCCATCTATCCCTCCTATCAACTCTGATCCCCACCCACCTCCTTTCCTCCGTCCTTTCCCTGGGCTCCCTCTTGCCCCCCTTCCATCCTGTTTTGTCCCCACGAAACCTCTCCATACCTACCTTCTCCCCCCCCCCCCCCGAGTCCCTTTGTATTCCCCTCCTCTGCCTTCCCCACTACCTATCGCGTCTGCCCAGCACCCCCCACCCCTCTTGTGGGTCCTCATCCTACATCGGCTCCTTTCCCACCTCCCCCCCCCCTTCGCTTTTCCTCTCCTTCCCCCCTTTTTTATTTTCATCATCTGTCCAGATTCCCCCCACCTGCTCTTGGCTGTGGTATGTCACATCTGCCAACTTTTTAGTGCAGTGTTTCAGTGACTGTTCAGTGTTGTTCGTCTTTCTCGTGTTGTGAACAGAAACCATGCTGTCGCTAGGTGTGAATTTTATATCTTTTGCGAACAGAAACCAGACTGTCGCCCTGTTTTTTCTTAATTGTCTGTCTGCTTCGTATGTATTTTATCATCCCTCTGATCTATGTTTTACGTTCCACGATTTTTTTTTTGCCACGTTACTCTTTAAATCGGCGAGTTTTTATTATTTATGCTCTTCATCTTTTTAACAAAGTCTGTAGGCTGAAGAGCAGCATACTAAGCTGCTGCCAGCCCGCCCCCTTCGGGGGGAATGGAAATTCAATAAAGAAAAAAAATCTCATCCAGACAGTCTAATCTCGCTTACGTCGGTTTACACCTCGCTTGCGCTAAACTGTTTTCTTCCTGGTGCGTGTACGAGTTTGCTTCCTTGTGACTCTGCTGTTCGGTCTTGTCGTATTCGTTCTGTCCTACGTTGGTCGTGTCTGTACTTTTTCGTTGTGTTGTTGTTCGCGGGCCTCTCCTCGGGCCCCGCCGCGCCTTCCGTTAGTGTTACCCCCGCGACCGTCCTGGTCGCACTTACAACACTAACCGCTACAGACAACAAATGATGAATTTGAACTACGCAATGATCGAAAAAAGACAAGAATGGGCCAGAAGACATGGCAAAGTAATGTTTTTACACGACAATGCACCTGCACACGAAGCAAAATGGGTTCGGGATACAATTAGAACACTTGGCTGGGAGCTGCAGCCCGACTCGCCGTTTTCACAAGACTTGGCCCCTTTCGACTACCATTTGTTTTCACCAATGGGACACGCACTGGCTGAGGAACACTTCGATTTCTACGAAGAAGTCGAAAATTGGGTGTCTGATAGGTTTGCTTCAAAGGACGAACGTTTCTATCGGCGTGGTGTCCACAAATTGCCAGAAAGGTGGTCAAAATGTGTAGAAAGCAATGTTCAGTACTTTGAATAAAATGTTTTTACTTTTCAATTCAAAATTAGTGTTTCATTTTCACAAAAGTGATGCTCATTTCATACCGGTACCCCTGGTAGACAAGACGCTGCTGCTGGGATCTGTGTTTCTTATTTGCGTATCAAGAGCCTCCAACATGCTCAGTGACGTTAGTTTACGTCAAAAGAATCTGACGTAGAATATGCCAGTTCTCTCATCAAGAATCAGAATGTGTCCACCTTCCCAGGTACGAACTTATCCCTTACTCTCTTCTTCCGTGGAGACCTATTGCCACAGTACGGCAGTGGTTTGTTTCTCCGTCAAATTACTATTGATTTTCTTCCCTCTCCACTATCGATGGCAATGACGACGTCTCTGGGCCTACCATTTCCCAGCCAGCCTTCCAGGTTACCTGCTGCTTCCGCCTTACAAAGGCTGGCGTTGGGTTTCTTCTGGCCTTTATTTGCCCGGTGCTCGCAAATTCTATTGTCCAGTTTGCTACCTCTTTTGCGTCTTGGAAGGTACTTCTCTAGACTGCTTGTCAGTTAACAAGTTCAAATTTTATGTAATGCTGCTGTGCACGAAATCTTCCACTATGGGTCTTTTTCCTGTCTTACGAGTCTGACAGATGTACTGCTTGAATCTCTTTGCTAATTGATGGGTGACTGTAATCTTGAAACTTCCTGGCAGATTAAAACGCCCCGGGGAGTGAGTCGTGCTTGGGGAGCTCAGTTGGTAGAGCACTTTCCCGCGAAAGGGAAAGATCCCGAGTTCGATTCTCGGTCCTGCAAACAGTTTTAATCTGCCAAGAAGTTTCATATCAGCGCACAATCCGCTGCAGAGTGAAAATCTCATTATGACTGTAATCTTGATCGCGTATGTTGATTGTTCATTACAAAATGTTGCATGAAATGGGATTTCAGTACCAGATTTCACGAATACGTGTAGACAGGTAACGCCATTTAGCGATAACAGGTAGTTTTCAAGCACGAGATATCTCTGTAACAGTTAATAATTGGACCGCCTGACAAGGACTGTTGAGATTGCTCTGCGTGTATGAGGGTGTTTTTCTGTGTATCCAGTGAGAGGAAGACTGTAGTTTAACATCCCACCGACGGCGAGGACTTCAAAGATGGCACAGCCAGTGGAAGACAACAAATAAAATAAAAATAGAATGAATGTTTCATAACTGACGATTTGGAAGATAAAACAGAAACGACTGCAACAAATTTCGTTACGCTTGAAATTTTTACAAACCCCTACCCCGGAGACAAAGTAGGCCACTCTTGAGTCAATGGAAAAGTTTCATCCATGTCTGAAAGTTATCGCAATAATTTTTATCAATAAGCCAGTGAACAGTGTTTAGTTCTGAAGTACAGTAAGTTCACGTGGTATTGCTTAAGACGTTCGCGACTTACCTAAAGTTACTGTGGCCTCTGCGAATTCACAGTTGAATGTTAATGACGTCTTTTTCTTCGTTGAACTGCCCTCTTCCAGGCACGAGTATCTGAAGAAGTTACAAAATTGTCTCATCCCGTAGCTCGAGGCCGACTTCATTCTCGAAGAGGCCTGTGTGAGTACTTCCAGAAATTTCCATCTTGATGCTAGTAAATTGACAAACGTGGCACTGGAAAGTGGTGACAATGATCAGAAATTTCTGTGATTACCTACACGCTCTCACTACTTCATCTCATGTTAACCTCATTTTAACTTCTTGTTATTTTTACGATTGGTTATATGAAAATTTCGGTGTTTGTGCAACTTATACGTGAAGGTTAACCAGAACTACAAACTCGCATTAGCAATGCCTTCCAACTGATTGGTGCGAAAATGGTACGTCAAGTGTGAACTATATTACAGACTTGACATCTGTACACTCAACAAGGAGAACATATTGACTAGCTATAACAAAAGCTTTATGAACTGCAAAATTGGCAAAGCTATGCAGGAAACTAATTTGCAATACATTAGTAAAAGCGCTTCGTTAATGTATAATAAGCCTGTGATGGATACTGGGACCACAACATTTGCCTAGGGTGATGTCTCACATAATGTGCTCCAGATAAACGAACGATTGTGTACACCAGTTGGTACTGAAATAACGACGGGGACGTACCCCTACGATGTGGGTGGTGTCACAATTTAGGCATGTGAAACTTCCTGGCAGATTAAAACTGTGTGCCGGACCGAGACTCGAACTCAGGACGTTTGCCTTTCGCGGGCAAGTGCTCTACCATCTGAGCTACCCAAGCACGAATCAGGACCCATCCTCACAGTTTCATATCAGCGCACACTCCGCTGCAGAGTGAAAATCTCATTCTGGAAACATCCCCAAGGCTATGGATGAGCCATGTCTCTGCAGTATCCTTTCTTCCAGGAGTGATAGTTCTGCAAGGTTCGCAGAAGAGCTTCTGTGAAGTTTGTAAGGTAGGAGACGAGGTACTGGCAGAATTGAAGCTGTGGGGACGGGTCGTGAGTCGTGCTTGGGTAGCTCAGATGATAGAGCACTTGCCGGCAAAAGGCAAAGGTCCCGAGTTCGAGTCTCGGTCCGGCACACAGTTTTAATCTGCAAGGAAGTTTCATATCAGTGCACACTCCACTGAAGAGTGAAAATCTCATTCTGTAATTTAGGCATGTGTTGTAAAATTACAAACGCTTTGGTAAGTTTAGCTGCTGTCTGCCAATGTTATGGGCGTAAAAATACCAAAAGATCTAATCTCGTTGGACTACACGGCGGCGATCAGTCACTGAGAGCAGTCACAACTTGCAAGTTTTCAGGAGTTTTCCTGAACAAAGCAATTTCAGCTGAAACGAGCACGTAAATCTAGCCATAAGGAAAACAGATATCTGACATATTTGTTGGAAGAATCCGAAGAATATGTAACTCCAGCATGAAGGAAGTCTCTTATAAAAAGCTTGTTCAATCAGTCCTTCAAGAAACTGCGGTGAGGGATATAACAAAAAGAAAGTCCTTACAATCTTTCGGAGCCCAATAAACCGAGAAGAAGTCTGTCTTCCAGTGTACCGTTTGTGAATGTGGCGGGAACGGGCAAAAATGTTACTCGCACACTACGTCTGCATCTACATGGATACTCTGCAAATCACATTTAAGTGCCTGGCAGAGGGTTCATCCAACCTATATCTTTCCTTGCGAGCTCTGATTTCCCTAATTTTATCGTGGTGATCGTTCCTCCCTTTGTAGGTTGGTGTCAACAAAATGTTTTCGCATTCGGAGGAGAAACTTGATGATTGCAATTTCGTGAGAAGATTCCGTCGCAACGGAAAACGCCTTTCTTTTAATGATTTCCAGCCCAAATCCTCCATCATTTCTATGAAACTCGCTCCCATATTTCCCGATAATACAAAACGTGCTGCCTTTCATTGACCTTTTTCGATGTACACCGTCAGTCCTATCTGGTAATGATCCTTCACCGCGCAGCAGTATTCTAAAAGAGTACGGACAAGCGTAGTGTAGGCAGTCTCCTTAGGAGGTCTGTTACATTTTGTAAGTGTCCTGCCAATAAAACGCAGCCTTCGGTTAGCCTTCCGCACAACATTTTCTATGTATTCTTTCGAATTTAAGTTGTTCGTGATTATAATACCTAGGTATTTAGTTGAATTTACGGCCCTCCGATGCACATCGTATGTCAGTTTGCGGTGCGTAGATGTGGACGTAGATGAATAATTCCTGCAGGAACTACATACTGATATCTCTAAAATGTTAAAACATCACTCCACGTTTATAACCTTACAAGAATCTTTATGATACCAGATTATTGCTGTGATAGTCACCATCCAGTGGAAATCCCCGCTTGCTCATCAGGCGGCGCTATAGTTCCCATTCACTTCCCTCGCTGTGTGCGAGAGGGCGCACGTAAAGTCGATTGGGGGCAGCAGTTAGTGCCACCGAAGTCCAGAAAACAATGGCGGAGAGACCTATGCGGAATTACGCTGGGGGCAGTGGGACGAGGAGGCCACCAGAGGCAGCAAAAGGAGGACACGACCAGGGAGTCTGCAGACGGACAATACGGCTACTGCGTCGCTGGCACGACGCTGGTACCGGCAGCAGCCGTCAGATCGGTCCCTTTTTCTGGCGCCTGTAGTGTCCTTGGAGACGGAGTATTTGAACAATGCCTGTGCGCTGTGCTCCGAGGCCATGTACTTAATATTTCCCGCGGCGAACTTGTCTGCTGTTTAACTGAGGACCGTCTGTCTAATTCAAAATTACAGCGTTCTAAACTTAATGTGCTATCCTTCAGTGATTTGATATTGAATGGCTACATATATTGTATTTCATTTTGTAATGCTTGTGGATCCTATTCTCCGTTACTTAGTGCCATAGCACATTGTTTCCATGTGCGTGTTTTTAATTATTTAGTTGTGACAAACGTCGAGTTTGAGTTAGATGTATTTCAAAGAATTTTCCCCTTCAAAAATGGTTGAAATGGCTCTAAGTACTATTGGACTTAACAGCTGAGATCATCAGTCCCATAGAACTTAGAACTAGTTAACCCTAACTAACCTAAGGCCATCACACACATCCATGCCCGAGGCAGGATTCGAACCTGCGACCGAAGCAGCAACGCGGTTCGGACTGAAGTGCCTAGAATCGCTCGGTCACCGAGGCCGGCATTTTCCCCTTCAATACCATGCTCATGCTTGGAACATTCATTATTTACTTGTCTGGATTTTACATTTGAGCACGTTAGTTGATGAGTTATTGAATTGTGTTTATATTTGTGTAATTAGCAAGCCAATTTCTTGTGTGCGAAAAAGTTAGGGATCCAATTCTACTTGCCTATTACTAATAAAGTTGTTTTGCTAATTATAACATAGTAACAGTACGCCCCCACAACTTCCAGTCCCAGCACTGTTGCAACTATATCACCTTCACTGGACACATATAAAAAATCGACTCCCCTCCCTATCCAGTCTTTGTAGTAGTCCGTGGTGCTCTTACGTAGATAGTGCATATCTACTTATTGTTCAGGTTTAATGCTTCCTATGTGTAGGGCAAAATGCAAATGTCTTATCACTTTCTTTACTTTTTAAAACCGAAATCACTTTTTTCTTTAGTCTTATTTATTCCCTGTACTCTGTCAGGGATGTCAATAATCGCTTTTCTTCAATGCCCCAAAATTTTAGTACACATGCCGGATTATGACAATGTAGAGTTTGTTATCTCCTTTGTATAGAATTGGATCATCGGTCTTTTTTTATATTAGTGCGTTCCTTGCAATAGATACACTCTAAGAAAAAAAAAAGAGGGGACGAAAATCGGTAGATATGATGTACGTGTACAGGCAGATAATTAGATCATTAGAATTAAAAAAAATTGCATGATTTTGCCACATCCAGTGTGTGTGTGTGAATTTAGAAATCGCTACCAGACTCAGAGACTATCTAGACTCCAACGCACTCGTTAAGACCCAAAGCTGATAAACTTAGCACAATTAAAATACTGTATCTGAAACAGGGCCCTAACATCAAGTTACCTTCCATTAGGAATGTGGGAAGCACTCAACGACTGTGATACCATTTCCAAAATGATGAAACACAGCAATCAGTCGTCCTTTCCTTTTAGACTTTATGGAAGCAAATCTGGTTTTAGGCTAGTATCTAACAACTATCAATGCACTATTTCATAGTTTAAATATATGTCCTACTACATCAGTCGCCAATTGTTCGGGCTTCTGTCACAGAACAACAGTGGACTGACATACTAGGACATTTATTGTAGCTATGAAATAGTGCTCCGATAATGGTTAGGCACTAGCCGAAATCTAGATTTGCTATATTAAAGCATGAAAGGAAAGGACAACTGATTGTTGTGCTCCATCATTTTGAATACCGGCCCTAGCACGATACCCTAAGGTAGGAATTGCTATAAAATCAATTACCAACTGTGTTTTAAAACAATTGACAATGAAAATAAGATGAAGGGAGTACTAACTACTTTAAACAAACTTTAAAAGAAGAACGAACTGATGATTTATATTAAAATTAGTCTTCCTACACAAGAAAACCAACAGGCTGACAATACGAATCTAGTATGATACAAAATTAATCAGCACAAATATGTCACCAGGGAAGGATAATAATTTAAATTTTACGATGCAGTGGGCAATTGCTCTAATTAAACTAAAAAGAACCTATCTTCGTATTAGGAACCTAACGGCTCTGTGGCGTCGGTGTATTCTTGTAATATAGTAAACTTCCACCTGAAGAGCCGGTGCCGCACAGTATACCCACCAATTTCTTATTGTTTCAACGGTCGTGACGATGTGGGTCAGCACGGGATCTGCACCACCCTGGAATCTGCAAATCGCGCTATTTCGCCAGGACGACGACCCAGCACAGAACACGAGAATGATCGCCTCTTCAGCGATCGAACAGTTGGAATCTCCTCTAAGACGACATGTCCAAGAGTATTTTCCATCATGCGTTCCTGCACGCGACTCCAGTGTTTGCGCACGTACGGCAGCCCTCTAAAAGTTTGTTGAGGAAATTCCTGTCCGACGTCAAGAGGCGACAGGCGAATCAGAGTATTGTTCATGCAACTCATAGTTTCCTCCACGCCAAGTGAATATAAAAGGAACCCGTTCCCACAGCATCAGACCTGGCTAATCCAAGAGTGGTTAGTTCTCTCCAGATGTCATCAGGTGGCAGGCCACGATTAAGACTCAGTCTCACTAGTCGGGAAGTAGACAGTCAACATCACAACACCGTCCTGGTTGGAGTGACAGCAGAGACCTGCAAGCCGAACTCCCGTGGCCCTACTGGCTCTGACAGGCGAGCGGACTGCCCCATTATAACCAACGTTGTGTGTTCCCCAACTCCTGGAAGAAGCAACATAAGTTCAGACAGACGAACCCCGAACATTTATCAATACAACACTCAGAATGAAGTCCAGTAATCAGAGTTAAATAAAGTGCTGAGATTCATGTGCCCCACATTTCTCCAGTTATGACAAGGAGCAGATAGTGTTAGCTTATTAATGGAAGAGGGTAACTTTCCAATTCATTCAAAAGAATAAGCTTCTCATACTGTGCAAGTTAATGACACGTTGTTCCACCTCTGGCCCTTATGCAAGCACTTATTGGCACTGATTGACAGATTTATTGGATGTCTTGTTGAAGGACATCGTGCCAAATTTTGTCCCATTGATGTGTTAGGTCGTCAAAATCCCGAGCTGATTGGTGCGTCCTTACTATGATGCTCCAAATGTTCTCAAATGGGGAAAGATCTGACGGCATTACTAGTCAAGATAGGGTTTGGCAAGCATGAATTCTTAGAACAACCTGAACGGCATTCACGACCACATTAGGTTCACGATGGCAGTGGAGATAGATGGTGCGTTGCCCTTCCTTGACATCTTCTTTTGCCAAAAAATCACTGGTTTTTCAGCCACAGAGTCTACAGAAAATTCACACACACGATCAGTATCTGTACGTTCTCAGCCACGACCATACTGCACAAAAACGTGGCGTTCTGAACACCTTCGTCCACCAAGTTAAAGTCCTCTCAGACGCTGAAAGTCTTCCACTTGAACAAAGCCACGCCCGAAAAGTCTTCCGGGAAAATGCCTACAGTTATCGCTAGGTATCAAAGCGTACTTCTGGTGAGAAGCGCATGAAAAACACCACCGATGAAGAGAGCAATAAACTTGCGCTTTTGCCTTTCTGTGGCATGTGTCGGAAAATATTTGCAAACAAAACATTTTTATCAGTGTTCAGCCCTCCGTCAAAAATATGGCAGCTCGTGCCTGTGAAGGACGGTCTGGGCCTCAGAACGGCAGGAGTGTACAAAATACCATCTCAGTGCGGCTGTTACAAAGTCTGTCAGACGGTATGCACTGAGGAGCAATGCTTATACCGAATACGAGAGGAGATTACGTCTACACTATCCGGAAAAATCAGCCATTTCAGAAGATGCTTTAGAAAATCGATGCCTAATTCTATTCGACGAAACGTCTGTTTTCATATCACCATCAGTAAGTATGTCCCATTGGTGTGTTAGGTCGTCAAAAACCGAACTGATTGGTGGGTCCTTACCATGATGCTCTAAATGTTCTCAAATGGGGAAATACACTCCTGGAAATGGAAAAAAGAACACATTGACACCGGTGTGTCAGACCCACCATACTTGCTCCGGACACTGCGAGAGGGCTGTACAAGCAATGATCACACGCACGGCACAGCGGACACACCAGGAACCGCGGTGTTGGCCGTCGAATGGCGCTAGCTGCGCAGCATTTGTGCACCGCCGCCGTCAGTGTCAGCCAGTTTGCCGTGCCATACGGAGCTCCCTCGCAGTCTTTAACACTGGTAGCATGCCGCGACAGCGTGGACGTGAACCGTTTGTGCAGTTGACGGACTTTGAGCGAGGGCGTGTAGTAGGCATGAGGGAGGCCGGGTGGACGTACCGCCGAATTGCTCAACACGTGGGGCGTGAGGTCTCCACAGTACATCGATGTTGTCGCCAGTGGTCGGCGGAAGGTGCACGTGCCCGTCGACCTGGGACCGGACCGCAGCGACGTACGGATGCACGCCAAGACCGTAGGATCCTACGCAGTGCCGTAGGGGACCGCACCGCCACTTCCCAGCAAATTAGGGACACTGTTGCTCCTGGGGTATCGGCGAGGACCATTCGCAACCGTCTCCATGAAGCTGGGCTACGGTCCCGCACACCGTTAGGCCGTCTCCCGCTCACGCGCCAACATCGTGCAGCCCGCCTCCAGTGGTGTCGCGACAGGCGTGAATGGAGGGGCGAATGGAGACGTGTTGTCTTCAGCGATGAGAGTCGATTCTGCCTTGGTGCCAATGATGGTCGTATGCGTGTTTGGCGCCGTGCAGGTGACCGCAACAATCACGACTGCATACGACCGAGGCACACAGGGCCAACACCCAGCATCATGGTGTGGGGAGCGATCTCCTACACTGGCCGTACACCTCTGGTGATCGTCGAGGGGACACTGGATAGTGCACGGTACATCCAAACCGTCATCGAACCCATCGTTTTACCATTCCTAGACCGGCAAGGGAACTTGCTGTTCCAACAGGACAATGCACGTCCGCATGTATCCCGTGCCACCCAACGTGCTCTAGAAGGTGTAAGTCAACTACCCTGGCCAGCAAGATCTCCGGATCTGTCCCCCATTGAGCATGTTTGGGACTGGATGAAGCGTCGTCTCACGCGGTCTGCACGTCCAGCACGAACGCTGGTCCAACTGAGGCGCCAGGTGGAAATGGCATGGCAAGCCGTTCCACAGGACTACATCCAGCATCTCTACGATCGTCTCCATGGGAGAATAGCAGCCTGCATTGCTGCGAAAGGTGGATATACACTGTACTAGTGCCGACATTGTGCATGCTCTGTTGCCTGTGTCTATGTACCTGTGGTTCTGTCAGTGTGATCATGTGATGTATCTGACCCCAGGAATGTGTCAATAACGTTTCCCCTTCCTGGAACAATGAATTCACGGTGTTCTTATTTCAATTTCCAGGAGTGTATCTGGCAACATTGTCGGTCAAGGTAGGGTTTGGCAAGCATGAAGACAAGCAGTAGAAACATTTTCAGTTTGCGGGCGGTATTATCTTGCTGTAACGGTGTCTTGCTATGCGTGGCAACAAAACGAGGTGTAGAATATCGTCGATTAACAGCTGTGCTGTGAGGGTGTTGCGGAAGACAATCACAGGGGTCCTGCTAAGAAATGAATTGGCAGCCCATACCATCACTCCTCGTTGTCGGGCCGCATAGCGGGCCACCTTCAGGTTGGTCCTCTACTGCTGTTCAGAGTGCCTCCAGATACGTCTTCGACATAGAATCTCATAGACTGGAGTGGAATTGTCTTCGGTGAGGAGTTCCACTTTGAACTGAGCTCCGATGACAAGCAAAAGACGTGTCTGGAGATGCCCTAGTGGGATACCAACTTAACTCTTATCCGCCATACGGCCTCTCAGCCAGGAATGATGGTATTGGGTGCAATTTTATTTCATGGCAGAACTGCTGTGGTTCAAATGGTTCTAAGCAGTATGAGACTGAACATCTGATGTCATCAGTCCACTAGAACGTAGAACTATTTAAACCTAACTAACCTAAGGACATCACACTCATCCATGCCCGACGCAGGATTCGAACCTGCGACCGTAGCGGTCGCGCGGTTCCAGACTGAAGCACTTAGAACCGCTCTGCAAGACTCCTTTGGTTGTCATCCGCGGCACTCTCAGAGCACAACTGTGCTTAAACTGCTTTCTACGCACTCTCTTTGTGCTCTTAAGAGTAAGCCATCCATTTCAGGAAAATAGCGCCACGTACACACGGCGGTAAGTCTCCGCTGGTGGTCTTCGTGCTTCCTAAACTTACCTTGGAGGCAACGACGCCATGTCACCTCCGTTGAGGGCGTTTGGAGCAGTATGGGCAGGGACCTCAAACCAGGTCGGAATTTCGACGATATAACATGCAGTTGGGCAAAATTTGCCGCGATATTCCTCAGGAGGCCATCCAACAAATATATCAGTCAGTGCCAAGCCGAAAGGCCGGAAATGGACCAAAGTGTTACTGAATTGTTCGATTTGTGAATTTCTTTCTCCTGAATAAATCACCCAATTTTTCTAAAATTGTAATCATTTGTTTGTCTGTACATGTGTAATTCGTGTAATTCCTGCGCGGTGCGTCTATTTTTTTTTTTCCTTAGGACACATTGACTTAGGAAGTTTTGAAGATAGGGGATATTTTCTTCTTTTATAGTTTTAAAAGTCAATGTTCTTTTTCTGTTGTTCATGAGCCCTCTAGTTCTTCTTCAACACAGATCATTTTTGCGATGTAGCTTACTCTTGGTGCAATAGTTAATAAAATAAAGTATTGTCGGGCTCCCAGCTACGGCAGGCGGCTAAAATCCCACGAGCTTTGCACTGAGTTCTCCCTCGCTATTGTCAAGTGGTAAATGATTGCCGTGTCGCAGTGGCCTGGCCGTTATGTAGCCGCACTGCTGGCTGTGACGTTACTGGTGCTCTCTGCCTAATCAAATACGGTAATGTTTTCGTCCTGCTTCCGTCGCGCTCTCTTGAACCTGATGATGGCCGGGTCCAAGGCTGTGCTGAGCTGCAAATCGCCATCCTTATTCATGGTGATATGAAGACAGACGTTTCGTCGAATAGTATTAGGCACCGATTTTCTAAAGCATGTTCTGACATGGCTGATATTTCCGGATAGTGTAGACGTAAGCACCTCTCGTGTTCCGTATAAGCATTGCTCCTCAGTGCGTACTGTCTGACCGACGTTGTAACAGCCCCACTGACATGGTATTTTACACACTCCAGCCGTTCTGAGGCCCAGATCATCCTTCACAGGCATGAGCTGCCATATTTTTGCTGGAGGTCTTAACATTTACAAAAGTGTTGTGTCTGCGAATCTTTTGCGACACCATGCCACAGAGAGGCAAAAGGGCAAGTTTCTTGCTCTCTTCTTCGGTGGTGTTTTTCATGCGCATCTCACCAGAAATACCCTATGATACCTGGCGATAACTGTCGGCATTTTCCCGGAAGACTTTTCGGGGGGTTGCTTAGTTCAAGTGGCAGACTTTCAGCGTCTGAGAGGACTTTAAATTGCTGGACGAAGGTGTGCAGAACGCCACATTTTTGTGCCGGATTTTCGTGGCTGAGACTGTACAGATACTGATACTGAAAAGCCTACAGGTTTTTCGGCAAAAGAAGACATCAAGGAAGGTCATCGCACCATCTATCTCCACTTCCATCGTAAACCTAATGTCGTCGTGACTGCCATTCAGGTTCTTCTAAGAATTCTCCCAGTTTATTAAGTCCATGAGGCCAGATGATTAAAGTGTCGTCGACTCCACAAGATCTTACCACATTTCTCTTTTCCGGTGTATCTAAAACAAATACTGAGTGTGTGTTTACATTGAGCATATGTGGTGATCCCATTAAATACACATGTTTTGGCCAACTGGAGCAGGTGGCTAGTAATCGAGTCGCTTCCACAGCCATACATTTTGTTTTTTTACCAAGACTTTCAGGTCTGTGTCAGGTGCTAAACCGACATAACACGTTTCAATCCATTGGCTCTCACAGAAAGATGGACTTATGATGGTATAAGGTAGGTTGCTCCAGCAACACACTGGATGGTTGAAATAAAAGACAGAGGCGGTGTTCCTTGTTGGTAAAAGTGTGGAAGACATCGGAACATATGGAAACTGGAATAGTTTACAACATTGTGGAGCGTTTCTAAACATCTGTCCCAAGGTGGTGCCCTCTACGTGTAATCTCGTCTTCCACGGTGACTGGGTAGCAGATGTCTCGGTGTTCCGTTTAGAAGAGACCAATACCTCATATTGGTGCTGTATATTGTTGGTGGTGTATATTGCACCCAGATATGTGGTCACTGTTTTAGTGTCTTACGTCGTGGTCATCTTGACCTTCGTACACTCCATGTTTCATTGCTATGGCTTACAATGCATAACCGTATGTGGACCAAGGAGGTATTCTGCAGAACTTAAACCTATAGAGCACGGATAATGTGCACCATCAGTTGTCAATCCCACCGTTGGAGGAGAGAAATGATTATCATGTACCCAGGTGAGTAACCACATTCCTGCACATTTTTGGCGTATTTTCATCAGTTTTACGTATTTTCCATCAATTTTCGTGATTTTACACAGTGTTCCTTACTTTCAACGCATTTTACTCAACTGATCGAGTTCCAAACCACCGCTCTCGACGACTTGTCATGTCATTAAAGCATTTCACCATGTCCGTTTCGTGATGCTGTCAGCCAATGCCATTATTTTGCGAGTGCTATATACATGTGGACATATCGCTATCCCTGTTACGCTGCCTACATCAAATGACACAAATACTGTTTCGTATCATAAGAAATAACGATCAGCAGAGAGGCGGTGCAAAACTACATTCCTTAGGAGAAACACTTTATGAATTCGGTAAGATTTTGTTACAATTCATCATCTCTCCCTATGTGGATGCCAGTCACAAAGTATTCTCGCATTCATACGATAAAATCGGAGACTGAAGATCTCGCCAACACCTTTGACAATTACCGTCCCAGCAAACGAATCATATCCACAGCAGCACTCTGCCCTCTATTTGGAAACGAGCTGTCCCTTCGTTGAACCTATCGACTAAGGATCCTGTGCAACACTCTAGACAGTCTGTCTATGTATCTTGCTACTGTTCTTCTGTCTTTAACCAATCCTCCCTACAACATCGTCTCCGATTTGATTTGGAACTGACCAGAAGTAGGAGAACACTATGTCTGCTACATTCGACGTCTCGTGAAGGAACAGAAAGAGCTGAGTTCCATGTAATCAATACACTTCACTATTTTGTTTTCGTAAAGAGAGTAACATGTGTTCCAAACTTGCATAACCGACTGATGCCAGTGATATAGACGGTATTCTCATTCCAATACTGTAACTACCGTTCTGCAAAGACTGTTCCGCACCAGTCTTACTCACGCCACCCATACACTTACACACGATCTCTCTAGATGCACGCGTAATGAGGACGTTAGCAGTCCTTATTACTGTATCCGAGATACGAACCTGATACATTGGAGAGTGTTGTCGTGATACAACAGAAGGTTAAGAAGAAGAAGAAATGTGTGATTTATGCATGAAGGAGCTCCAGATAGAAGGAGTTTGATAGATTGAACGTAATTCACTGATGCTATCAACTCTGTTGTGTTGTTGTAGTGTTTGGATTCCATATCAAGAAGTTTTTGAAAAGGGAGAAATGATGATAGAACATAATCACACACTGCTAAGGCTACCCGGCTGTGCACTTAAACATGCTATAAAGTTAAAGCAGGGTGATTACCGATATATTAGTCGCATCAATCTACCGTTAAATCCTATCTCGTTAAAATTTCCCTCAACCCATTAATCCATCAACTTTCCATCATCTTTAACGGAGATCTTTAGTCAGTTTAGAGCAAGATGGTTCTCATTTGTAGGAAAGCATCAAAGACAGCAGCCAAACTGTGTATATTCCTATTACCTCACTAGACATACTGCAGAATGTTGTTGGAAACCATGCAGCAAGTGTTTTGTAAGATATTTGTTAGGTGACTCCGCTTGGTTTCGATTGGTAGAGAGAACAGAGAAGTACGCTGTAAATACTGTTTACTTGTAAATAATGGATTTGACCTATCAGTCGTCATTTTTAAATTTTAATAGAACATCTATATTTCAGCTAGAAACTAGCCATTCTCAATGCACTATCATTTTTCATGAATGCATGCAATGCCTGTTGGTCGGGCTTGTTCAAAATTGATAGTGATCAAAAATCATAAGGCATTGACAAAGGCTAGTTTCTACTGAAATCTAGGTCTGCCAATAAAATTTAAAAAGGACGTCTGATAGCTGAAATCTCTTATTTACATGTCAATATAACAGTCGCTGCGTGCAACAGCTTTCTGAACGGAAGGTAACCTGATGAAATACTGTTTAGTTTAAAACACTTAAACAGTCTTGCACAGGTGAAACGCATGAGTAATTCGGTAGTTTCATACTGCAGTCCCCAACGTGGTAATACAATGTTCCTTAGCTAAGCAGGATGTTTAGTTTAATGGTGTTACGGACCCTTCATAAATATCTGTAAGATGGTTGCTGATAACTATGGGATACTACCTATGCTTGTGATCCGACATATATAACTTTGATGCTCTACATTTGGTGGTCATCCACATTGAAGAATCTATTCCAGCTGCTTATCGCTGTCCACGATCAGTTACTATTTTCCTGGTTCCCAGTGCTTCCATGTCGACTTTTTCTCGTGTTCCTATTGCTGTCACACGCTCGTCCTGAACCAAGAAGACATGTAAGTACTCTCTCATACTGCCTCAGTTTTCCTTCAAAAAAAGGAATGTATCAAACTGCTTCTGAAACAACAATGCAAGAACCCTCTATTGTGACTGATAGTCTGTGGGATATTGTCTTCCTCCAGTACAAGCGACAAAACTTTACACAGGTCCGTGGAAGCGCCTTCGATCTCTGGCGCCTCCTACAACGGCACAGTACGTGTATATTTAATCATATCACCACACATGCTCGACGTCAACACGCAGACGGTAGTCCTTTTCGATGTATCGGATGGGAGAGAGGCTGTGAAATCTTATGGAGTTGTCTACCAGGTGAAGTTAACAAGCTTTTTATATTCTGTCGTTTTACTCCGTTGGAGTTATAAAAATAACGTGGAGAGAGACAGAGAGAGAGAGACAGAGAGAGAGAGAGAGACAGTGTGCTGTAAACGGATACTCTGACACCGTTCCACTGTCGTATTTCTGGAGCAGTAATCATAAGAAAACGATGAAGGAGATTGGGTCTTGTACAGGGGGGGGGGGGGGGTGTTTTGTTTATAGAAAGTAATTGGATATCGATGAACTATAGGTGTTATAGTTCCCAATTTCTTTCTTGCAGTCCACGTATACTGTGCAGAGTTGTGAATTTCCTCCTGTACTTTAGTGTCCTGTTTTTTTTGGTATGATATCTCTCTACCTAGTCAGTGATAGGTGGAGGACTACACAGTCTTCTAACTAATGGAACAGTGCTGTCGGAACGTGATGGGATTTAGAGAGAATTAGCAGGAGTCTGTGACTTCTCAGGAGACATCTCTTACTCGTCGGAATCAGGATGATTCAAATGGTGTATATCGAAGACTGGGGGATTACTGAGAGTGCAGCAGGTAAGCGATACTCTGCCGAAAGGGGAGTTGAGAGATGAGCTCTATACCGGTTCTTCTGAGTGTTGCAGACAATCATATTATCACCTTTCACAAACTTCTCAGGAAGTGACTACATTAGGAAACTAGAGGCTAATGTGATGGTTTTTACCCAGAGACATTCGCAGCTGAAGTTCCGTCTTTTGTTTTTTCAATAAATAATAGTCGACATTCTTCCGTGAGTTTTGTATGCTTGTAAATGGATGGTCTGACATCTTAATAGGTAGAATAAATATACATCTACATCTACATGTAACATACTAGTTCCTAGTAAACACGTGAGCGTCTGTCACAGGCAACTATCGAATGTCAATGTAGCGTAAGTGAATGTAATCCACATTCGATGCCTTCACACACGAACCATAGAGCTAGGTACTCGGGAAAATATTCTCTGCCGCGGCATTGTTGGCCCCTCCGTTTGAGCAGTGGCTTGTCAGATATTGCAGTCTGTACTGGTATCACCTGTGTTTGTGGGTAATTGCGTTAATCACAATTTTCCAGATTTGCAGAAGACGAGAAGTGTCCTGGAATTCATCACTGTATTTCACGTCTTTTCCAGACCATGAGAGGTGAGTACACGGGCATTGCACTTTCTTCATTTTTTTTTTCCTTTTACACGTCTGTTTGCATATTCCGCGTGGCACCTTCGCTTTCTTCAGCGTCCTATTTTTAGCGGTTTCAACTTTACTGGAAGAAATCCAGGTTCACACATTTATCTGTTCTCATTTGATTCATGTATGAACACACAGAGTGTCTTTCTTTTGTAATCGTCTGCTTCTTTTGTAATTTTAAAACTGTTCTTTCTAGTGCAATGGTCAAATTTGCAATAGCTATCTGAATTGAATAAACTACTGAGTTTCTTCTTCAGCTATCTTATTTAAAGTTTTTGTCTAATTTTACGACTTTAATAATTCTACTATGGAACTAAATGGCCTGATACTTACAAACAAATCCTTTTTTTTCCCTTTTGGAGCAATAGTTCTTGATATACCACTGTTCTACTCTCATCTCTCAATGAAATGCCACATGCCTAAGCACAAATTGGGTACGAAAAGGAAATCAACGGAAACCGCTGGAATCACGAAGGAGAATAACAGTTCAGCATTAGGCTGGAACACCAATCAAATAGTTTATAGTTTTTATTACACTGAATACCATGAAGTTGTACTGTTTACACACCATGAAACTGAAAACTCATCATACATGTACTAAAAAAAAATTAATTCCTTATCTTACTCTACATAAAAACCTATAAGACATATTTCTTGCTAAAGAAGGTAATTCCCTCGGATTTGGTATTATTTATAACTAACGTGATCTTCTTCTTATCATTTTCACATTACACATTGTACGCACGAGTAAGATTCTGTGCATTTTGGTTTCACAGCTTAGGCTCTATATGTTATATTACTTATATGTAATCCACTAAGGCCACATTTTACATCTGACATAATCACTACTGTTAACTTCACTATAAAATGCGAAGTTAACATTTGCGTCTCTTACTAGCATTTCTCATGTAAGAAAACTATTTTCCAAAAAGGTTTAAAATAGATTTCTGTTCCCACTTAGCACTTAAACAAATTATTTACGAATCATTTGTTTGTTAGAAAGAAACTAATTTTTCTTTCGTGTACTGTCAATGACTTTATATGCATAGCATAAAACAGAATTTTATAACGTAACATGGATCACTTACTTTCTCAAGTATATCTTAGTTCTAATACTATTCGCGTATATGAATAACCTGAAAATGACATACATTTGGCACCCATAATTGTATAGCAAGCAGTGCTTCACTTCTGCAAATACCAGACAAGACTTATCATGTTACATGCACATAAATTGTAAAACATACTAAAATTATCATTGAGAAAAGATAAGTGTTTGCGCATAGTAGACCATGAATGAAACTTCTAACTTAAATATGAACTTCTAATTCTAGGCTTCCCGTCTGGCCTACAGGATAGAAAAGTCACGTGACAATAGGCTTTAAGGGGAATACTTGCATATGATATCTATGTCCTTTAATTACTCATGGTTTGCTGGAGGAAACAAATGCTGAAGGTGATAATAAACTGGCTAACTCGAGCTTCTGTTGCTCGGACAAACATTCATATTCTTCGGGTTTTTCGTATATGGAGGGAGGACCACACATTGTGTCCTCGCGGTCTGAATAGTGAATGTTTGGTTTGTTGGGCTCTCAAGTGTGCGGTCATCAGTGCCAATACAGAGTCCCATTTTTTACACAGTCCAATTTTTTCATAATCCAATGTAGCCACTGTCACGAATGATGATGATGATAGTGAAATGATGAGGACAACACAAACACCTAGTCCCTGAGCAGAGAAAATCTCCAGCCCACCTGGGAATCGAACCCGGGACCCCGTGATCCAGAGGCGGCAACGCTAGCCACTAGACCAGGAGCTACGGACAATAGTGGGGGTGATCGTGCGTTCACGGCACGTGAGAACCCCTTGACAGAATCTGCCACGATGTGCCTTGGTTCTACACCACTGGCCATGAAAATTGCTACACCAAGAAGAAATGCAGATGATAAACGTGTCTTCATTGGGCAAATATATTATACTAGAACTGACATGTGATTACATTTTCACGCAATTTGGGTGCATAGATCCTGACAAATCAGTACCCAGAACAACCACCTCTGGCCATAGTAACGGCCTTGATACGCCTGGGCATTGAGTCAAACAGAGCTTGGATGGCAGGTACAAGTACAGCTGCCAGTGCAGCTTCCACACGATACCACAGTTCATCAAGAGTAGTCACTGGCGTATTGTGACGAGCCAGTTGCTCAGCCACCATTGACCAGACGTTTGCAATTGGTGAGAGATCTGGAGAATGTGGTGGCCAGTGCAGCAGTCGTACATTTTCTGTATCCATAAAGGCCCGTATAGGACCTGCAACATGCGGTCGTGAATTATACTGCTGAAATGTATGGTTTCGTAGGGATCGAATGAAGGGTAGAGCCACGGGTCTCTGAGCTGATAGTCCATGTTGCTGCAAACGTCGTCGAACTGTTCGTGCAGATGGTTGTTGTCCTGCAAACGTTCCAATCTCTTGACTCAGGGAGCGAGACGTGGCTGCGCGATCCGTTACATCCATGCGGATAAGATGCCTGTCATCTCCACCGCTAGGATCCAGCGTATTACCCTCCTGAACCCACCGATTCGGTATTCTGCTAACGGTCATTGGATCTCGACCAATGCGAGCAGCAATGTCGCGATACGATAAACCGCAATCGGGAAAGGCTACTATCCGACCTTTATCAAAGTCGGAAACGTGATGGTACGCATTTTCTCTCCTCACACGAGGCATCACAACAACGTTTCACCAGGCAACGACGGTCAACTGCTGTTTGTGTATGAGAAATCGGTTGGAAACCTTCCTCATGTCAGCAGGTTGTAGGTGTCGCCACTGGTGCCAACCTTGTATGAATACTCTGAAAAGCTAATCATTTGCATATCACAGCATCTTCTTCGTATCGGTTGAATTTCGCGTCATCTTCGTGGTGTTGCAATTTTAATGGCCAGTAGTGTAATTTAACTCGAAACAATATTCCTGTCATCCACAGTCAAACGGAATTGGCCACTTGGAAGGTTAGTCTTTGTGCCCTTCCTCTCAGGAACAAGGAATCTACAGAAAAAAAACTTCACTTCGAAACAAAGTGTCATTAATTCTCTTTAAAAAAATACCAGCAATAACATTCGTGGTAGCACCTCTCCCCAGTGTAACAGTGTTCGGAATTCAACTAACAACAGCACTGGCCGGTGCTGTACAATTTCTTATGTAGTCTCTGCACATAGTTTAGATTCACCAAAGACCTCTTGCCTAATATTAACATCCTTCTTGTACTGAAACACAGTACCACTCTGCAACTGTCACCAAGGAGCATGATGAAGTTTTTCACTTCATTTGTGCTTGTGGAGCATTCCTCTGTAGCCTCAAGTATACATTCATTGTAGTTTCCTGGTGGAGGCCAATTTAGCGGTGGCCCTGCGTTGGTTTGAGGTCTGACATTATGATTATGGTTTATTTGTTGTGACAGGCTTGGTGTTGTAATGACACAATTAAATAAAGATAGTGACACACATTTAAATACCCTCGCTTTTAGAACACGAATAAAACATAAAGTTTTTTCGTATATCTGTAAATTTCAGTTCATAGTGGAGTTTGAGATATTTGAAACTGGACGCCAGTGTTCGATCAATGCAATAAGTAGCACCATCTGTTAGAAACGTAAAGAACTATTTGCAAAAATGTCATTTTCCTTTATGAAGAAACTTGTAAATGCTTATTTCATTAATTTCGTGATTAATTGTTCCAAAAGTTTACTAATGTAAAATCATTAAATATGTAGTGAAAGCAAAAGCAGCATGCACAACAAAATACCATAGCTGTATGGGGACTCCACTTACCAGACAAGGACTTCATTTTTGTCATAGCTTTAACGGTATGTGGCAGTTTGTTGTTGTGTTATGTGCTCGGAATACAGTACTATTTGTGATGGTAAAGGAATAAACATGGGAAATTTACCTGTAAACGTGCCAATATATCTGGATATTAGAACAATAAGAAGGACGCTATGGAATCATTGATGTGACATTTCCATAAAATGAACCATCAACGAAGTGAAAGTTATCGGCCACCAAAACACGATCACAACGAGAACAATCCACCTAACCGAACAATCTATTTGTAAAGTTCAGTTTTCCAGGACATAAATATATTTTTATGATCGTTGTAAGCAATACCGTTCATTACAATCAGTAGAATGGATCCAGGTGTCACTTGGCGATTTTTGTGACCCATTTTCATTAAACATTTGGCACTTACTCTTTTGCCATTGCTGTAAACTGATCGAATTAAAAACTACATAGCATTTCTTGTACAACAAATAACCTTGCCCAGTTCATAATTTGTAGTTTAGTTGTGTGTGTGACAGTGTGAGAGACTACGACTGTATGTCACCGTGCGGCGCCGCGCCTTTGTCACGATAGCCACTGCTTCACGCAACATTGTTGCCATGCTCATAGGGACACGCAGGCTTCATGCCCTAGCTGCCGTTTCTGTATGTAACGTCATCCCGGATCATATCGATCGGTCGAGGACAACAAGAAATGCTCCAGGTTGTTGTCCGGTTGTTGTTGTGATCTTCAGTCCTGGGACTGGTTTGATGCAGCTCTCCAAGCTACTCTATCCAGTGAAAAACTTCTTCATCTCCCAGTACTTATTGCAACCCACATCCTTCTGAATCTGCTTAGTATATTCATCTCTTGGTCTCCCTCTACGATTTTTACCCTCCACGCTCCCCTCCAATGCTAAATTTATCATCCCTTATTGCCTCAGAACATATCCTACTAACCGGTCCCTTCTTATTGTCAAGTTGTGCCCCATGCTTCTCATCTCTCCAATTCTATTCAATACTTCATCATTAGTTACGTGATCTACCCATCTAATCTTCAGCATTCTTCTGTAGCACCACATTTCGAAAGCTTCTATTCTCTTCTTGTCCAAACTATTTACCGTCCATGTTTCACTTCCATACATGGCTAAACTCCATACAAATACTTTCAGAAATAACTTCCTGACACTTCTTCAGAAACGCTTTCCTTGCCATTGCTAGTCTACATTTTATATCCTCTCTACTTCGACCATCATCAGTTATTTTGCTCCTCAAATAGCAAAACTCCTTTACTACTTTAAGTGTCTCATTTCCTAATCTAATTCCCTCAGCACCACCAGAGTTAATTCGACTACATTCCATTATCCTCGTTTTGCTTTTGTTGATGTTCATCTTATATCCTCCTTTCAAGAAACTGTCCATTCCGTTCTACTGCTCTTCCAAGTCCTTTGCTGTCTCTGATAGAATTACAATGTCATCGGAGAACCTCAAAGTTTTTATTTCTCCTCCATGGATTTTAAAAACTGCTCCGAAATTTTCTTTTGTTTCCTTTACTGCTTGCTCAATATACAGATTGAATAACATCGGGGAGAGACTACAACCCTGTCTCACTCCCTTCCCAACCAGTGATTCCCTTTCATGTCCCTCGACTCTTATAACTGCCATCTGGTTTCTGTACAAATTGTAAATAACCTTTCGCTCCCTGTATTTTACCCTTGCCATCTTTAGAATTTGAAAGAGAGTATTCCAGTCAACAGTGTCAAAAGCTTTCTCTAAGACTACAAATGCTAGAATCGTAGGTTTGCCTTTCCTTAATGTTTCTTCTAAGATAAGTCATAAGGTCAGTATTGTCTTACGTGTTCCAACATTTCTACGGAATCCAAACTGATCTTCCCCAGGGTCTGCTTCTACTAGTTTTTCCATTCGTCTGTAAAGAATTCGCGTTAGTATTTTGCAGCTGTGACTTATTAAACTGATAGTTCGGTAATTTTCACATCTGTCAACACCTGCTTTCTTTGGGCTTGGAATTATTATATTCTTCTTGAAGTCTGAGGGTATTTCGTCTGGCTCATACATCTTGCTCACCAGATGGTAGAGTTTTGTCAGGACTGGCTCTCCCAAGGCCATCAGTAGTTCTAATGGAATGTTGTCTACTCCTGGGATCTTATGTCGACTCAGGTCTTTCAGTACTCTGTCAAACTCTTCACTCAGTATCGTATCTCCCATTTCATCTTCCGGTATCGTGATTAATTGAAAGTTGGTAGGAAATTTAGCCTTCAGAATACGCAATTCGTCTGGCTAAGGGACGATCACTGTAGTGGGTTTTACTAATATACTTCTCGAATGTTCCCTTCAGCTTCCCTGCTTTGGATTGTATACTTCTGGGTTAAAAACCTCTTCCCTAAAGCGCTCCTGCACACATCCTGACCAATACTTGCCCATGAATGCTTTCTCGAACTGGTATTACATCACGCAGTTCTCGGAGTTTCCAGCGCCCACAAGGTTGCCTCACGCTGTACATATACAGTGGTGAACTGAATTTTCTTTTAGTCCAGAACTTATTATGACATCAAGGAAAACGTTTATAAAAACAACTGGGTGTGGAGACTTGTTTTCGGTGTAAACACCTGAAATTGGCGATGCCTCAACAAGCTTTCTTATAACGGTATCGCTGAGAATCTGGATGCTGCCCCCATCGATTTTGTAGTGTATTCTGGGTGCCTATTAAGCAGCCTGGCATTTTTTTTTTCGGGCTGCTTTATGACTACCAAGGCCTGCCATCTTATTACATTATGCATTCTGTAGTGCTCCACACATACCTCTTAGCGAGCATTCGTGGCCACCACTGTACCGCAAAATTATGCTACCCAGTTGAGGTCACAGGCGCTGTTTCCCACGCAGCACCATGTGGTTTTGGGACTGCGTGGAGTTCTTTTGTCTGCTCTTTGTTGTTACATTTGATTTTCTTTGAGCAATCACACTTATTATCTAAAGATAAACATGTGAACTGGAAGTAGAGTTTATAATTTATGTCATAATTTAAAGCAGAATAAAAATAAGACAGGAAACAGCAGATACTGATTTTTCTTTACCAACACCACTTCTGGAAGGGGACTTGGTACTGAACTTCAAATCCAGCGTCCCAATGTGGTGCTACCGGTTGTAGTATTATCTGCATGAAGATCACTCCTCGGGAAAACTCAGTTTGTTCAGTCTAAGCAGATCTAATCTAAGTCAGTGTTGTTTGCTAGCGTGCTCTGTGAGATAATGTTTGTTAGGCTTCATAACAACTACTACTAGTACTAGGTTGGCTGGTAAACAAATTTTGCATGGCTTGGCAAAATATCCTGACTTGATATACTCTAACTACGCTACATGCTGATCTTACGTTCCTGTAAAAGAGATAAGTAGCTGCAGCTAACCTCTTTATTAACCTTGTAAAAACGTATTTACATAGTAAAAATAGTTTCTTTGCGTAATGTACTTGTTAATTTTGTGTATGTAGTGTAATATCCATTACGTCTTACTGTTATATATCAATACTGTTTGAATTAGTGCTTCCTTTTTATATCACATTTATATTACGTTCATATTAATACATTTACAATGATATGTTCATTTACATTACTACTTAACAATGATGTGGCACAACTTGACTAGTAGGACACATTCTGAGACATCAAGGCATCACGAATTTAGTATTGGAGGGAAGCGTGGAGGGTAAAAATCCCAGAGGGAGACCAAGGGACGAATACACTAAGCAGATTCAGAAGGTTGTAGATTGCAGCAGTTACTCGGAGATGAAGAGGCTTGCACAAGATAGACTAGCTTGGAGAGCTGCATCAAACCTGTCTCTGGAGTGAAGACTAAAGAACAACACCAACAACAACAACAACAACAATGATGTGTACGGATTCCTATAACGATATCTATCGATGGACTGTTCTAATTAATTATACTTTTAATTACATTCGTGCAGAATGATATATAAATGGCGATATTTGGATAACGTTCATATTACTAGTTGTGCATGTTTTATTTCTTTTAAATTATGGCCGGCCGAAGTGGCCGAGCGGTTCTAGGCGCTACAGCCTGGAACCGCGCCACTGCTACGATCGCAGGTTCGAAACCTGCTTCGGGCATGGATGTTTGTGGTATCCTTAGGTTAGTTAGGTTAAAGTAGTTGTAAGTTCTAGGGGACTGATGACCTCAGAAGTCCCATAGTACTCAGAACCATTTGAACATTTTTTTTTTTTTACATTATGTGTGTTTTGATGTTGTATAAGTGTTGTCACTGTCACTCAGTTCATCATCAATACTGAAGCTATTCCAACTGCCTGTGTCGGCTTTTGACTTCCGCACTTTCTATATTCATGAGTCTGTTTGTATATGTCATGTTCTGCTTTAGAAATGTTGTTATAGATTGCATTTAGCTATGTCCAAGTTACTGCCATGTCTCAGGACGATACGTTTGATGAAAAGTACTGGTGGGGTCACACATTTCACGAATACAAGCTGAAACAGGTGTCCCGCTGTACGGCTGCCCTTTGCAGCCAAGACCACTGGGTGTACATTAGTGACTTAAGCAGACACACAGTTCCGCTGCTCTGGAATGCTGCGAATTAATACTCTTCATATCTTCCAACTCTCTCTATGTTTGTTCACCCAGGATACCTGACAACAGTGATGCTTCAGCACTAGCGCACAGAATAGCATCTTTCTATTCAGTATTTCATTTTTCACTAACCTGCTTATCCTTTTACTCTAACCACTTTGTAAACTGTTTATAACTTCTTTGGTCTTGAGCGTCGAGGCAAGCCCATAGCGCTTCTTCAGGCTCAAGGACCATACCTTCTGTCCAGAGAGAGAGGTGCTGTGCTTACTGTGAATCTTAGCTTGAGCTGTCTACAGTGTACCAAAATCATTGGCTAAATTCTTTGCTGTATCGGGTATGCAAAAATTTCAGTTGAAATGTGTGGTGAACCAGTATCTGTTCACTTTGATAATTCCTTATCACATTCAGTATTTATTTGCTCATAGAACTCTTCGCCACTTGGTCGATTTGCGCAGCAAATTCCTTATCTCTCTCTTTAAGTGTGGTGTTTACTTGAGCAGAAATTTTCGTGGCCAAGTCTTTGTGATGTTCTGTCAGTGTATTATTTGTTTGCATTTCAAACCCTTTGTTACGTTGTGCAAGGGTAATGTTTACCTAAGGAGGAAAAAAAATTGTTCAAATGACTCAAATAGCTCTGAGCACTATGGGATTTAACTTCTGAGGTCATCAGTGCCCTACGACGTAGAACTACTTAAACCTAACTAACACAAGGACATCACATACATCCATGCCCGAGGCAGGATTCGAACCTGCGACTGTAGTGGTCGCGCGGTTGCAGACTGTAGAGCCTAGAACCGCTCGTCCACACCGGCCGGAACCTGAGGAGAGATTTTGTGGCTAATTCCTGATTGTGTGTATTGATAATTGCTGCTATCTTTCTCAACTAATTTGTAAGTGGATCTACCACTAGTCTCTGGCATTTGCTCAGTACGTAATCACTGTGCATTTAATTCCAATTCAGAACCGGAGGGATTCATTTCCTCTGCTGCCAGATCAGCACTGCCACCGCCATCGACATCAGCTTCAATAGTCATTTCCTACGGGATTCGTTGTTACTATTTTTCCAGTTTCTGTCATACCACAAAATAAGCGAAGTTATTTAAAACTCGTTTTTATTATGGTACGAATGATAACTGCTAATGGACGCTTCTACTTAAAACAGCAGACTGTCATCTACTATCCGTCGTGCTTCAGCACTGCTTAAAGCCTGTCATCTTTGTCACGATCTTTCTTAACAACGTAATTCACAGACTGCCAAAGGTAAATTAACGAGTTGTTTTGTGGCAAGGATAATGCTTTGATACATCGTTAAAGATCTGTATGAAACAATGTAAGAAATGCGCTCTTCGATTCGTTAACTCATGTATCTACACCCTTTTGTTTCGGGAAGTGGTAGCGTACGGACGTATGCTCGGATCCAGCGTACCAGCATTATTAAAGATGTGTATTTTAACAGTTCATCAAAAGCATTATAAAAAGTAATTAGAAAAGGAATATTTATTCTCACGGTTATGTGGTCAACTCGTATCTGTTCATCATTTTAGTCTCCGCCGAGAACCTGCATCAAGAGGTTCAGTGGAGTTAAGAATAATTTACGCGGTATTCGGAGGAGCGTTCCTGCATCGACCCTGTCACAGTCAACACTAAACACAATGGAATTAACGTGAAGATCAACAATTTCATTAGTTGCAGTGATTATTTGGTACCACACACTACTGGAAACAGCAGTATGTAATGCAAACTATGTTTACTGATGTTGAATATAATGATATTAAAAGGTCTGTTGATATTGGTAACAGTTAAAGTTCATCCAATATTGTGCACAGATTCATAAGTAACTTTCAACTATTCTTTCCAATCAATTTTTTCGATTATTCAAGCAATTTTTGATCCATTTCCATTGCCACATACCCATTCAACATAATATATAATTACAAACAATATTGAAATGTTACATATCAAATCTCACACTGGGCGCCAGATGCGGCTTTTACTCCCAGTCTATCAATGTGATTGCTCAACTGAATTTATCTCAAGGGGCGGCATAGGTTAGCATATATTGAAGTAAGTTGTCTTCACATAAATGCATTGGTGCGATATGAAAGGAAGCCACGTTGAAGATGGACATTCAGCTTTATGAGAGTGCCGAATAGTGCAGTTTTTTAAATTTATCCTGCAACGATATACTCAATATCTATAGGAGTAGATCAGTATTTAGAGTCTCTCACAATAGGGCTGTAACAGGACTTTGAGTAGGCTGGTATGCGTTATTGTTTGGAAGTGGAGACTAATCGGATCCTCAGGATTCTCACAATAAAGTGTTACGTACGATAAGGAAAAATTATCGGGTAGCATATGTCAGGGGAATTCTGGTTTCGGAAAATGAAGCAGCTTACGAATGAATATTAATTGTGCTCGGTCGCTGGCCTCCGACAATCCACTTCCAACCTTCCCTACCCAGTCACTGTATAATATTAAAAATACAATTCACGTTAGGCATGTAACATGGAGACAGGATGTTTGTTCTCACTGAACAATTGTCTCGACAAAGTATAAAGAAATAGTTAATGTTACAAGGTCAAGTAACTTACATCTGCCCAGCTCGAGTTCTCAATAAAGAAAAATAACACGGCAGAAAGATGAAAAACGAACAAACCACTTGTCTTTTGTTTCGGCGATTTTTACATTCACAGTGAGTAGCTTCTGGGAATTTCGTAGTATTCACGCAGTTAAAAGAAAATATTCTTTGGTTCTTCGACGAGTAATGTCTTTCATTACAGGGTTTCCTATGAACAAATTAACTGTTATGTTGTCATGTGTTGTCTCAACATCAGTAAAATGAAGAGAAACTAAAAAATTGTAAAAACAGAGTTAACACTTCAATAAGATGTAGTCCGTCCGCCTCCAGCCACCAAACACACTTCCACACCTGTAGCAGACACTCGTATTTCTCTGTATTGTGAGCTACAGCTGAGAGAGCTCTTGAACCTCTTCACAGATTGAGGGCCACACTGCTGTTAAACATGTGCAGAGCATGGGCTAACAGTACCGCCAATTGCATGTTCCGTTTTTATTTAGAAGAATCTATCGAATTTTGAGAATGATTGTTTTGACCACGCCTTCAAGTATTCTTATTAAATACTTTGGCTAATATTGTTTGAGAAATATGTTGTAATTAAACTTTGTCTCTTTGTCTAATCCTTCCGCCACCCTGTTCAGGATTTAAGCTATCTTTTCTTGATAATTTGTGACCGTTATACCCAAGTCTGTATCTCACAATTATTGTGCAGAGGTGTTCTTTGTTTATGGACACACAGAAACGCAGTGATATTCTAAAACAGGAAATGTTCATAGTAAATGTTAATATAATTGCTGGAAGAGAATTTTTTGTCTGGAAGAACATTACCGATAAGGTGAAAATTATTAACTATAAATTTTATTTTATGGAATGTGAAGTGAATCCTACAGTAATAAATATTTCCCTTACTCATCCAGCGATCATGAAACATATGTAGATTAGGTCCATGTAGGACCTTTTACCAGTTGGAGTTTCCCTTTGTCCTCAAATGTAATATGACATTTTATAATTTTATTAGGCATACTTAGTCATATTCGATGTTTCAACTTATTTTGTTTTATCTGACTGCCATTTGACAACCACTAAGGATACGTCACACTCCTGGTCCCACAGTTTGTGCAGGTAGGAAAAGACAACCATTGTTTACGCTTGTTCATTGTATTATTATGTTTTAATGTGCGCTTCTCCCAACCCTCCCCCCCCCCCCCCCGCCCCCTCCCGCCGCCCATTTCTCTCTTTTTCCATCTTACCGTTACCTTTCTGTTGCTATTTTATCTACTTTTGCTTAGCGAGTGGAATGCAAGAGAGTAGGCTACCCACTAAAAAATTGTTTTATTTACGAACCAAACAATTGAAATGTCATGAAAAGGTATGGCATTCCAGATGAAATGTAAGTGTTACTACATGTACCACTGTCTATTTTTTTTGACAACTATTCTCTAACATATTGATACTTTATAATTTGGCTGTTTAACGGGTGACGTGTGGCAATGATGCTGTGGTGCCCAGTGACATGTTTATTCTATTATACCGTCGTGACTGTGGTTTATTGCGAGCTTCCGTGCGGTGAGCATGTGAATTAAGTTTCTATATACTTGAGTACAAGGAATGCACATCTATGAAAACGTGTAAACTCACGTGCAGCTGCGACATCTAGCGGACTTGGATTGAGGCTCATTTTCTTGCCGCCGCACAGCATTACAACTGTTTGTCTCTTCATGTTCATTATACATCTTTCAGTGGTGTTCTTTACACATCACAATTTTATTTATTTAACGAAACCGAAATTGCTAATGTTTGTGACTGCACTATCAAGTGTAATGGTGGAATATGTGTAATGAAACTCAGGTATGGATATGTTGTACAGTTGTTCATAGTGCTTTCTGCTTTTCATTTGTGTAAACTCAGTAAGGCCAACCACTTCGCTTCCCAACTTTCCGAGGTCCTCTCTATCCTTGATGATTTCCACACTGATTATTCTCTTTTCCCCACTGTCATGGAACGTGCCAATACCTTGGTTGCTCCACTTGTCTGTCTGGTCGCTTCCTTCTTCTTACGCCGTTCTTCCTATGTCACCATTCACAACAACTCCCATATCTTTTATCCCACTGCTGGCATCCCCCAGGACCCATCCTCTCCCCTCTCCTCTATCTCCTGCACCCCACGGATAAGCCCAAGCCATCCCCACCTCTCCACCTTCACCAATATGCTCATGACACCACCTTCCTGACTCTCTATCCTACCCTTCAACAGTCCCAACAGACGTTCCAAATCCACCTTGACCAGTTCACCACTTCGTGTAACCAGTGGTTATGTCGTCTCAACCCCTCCATAACCCAGGCAATCATCATAGGCCTCACCACCAGCATCTTCTGTCTCCATGATTTCTACCTCACCATTTATGGTCGTCCCATCCACCTCACCCTCACCCTGAGATACTTTGGCCTCATCCTAGACCATCACCTGACCTGGATCCCTCACATCCTGGACATCCAGCAAAAAGCCCATTCCTGCCTCTGCCTCCTGAAACTCCTGTTTTAAAAGGCCCTTCAAATCGTCGAACGCCATGCACTCCGTATTGCCTTCCATATCTGCCTTTCTACCCCCACACGACTCCTGTATAGCCTCATCTCCTTCCCCCACCTCCTCCTTTTCTTTTAACATCTCCGCATCCTTTACACTGTCTGCAGCCTTGATCACCCACATCCCCTGGTCTCCTCCTTCCTCTCCTCCTTGCTGAACCTCTATCGTTATATCCCTCCTTCTTTCCACCTCCACACCCTCCATCTCCTTCATCAGCGCAATTTCCAGCACCTTCATCTCCTGGATGTTGAACTTCACCGTGACATCTACCATTCCTTCCAACTGTAACCTGGTCTTGTTCCGTCCCCTCCCCAGGGTCCCCCTTTTCCTCTCCTTCTCCCAGAGCGGATTTTCCTCCATCCCCCATCCTCCTGAGCCCCTGTACCTCCTCCTCAACTGTGTGCCTTCTATGTCCTTCCGTCCCCAGCCCTCTCGCCCCAGCCTGTCTCTCCCCCCTCTCCATCCCTCTCCACCCCTCCCTTCTTCCGTTCTTCCCTTCTCCCGTATCTCTATGTCACTGGCAGATTCTGTGTTTGCTCCTCGTCATCAGTGTGCTACACCAGTGTTGTGTTTGGCGCTGTTCTCCTGTGCATCCAGAGCTGTGATTTTAGTTGTCTCCTGGACTTGTACATAGTGTTACTGTCAGAGATCGTTATGTGTTACGCCATCCATCTCTACTTTTAAGCTCTAGCCATACTTCGTCTTGTGTTCTTTTAATTGTCCCAATGTGAAGTTCTTTGTGCACAATACCTTTTAAGGTTTTTATCTCCATTTTACAGTCGCCCCCTTTTTGCCTGTTGTCTTCCATTATGTTGCCCCTTTTTATACTTATGTACGCCATATTTTCACCTTCGTAATTTTAAATATCTTCTATTCTATCATTAATTTCTTTCTGCTGAAGAGCAGTGCATGTTCTGCTGCCAGCCCGCACCAGTGGGGAATTGCAGTACAATAAAGAAAAAAAAATTAAAAAAAATTCGTGTAGTTAGGAGTGCAGTTGTAAATTAAGATACTTATATGTTCTTATACCTTTCTAGCTGTTGAGATTAGTCATTACTGGCCGAAATTAATTTTGTGATTAGAAGTAAACATTGAGATCCAAGACTGAAATTATAATAAACATTTTCCTAGAGCGCTGGAAGGTTTTTTTGTGACTGTCACAACTTATAAACAATAAAATTATTTTACGCTACTATAGTGTATCTTTTGAATATGTTTTCAAATTGATTTGGACTTGACAACATGCCAATAAATCTTTCAGATTCACATTAACGTTACTCCTGATACCTACTTCAGAAGTATCTTTGACTGGTTAAATGTTAATTAATCCCTTTATTTTACTACAAGAATTTAGTGCGAGGAATGCCACTGCGGGACTTAAATGCTGCGGGGGTTCCTAGCCGCGCATCCTGCCATCCGTCACGTAAGGCGATGAGCACCTGAGGCAAAAAGCTTCACGAACAGAGAAAGGTCAGTGGCAACTCGTCGGTCGTTAAGTGTGACTGCAGCGCAAACGAGCTCTTTGAAATATTTATTCCGGGCGACTGAGAGGCGAGAAAGCTGCTTATTATATTAGAGCACAGGCCGCCCCAGTCAGTTCCTCTGAGTACCTCTCCTGCCCGTCGTGGACGTAATAAGCGGGCCGCTTTTGCGTATTTGTATACAGTGTCAATTTCGCGACGAAAGTCCGAAGGCGGTGGCGGGGAGGCTCCTCGGGGGCCGGCAGAGCCGGCGGCGAAAGAATTCATTTAGGCCGACGGCGTCAACAAGGCGTGAATAAAACATGCGCCGCCTGTTTACCTGCCTGAGGGGTGAGGGGAGCGGCGGCAGATCAAAAGGCACCGCGCCTTCATTAAGGCGAGGAGGCCGCTGCGCGACAGGTACGGGGCGGAGGCGCGTCTGCGACGTCCTCTTCCACACGGCGAAACGCCTCCCAATGAATTACCTAGTCTCCTTCTCGTTTGCTTACGCGCTCTACATTCCGTATTGCCGTGCAGAGGTGTACAGCTCCAGTCTGTGTGATATTCCTACAGACATGTAGGTGCGTCACGACCCAAAGAATATATGTTACGATGAGTAGCGCGATTCTGAGGACCAATATCTATTTTCTGCAGGCCTAAAACTATACACGTTGAATGACTGATGTGATAGACAGCTGGTTGGTTGGTTTGGGAGAGGGGACCAAACACCGAGGTCATAGGCCTCTATGGGAGTACGGAAGGATGGGGAAGGAAATCGGCCACGCCCTTCAGTAAGATCCATCCCAGCATTTACCTGAACCGATTTAGGGAAATCATGGAAAACCTAAATCAGGATTGCCGGACGTGAGGTTGAACCGTTGTCCTCTCGAATAAGACTCCAGTGTGTTAACAACTGCGCCACCTCGCTTGGTGGGAGACAGTAAGCTGTGCGACGTACGACAGTAACAGAGTCACAGTCAAGGACTAAGTGCAGAGTCAAGATAAACAATAAGAAATAAACAATGAGCGTCAACAGCACGACAGCATTCGCCACGGTGTACTCGAAACATGTAAAATGGCCTGTGTCTCGACATTGTTTCTGGACATATGTTTATAGACACCGTTATCGTATTTTTGATTAGTGCCATTCCTCCAACAATATGGGACACTTCTTTTTCTAAACATCCATTACAATTGTGTGATGTGACAAGATTCTGACATGTGGAGACAAATTTTTTTCGAATCTGACATGTTTTTCCTGTTCCAGAAACAGACGCATTCTTTTTCTAACCGATGCATCAAGCTCTGCATCTACATATACTTGACTGCTCTACAGTTCATACTCAGGTTCCTGGCAAAGGGTTCTTTCCACCACCTTCAGACTATTTCTATACCGTTCCACTCTAACAGCGCGTGGGAAAAATGAAAACTTAAATCTTTCTTAGCGAGAAGTGATTTCTCTTATTTTATTATGTTGATCATTTCTCCCTATGTTAGTTGGCAGCAGTAAAATGTTTTTACATTCAGAGGAGCAAGTTGGTGATTGAAATTCCGTGAGAAGACCTCACCGCAACGAAAAACGCATTTTGTTTTAACGATTGCCATCACAACTCGCTTATCGAACCCATGCCATGCCACTCTCTACACCGTCTCGCAGTAATGTAAAACGAGCTGTCCTACGTTGAACTGTTTCAATGACCTCCGTCAATCCTATCCGCTAAGGATCCCATACATCACAACAGTACTCAAGCAGATTACGAACAAGCGTAGTATATGGAGTCTCTTTAGTAGATCTGTTACATCTTCTAAACGTTCTCTCAATAAAACGTAGTATTTGGTTTCCCAAGCCCACAACATTTTATATGTGATAATTCCAACTTACGTTGTTTGGAATTGTGGTTCCTAGGTATTTAGTCCAATTGATAGTGTTTAGATTTGTGTAACTTACCGTGTAATCAAACTTTAACGGATTTCTTTTCGTTCTCGTGTGGATGACCTCACACTTTTCCTTAGTGTCAGAGAATTATCTTTTCACACCATTTAGATATCGTGTCTAAGTCATCCCGCAATTGGTTTTGAGCTTCTGATAACTTCAGTAGAAGATAAATGCCAGCATAATTTGCAAACAACCTAATAGCACTCCTCAGATAATTTCCTAAATCGTTTATGTGAATTAGGAAGAGCAGACGTCTACAACACTTCACTGGCGTATGCCGGCTATCACATCTGTTTTTCGATGATTTTCCACCGATTACCATGCACTGTAACTTTTCTTAGACGTTAGTGACATGAAGCATTTATTAGTGCAACTATAGTATAGCTGAAGTGCATTCTTCAGGATGTACTCCATTCTCTATTCCGGGTGATACCGACTCAGCAGGTCACCACAGAAGTATTTTGTGAACTAGTGAACAATATACTAGGAGTGAATCAGAAATGTTTCAGTCTTTTTGACCTTTTATTTTTGAGTAACCAGGACCAAATCGCTGCTACGCGTTTTGAGTTTCCACCCATTATTTGACGCTTTGTTTAGATTTTACGTAGAAAACATCTGAAAATCGTGAAGTGATTTCTGTACTAATCTATCAGTCCATTTACTGCTTAAAACTGGCGTGTCCTTACAACGCTAGGTGTTGTTTCTTCACCATCCACAGCGAAGCTTTATTGAATACGTTAGCGCAAATTTTCTGTAAAATATAAAGACATAATACCGGAGATCACTACTACAATATATTAAAATAGAGATCATTTTACGGTTAATAAACTTGTTGCATAGCACAATCTGTATCTAAAAATGTAAACATGTAATACTGTCCTCAACCATAAGGTTGTTTTTAACCAATTAGTGTTTGAATGCGTGTGGTTCTGTTGTAGGTGGTGAGATCTTCCCCTCCTCTGCCGTAAATCCTAGAGTTTTGGGTCTGTAGTCCGATTCTTACCCATTTAGGCACTAGCGACATAATGTTAACTATACCTTATGTGGGTTGTTGCGGTCAGTATAAATGACAGCCCACTGAAACGTTTCAGCGCAAATAATTCCTGAACAACAGGAGATATTGAAAACCGAGCTTCTCGGATATGAACGCAAGGCAGAGGCCCGTGACGCCCCCTGGCCACGCCAGAAACGTAAGTCCCACTCAAAGTCACGCAGAGAACACCAAGTGGACACAGAGAAGCACAGAGGTGCCTCACACAGAGATCATCCCAGAGTGCCCCAGAGACCTAAAACACCAAGAAGAATCGCTCCTCGGCTTTTGGCAAGATAAATGTGCAGTTTTTTTAAAATTAATATAGATAAGGATAAAGGACAGGTACGAGGAATGGTAGTTTATTTCAATTTCTATAATAATGTTGTACAGTACCAACAACTTTAGTCTTGCTACTATGAAGAGCATCTTTCATTCATATTGACACAGACTCAGACTCATTCCTGGTTCTAACAACCAACAGCATTGTAGACATATAATAAAATGTACCGATATCTCTGTTGTACACTTCACAAATCTGTAATGTCCGATAAGAAATAATTTTTTGACTGTTGAAAGACTCAAGCCCTGATACAGTGTCTCCACTAGGACCACGTACTATAGCCACACTAACCCAACCATTGCCATGTTGTGCTGCGTCATTGTTCGTAAGTGTAAAATTTCGTACACATTCACAGAACACTACCTCGGTTATTTCCGCCCTTTTTATTGCTCATGAGAACCACACATTACATGTTGTACTATCACACAGCAAGACCTTCAGAGGTGGTGCTACAGATTGCTGTAGACACCGGTACCTCTAATACCCAGTAGCAAGTCCTCCTGCATTGATGCATGCCTGTTTTCGTCGTGGCATAGTATCCACAAATTCATCAAGGCGCTTTTGGTCCAGATTATTCCACCGCTCGAAGGCGATTAGGCAAAGATCCCTCTGAGTGTTTGGTGGGTCACGTCGTCCATAAACAGCCCTTTCCAATTAATTCCAGGCATGTTCGATAGGGTTCGAGTCTGGAGAGCATGCTGGCCACTCTAGTCGAGCGATGTCGTTATCCTGAAGGAAGTCATTCACAAGACGAGCACGATGGGGGCGGGAATTGTCGTCCATGAAGGCGAAAGCATCGCAAATATGCTGCCGATATTGTTGCACTATCGGTTGGAGGATGGCATTCACCCATTGTATAGCCTTTACGGCGCCTTCCATGACCACCAGCGGCGTATGTCGGCCCTACATAATGTCGTCCCACACAGCAGGGAATTTCTACCTTGTTGCACTCGCTGGACAGTTCATTTAAGGCATTCAGCCTGACCAAGTTGCCTCCAAACACTTTGAAGGCATATGCGACACTCATTGGTGAAGAGAACGTGATGCCAATCCTTAGCGGTTCATTCGGCATGTTGTTGGGCTCATCTGTACCGCGCTGCATGGTGTCATTGTTGCAAAGATGAAACTCGCCATGGATGTCGAGGGTGAAGTTGCGTGACATGCAGCCTATTGCGCAGAGTTTGAGTCGTAACACGACGTACTGTGTCTCCACGGAAAGCATTATTCAACATGGTGGCACTGCTGTCAGGATTCCTCCGAGCCATAACCGGTAGGGAGCGGTCATCCACTGCAGTAGTAGCCCTTGGGTGGACTGAGAGAGGAAAGTCATCGACAGTTCCCGTCTCTTTGTATCTCCTCCATGTCCGAACAACATCGCTTCGGTTCACTCTGAGATGCTTGGACACTTCCCTTCCTGGCACAAAGTAACAATACGGACGCGATCGAACCGCGGTATTGGCCGTCAAGGCATGGTTGAGCTACAGACAACACGAGTCGTGCACCTCCTTCCTGGAGGAATGACGGGAACTGGTCGGCTGTCGGACCCCCTCCCTCTAAGAGGAGCTGCTCGTGGCTGGTTGTTTACATCTTTGGACGGGTTTAGTGACAACTCTGAACTGTAAAAGGGACTGTCTCTGTGATACAATATCCACAGTCAACGTCTACCTTCAGGAGTTCGGGGAACAGCGGGATGCAAAACTTTTTTTGATGTGTATATATTATTTACTCTTGCTTCTTGTTAACAGTATCAGCTTATTCCATAAAACTGGCAGCTTTCACTCAGTTAATAGTAGCCAGAAATCCAATCTGTATTTGGATCACACTTCCTTAACTTTTGTGCATAAAGGTGTGCAGTATACTGCTGCATCCATTTTCAATAAGCTACCACAATAATTCTAAAATCTTAACAGTAATACAAGCACTTTGAAACCGAAACTGAAGATTATCCTCGTGGGTCACTCCTTCTATCGAGGAGTTCCTGGAAAAATTAAGATGATTCCTATATTACATTGTTGATTGCGTTTATTAAACTTGTAACTTGACTTTTTTTGGACACACAAACATTTTATTTTTTCTGTTATTACTTTTATGTTGTAATGTCATGTACCGACACGTTCCATGACCTTGTAAATTTACTCCTCAATTTGTTCCTACGGAACTGGACGTGTAAGTAAATAAATAAATCTGTTTCGTCTTTGTGGTGAGTAAAAGCAACGCCATTGCTGTCTGGCGACTTATTTATATTTATATTGATGAATAACTTGCGTACTCAGTATTGTGTGACAAGGAGAACCAAATAAACCAAAGGGAAATTAGGTTATGCATTTATGGTATTTTCTGTGTTATTAATCAAACAGACTTTTTATAGTATACAGAAAAATCTTCGGTACATACCTGGACTGGTGAATACCACAATTACTTTCATTGGTCAAGAATAAGCTAACGTCTTCCTGCACGTGGGTAATATTTTATGTGAAAACATGTAATGCTGCTTAAACAAAACAAACGATGTTAACGTTCCACATCTTTGATCTTCATGTCCACACATTTATTTTTCAACATAGTCACCCTGGCAAGGAACAAATTTCTCCCAACGAAGGACCAGTTTGTCTGACTTTGTTCACGCTGCCACAACCTCATCTCTGTTTTCACCTCCTCATCACTGTCAAAGTGAAGTCCTCGAAGGTGCTTTTTAAGTTTTCGAAGCAGGTGAAATCGGATAGGGTCAAGCCGAGACTGCATGTGGGATGATCGATGACATTAAACCTAATGTGTCGGATTCTTGCAGATGTGCAGCGCTAACCTGAAGTCTGGTATTGTCATTGTAAAGGAAGAGTGTGCCATTTGTGGACGAACTCTTTGAATTAGAAACTCGATTACAGCACATTATTTCTTATCCACTGAAATAGTTCCGTTACACACCGCCATGTTACATGCATTCGTAGCCCTTTCGCGGCAGAGGGCTGGAAATATGTAGAGATAAAGAATAAAGATGTAAAATTTCTTACATTTAAAAATCCTTAAGAGTTTTCATGTGATAAATTCGGAGGCACTAGTTTTCTGGACGCCCTCATATTATTTCAAGTGAATCAGCCTGATCAAGCTGTAGTAGAGAGGAAAGAATAAACAAAGATAAGAGAAGTAATTAATTCAAATACAAGGGCCAGTTCAAAAATTGGCAATTGCCTGGAAAGGACTTATTTAATCGGTTAAATATTAATTTAATAGTTGGATAATAAATTATTTTAGGTACGTGCACATTATATTCATGAATTTTTGTCAAGTAACTAACGCTTTTCTGTAAATTACGTTGGATGAACAACAAAGAATCCGTACACCATAAAGAAAAATTAAATCTACGCAGAGTGTATTTTCAAATACCAGCATTAACCCCGCCGGCCGGAGTGGCCGTGCGGTTCTAGGCGCTACAATCTGGAGCCGAGCGACCGCTACAGTCGCAGGCTCGAATCCTACCTCGGGTATGGATGTGTGTGATGTCCTTAGGTTAGTTAGGTTTAAGTAGTTCCAAGTTCTAGGAGATTGATGACCTCAGAAGTTCAGTCGCATAGTGCTCAGAGCCATTTGAACCATTTTTTGAGCATTAACGCCTGCTGAAATAAAAAGAATAATACGTGACTCGTAAACTTTTTGTCCTTATCTTTGACCTTACGTTAGCAGGTTTTGCACTGAATTGTAGTGGTAGTAATTTACAGTTCCAACTGGTAAAGAATTTTATTGCGCAGAATTTTATTTTTTATAGAAATTATTTGCATGTAGCGTAACATATGTAATGACAGCCGTCCATTGTTATACATTAAGTTTCGAGATTATTTTCATAGCTTGATTCAGCCAGAGTTGTATGCAGATACCATTGCAATGATATTTTGTGTATTTTTCTAAAAAGAAATAACTAATTGTAAAACTGGGAAATAATTTTTAAAAATCAGGGATTGTTTTCCAAAGTGGAATCAGATCTTAGACAGAAGTTGACGACGCACCACCTACAAAATTTAGATTTTACCTCGAAGCGCGACTATACGTGTTTCCTGGGATAACGGTAATTAATGTGTTGTTGAAATTAGAGCCAAGGGGTATGTGTAGTAACAGCTATCATGCATGAGCAAGAGGATGTTATAGTAGATGTTGAGAACATTGGTTTAGTCGTGGCTCAGCAAAGCCTATTGGCGGAAGACCAAGCTTCGATTAACGAGACGCTAGAAAATGTATCTCGCTGAATATAAAAATTTCGTACAAGATAGACAAACGACACTAAACGTGAAACTCAAGTTCACGCAGTAAGGTAGAGATGTCTAGTTGACAGAAAAACAAAAAAGATTTTATAAACGGCTGTTGAGAAAATACCTATTTTTGATCGAGCGCGAACTGCGCACCACTCCAAACGTTGTCAGAATCAAAAAGAACAAATCCTAGTGATGTGTGAACGACGTCGCATAACAATGTGCGTGACACCGAAGCGTGCATTGCTGGGATCGTGTCAAAAGGACTTAATGAAGAAAATACTAGCCTCGACTGTCGCATGGACAGCATGGACAAAGAAATCAATGAACCTGAATGTAACTTGCTAAATTGTACTTTCATTTTGCCCACAATTTTAACTTTCTAAAATAGCGAATTTATTTTTGCAATATTCAGGTCAGCTTCGATTAGTCAAGCAATACTCTTCTAGTAATCTCTCTGTGAAACCAATGAGGCCTGTGTGCATCTTTGACAAGCTTCCGCTCGCATTAGCCAATGAAGGTCATGCACAGTTGAAACAGGCCATGTGGCTGTGAGATTCGAATGGCCATTGTATTGCATGTTATATTGTGTTCTGGAGTCACTGTGATGTAAATGGTTCAAATGGCTCTGAGCACTATGGGACTTAACTGCTGAGGTCATCAGCCCCCTAGAACTTAGAACTACTTAAACCTAACTAACCTACGGACATTACACACATCCATTCCCGAAGCAGGATTCGAACCTGCGACCGTAGTGGTCGCGCGGTTCTAGACTGTAACGTCTAGAACTGCTCGGCCACGCCGGCCGTCTGATGCGGTTCAGTGATATGCAATGTTTAAGATTTTCGATGAGATCCTTCCAGTTACTTTGCCATGGTGATTAAGAGGTGAGATGTGCATCATTTCAGTAGTGTGATTATATATCTATGCACTCATTTTCCAATCATTCTCAATACAGAATATGTAGTGAGTTTTAATGTAAAGCAGCATCCATGCGTATAGTCACACAAAGGTTCACAGCTCACTCATCTTTCATAAGCTGAAAGTTGAATTATAGGATCGATTAATATCTATTGAATCTGTTGCGCTGTATGTCAGACTTCTCACCATATCCTGCATTAGAAAGGACTTATTGTTTCTTCTGAAAGTCATCAGCTGGAGAACTTGTAATTTTGTGGCTTTCACTAAACTTCAGTTCATATTGTGTCTACTGGGAGCCCATGTGGTTTTCATTATCTTTATGTAAGGTTCTGAGAACAATATATCAGCTAAATTAAATATTTCAATTAGTTACATTAACCACACTAGTCATTCATTTGTAATTGAAAATAAAATAACTACATCCTGAAATGCCACCGTCTTTATACATCAGCTACTACGTATTTTGTTTCATCTGTGGTAAGTCAATATGTGGTTAGTGAAATAATTCAATCACATTCTGCTGTTTCAACCCATGATCAGTATATATCTCACTTTGTGCTTAGTGTCTTACAGATGGAGAAAAGTGGATTATTGGATGCTGTTCTGGAAAGCAGATGATAATGGAAGAATACACGTTGTGCTTCTTTGTGTAATGGCGGTATATTTCGTACTGTATATGGCAGTGAGACATTCCCCATTTTCAGGAGTATGTGCAGATTTTACTTTATTGGTTTGATGAAGCATTACAGTATTAATTCTTTTCGAATCTGGATTCAGTAATTACAGACACTATGAGTCATCTTCATGGTACTGCTTTTGGCTCTAAGCAGTAACTGTACACAATTTGTAACTGTTGAATAAAGATTTGATGAGTGATTACTTACTATTTGATGCTCACATACATAGATATGCCTATTTATTTGTTAATGAGCACATTTAAGTAAATGTGTGTTTGTTGTGGCAACTTCCTTAGTTATAAGTTTATACAACATGTTTATAATTTTGATAATAAGCTATAAACATTCATATAACACAGCATGGCTTCATAGAGCAGCTCTTCCCCCAATTACTCATAACAGTAGAGTATTTCTTAATATAAAACACAGCTTACGTTTGGAAAATCTTGCCTCGCTACAGAACGTTGATGCTTCTGGTTTCTTCAATAATTACTTTATTTTTGATATCAAAACTCATTTCCTGTCAGTGTTCATCACTTCTGGCATCGATATCTTGTTCTGTCGTATCCCCATCTGTGCTAATAACACGTAATATTCCATACTAACCTTTTTGAAGCACTTTGCTAGGAATTTTACTATTAATTAGTCGTTTTTCCACTATGTGATGTACTATTAACCACAAATACTAGTAAGTGCTATTTTTGTAAGTAAATAAAAAGTGCTGAATTAATTTCTTTACCCCTTTTGACAGATCGTTTTCATAAATTTAAACAGAATCAGGATTTATGTGTGAGTGTAGGACAAACTTTGTTGATGTCTGCTCATTGTCAACAGATGTTGGTATGTTAGGAATTAGACTGAATCATAATAATACTTCAGAGAGATGAAGTCGTACTTGTTTATTTTCACGCTTGTTCCCTCTGCGTTTAACGGGATGTACCTGAAATCATATGAATTGCTCTGAAAGTAACTCGCGGCAAGGGTAAGGGTGCACACGGACGTGAAAAATTCTAGAATTAGTGTTGAATTTGCTTGGTCAGTTTAAAGGGATATTGAAAACATACATGAACATTTTATGGGGGCATAACAATGAAGAATAGTGAACAGCTTAAGGAATAGTGTGGAAAGCTCTGTCAGCATTGTGTGGACAGTTCTGCTAAGTAATCATGTTTCTGGTGGATAAATTCTCTGTTGCGCGATGTTATTTGTATTATGTTTCCCAAGAAGTAGTCATGCTCATTTGTATGTTTTTGATATGGCTAAGTTAACAACCAAGTTCGTCTCATTCACACCACTGAGGGTAACTACTAGACAGTCTGTTGCGCGAGCATTTCTTTAAGTGTTTCCTACCAACAGTTGTTCACGTTGATAAGGTTATTTTTGATAACGGCGAACAATTCAGATCAAAAGGTTGTAAATGTGCACTGCATTGCTGAACGATTAAGATGATTTACATTTCATCATACCATCTCATATCCCGTGTCATGAAGAAGACTGGTAAAATGTGCAGACTTCATTTCGAACAGTGCCACAAGTTGTGGAACTCATATATTCGTCAAATTTAAGAAATTATTAATGAATCGCCAACTGCTCCTACGTCTTTACGACCATTCTTAATTCTGAAAGATCAGCTTCCACCGAGTAAAACTTGTGAAAGTGTGTGGGTCCCAGCTTCCTCTGGTTTGTGACATAGTCATGTAATAAGATTAGCTTCGGAAAATAGGAAGTTAGTGAAGTCATTTACAGTACGACAGAAAGTCCTTAAAAAAAAGTCGCACAGACTATCCAGCAAACGACATACGTTGACATACTAATTTTTTCCAGTGTATTTGAGGCCTTATAGTAGGGAGAAAGGGTTCCCAACGAGTTGGAGCAGTTGTGTTACAGGTAGTGTTACAAAAAGTAGTGGTTTTTGGTGCTTACTAGAGTGTGTAACTGGAGCAACAGGTGTTGATAATTGGAAGTTCGTATGACTGTAGCGAGTTGCTTGTAGCGTGTAGAGTGTATAATAATGATTAATGTTTACATCAGTCCTCGTCATACCATTTTTAATGTGAATTTTGCTCATTATTCCTACATGCTTTGTACAGTGCGTTTGTACGATGACTTATTGATATTGGTCATTTCATGTTGCTCTTCTGTTAAGTCTATTTTAACGACATTCTGTGTTTGGACCATTAATTAGGAATCTGTGTAAATTATATTTTTATTATAATTTCACAAATACTCAGATGCTTGTCAAGTCTGAGATATGGGAAATTGTGTAACGAATTTTTTCGAAGATAGACCATATGTCATAAAACAATAATTTGATAATGTACACCATATGAGACTTACAAATTAATTGCATGTACGGAATCCCATGTGTAATTCCGAGAGACAGATGGTATGACAGAGGCTGATGCACTAATGCCTGAGGCAGGGGCTAATTAATCATCTATTGGCTGAAACTGCACGAGACTCTCTGTCAAGAGGTACACAGACAACAAGTACACTGTCAGTGGAATTGCACTCATCAGGTACTAATCCTGGGAGCACGTACCTGTACATATGAGGTACTAGCTGCATAAATATCACAAACAGTGGAAGATTATTTCCTAGGATCCCTCCAGATTCTTCAGCAGATTTACAGTGCTTTAGAAATACTGTTGTAATGGTCAGCCAGCATTGTACACTGGAACCAACATCCAGATGTTTCAGTGGATTTCAGTATACCCTCCTATTGTCAAATACTCCAACATAAGAAAGTTAATTAGTGTGTCCCCAGGAGCAGTACCATCGTAAATAGAAAGTGTCGTCTCAGTGTCAATCATTTCGTAATTCACTCCCCAGAACCTCAATATTTTACTAAAATTTCTTAGTAATGTTACAAAGAGAACTCTGTATGAATGCTAACAGAATTTGTCATTATTTCAAGATTTTATTTAGTTATGGATGCATTATATAAATCATATTACACATTCATTATTTAATTGTGAATCTCAAACAGCTTGTAAGAAGGTTAAACATGTCATATGTCTTGTGGCAAAGGAATTTAACTGAATATTTAGTATTTTTATTAATTTTAATCATTTTAGGTGAATTCCTCCCTGTATAATCTAATACATGTCTCACGCTACTGGTCAGTTACATATTGGAATAGAAACCTATTCAAAATTATAATTTTTATTACATCTCTTCATTAGAGGGTTTGTCCATACAAATTAACAACGATCATTTCTTTAAAGAATCAATTGTAAAAGTCAGTTTTCTATTTTACATATTTATGTATCTTGTTTTATAATCACTATAGTTCTCCACATATACGCAAATATTTAACAGAAGTAAGTGTTTATATTGCGGTCACTGTTTTACTCAAGCTTATATTCACTTAACAATTTTGTGTAAGGTGATGTGTGCACTTCATTAGTTAACTTTAGCCACAAATATAGATGGTTTTAATAATACATTCTCATTTTTTCCTTCATTTAAAATGTTCTTCAGTATACAACATAAACCAATCTTCAGTCTGACATAGCTTCCTTTTTCAGTGTTAGACAGCTCAGCATTGACCAATATGTTTTTAATTCATAGTAAGATTAACTGATGTTCTTTATTGGTTTTAAATATGATGCAAATCATTTTAGATTCAATGAGCACAGAACTTAGTCCCTAATGGATTAGCATTAACTAATAACAGACTTGAAAACTTTGCCATATTTATTAAAATATTGTTACAGTTATAGTTACCGAACTGCGATCTGGAAATCTGCGATTGTTTGATACGTTTCTTATTTTCAGAATATGACAGGATGTTTTTACCAGTTTGGAATGTCCTCTGGTGGTCTCATCCAGAGCATGTTCCACGTTAGTTCCAATTAACGAGCATTACATGCTCAAAGTTGATTGCCAAGCTGTGTTTCTAGTTTACCAACAACTTTTTCTTCATAAAATGCTGAATCTAACTTTTCAATTTTCAGCAGAGAAATCCTATTATCATGATTAAACGAGCCAAAATCTTTGAGTTATATCTCTGTTAGTATTTTTTGTGTTAAACTGGTTATATTAGCCAATGAAGGGCACAAATGAGCCGAACAGGCCATGTAGCTGCGGAGATTTGAATGGTCAGTGCATTGCATTCTGCTTTCTGCTCTAGAGTCGATTGAGGCAGTTCAGTGATCTGTAACGTCAGAGGTTTTGCTGATTTTTTTCAAATTGCTTTGCCATATGGCATGTAGGTCACATGTGTTGTGTAATCTAAATATTCATGGAGCTAATTTCCAATCACTCTCAATACAGAATGCGTAGAGAATTGTAACCTAAAGTAGTATACTTGCACATAACGTCACAAAGTCTCACTGATTTCTCGTATTTCATAAACTGGAAGTCGCCTTTTGGAATCGAGTAATATCTAGTCAATCCACTGCATCCTATATTTAGTCTTATCATCCAATCTTGCATTGTAAAGGATTTATTGTCTTTCTGAACGATATATCTGGAGAACTGGTAATACTGTGGTTTTTACAAGAACTTTAATTCACGGTACGTGTAGTGAGAGTCCATGCTGTTTACATGAGAACAATATATCATATAAATTAAATATTTCAGTTAATTACTTTAACAACACTAGATCTACATCTACATGGATACTCTGTAAATCACATTTAAGTGCCTGGCAGAGGGTTCATCGAACCACCTTCACAATTCTGTATATTCCAAACTCGTATAGCGCGAAGAAATGACACCTATATCTCTCCGTACGAGCTCTGATTTCCCTTATTTTATCGTGACGATCGTTCCTCCCTATGTACGCCGGTGTCAACAAAATATTTTCGCATTCGGAGGAGAAAGTTGGTGATTGGAATTTCGTGATAAGATTCCGTCGCAACGAAAAACGCCTTTCTTTTAACGATTTCCTGCCCAAATCCTGTATCATTTCTGTGACTATCTCTCCCATATTTCGTGATAATGCAAAATCTGCTGCCTTTATTGGAACTTTTTCGATATAATCCGTCAGTTCTATCTGGTAAGGATCCCACACCGCGTAGCATTATTCTAAAAGAGGACGGACAAGCGTAGTATAGGCAGTCTCCTTAGTAGATGTATTACATTTTCTAAGTGTCCTGCCAATAAAACACAGTCTTTGTCTAGCCTTCCCCACAACATTTTCTATGTGTTCCTTCCAATTTAAATTGTTCGTAATTGTAATACCTAGGTATTTAGTTGAATTTACGGCTTTAATATTAGACTGATTTGTCGTGTAACCGAAGTTTAATGAGTTCCTTTTAGCACTCGTGTGGATGACCTCATACTTTTCGTTATTCAGGGTCAACTGCCACTTTTCGCACCATTCAAATATTTTTCATAAATCGTTTTGCAGTTTGTTTTGATCTTCTGATGACTTTATGTCGATAAACGACAGCGTCATCTGCAAACAACCGAAGACACACTGCTCAGATTGTCTCATTCATTTACAACCAAAAATAAGATTGCTACATGCTGGAATGCCACGGTCTTATAGACATTACCTGATAAGTTTTTTGTTTCATCAGTGGTAAGTCAGTATGTGAATAGTCAAATAATTCAGTTGCACGCTGCTATTGGAGCCCATAAATAGTAAGCTGTTCTGTCACGATGCGGCTGAATTTTTATTCTTGGTTGACATTTACTTTACCTGTCGATATAGCTGGAATTGTAGGTGCTGCAAGCACATTTACTAAGGCTGTCAAGACTCAGACCTACCCGATGGTAGAATGTAAGGAACAGGTTGTGTCGCATTTTCCTAATAGCCAACTACCTCGTTGTCAGTTGTGTGGTAGACGTCGATTTCCTTGCAGAAAATGATCCTATAATAAACTTTTCCACTAGAATATAGTTTTTACGAGGTTTGTGAGGAAGTTAACGAAACTGACTTATTTTCTACCTAAATTTAAAATTTTCAGAAAGGAATATTGGCCCCTTCAAAGTAGCTGCCTTTGGCAGCGCAGTTGTCCCCTGCCCTCGTATGGCTGCTGAACGGTTTCAACAGATATGGCCACTAATACGTCGTTCACATTCTTTTGAAAGTTCTCCAGTGTTCCAAAACAATGTCCTTTTAACAATTTTTTTTCATTTTTGGAAAAGAAGTAAGTCTTAAGGACTCAGATCAGGTGAAAAAGAAGAAATGCTTTTTGCTGTCAGAACTTCCATGATGAAGGCGGTCAAGTGACGTGGGGCTTCATCACCTGTTACTACACAACTGAACGACTCACGTTCGTTGGCGATTCTCTCGAGAAGATCAACACACACATTTGTTTTGCACGTGACAATCTTTGGTCGGATAGTGTGGGCAATTAATCCCTTGTAATATTACATCGTGGGACACTGCATCACAGTTCATAGAGACTATAAAGTTTTAAGTATTCTGCTTAACAGTAAAATGCTGCTTCTGTACCTAGCATGATGGTCACTATCTTAACAAGAATATAACTTTGAAATAATGTATGTAAAAGAAGTTGATGTGCAGTCACTAATGCATTGTCAAGGTTGCCTCAAGAAATAGATGATGTGACATGTCACTTCATTTTGTATGTACTAGATATGCAGGATCAGCGTGCAAAATTTTATCTTCATGTTTACCATAACATGTTGGATTTGCTAAATGCTGATCTTACATGGAAACCATAAAGGAAAAAATAACAGAAAGGAATCATCTGCAACATCAGTCACGTTATTTAATAGACAACAATGTCTTATACTCTAAGAGAAATGTGAACATTGAACTGTGGCAAGTTGGTATTCCCCAAGAAGAAACTGAAAAATTGATGTGATATACACATTTTTTATGGGGAACTTTGGCATATTATAATGGGTGAACTAGCAGAATGTGTATTTTACATTCCACAAACATGCCAGACAGTTCAACAGACAATTAAGACTCGTCCTTTCTGTCAGAAAAAACGAGAAGCAGACTTCTGCTGCAAGGGTTAGTTGTATTCCATTTTTATTGTAGCTTATAGCGACATTGATGGGCCACTTCCATATTTACATCTGCATACAGTATGCAATGTGACACGAACATCTGTCAGCCAACACATACACCAGACTACTTAGTGACCTTAGCAATCCTAGGGCCCTGCCTTTCAGCGACAAGTGAAAAGATGTCTTAAGGAACAATAACGTCAAATAAATTCTAATCTCTAAATGTCAACTGCAAGGTAATCCTGTACCAAGATCCTTTTGGGAATTATCTTGCTTTATGCAAATTTAGATGTAGCATACCGTATTCAGAGAAAATGACTAAAGTATTCAGAAGGACTTGAAAAAAGAAATGTAAATGACCTACCAAAAAACAATGACTAGCTTTATCCTACATAATCTGTTTGGCTACTCAGAAGATAATGAACACATTTTGGAAATTCAGCAGAGTTAGACATTAGAGTGTAACTAAAGATAGACAGGTCCTGGTCAACTTACCTGTGGAAGAAAGTAAACGATAAATGCATTTCAGTAAAAAAAAGTCACCCAAGTAAATGATTAAAAGTTGGTGTTTCGGTTTTTTGTACATAATCGTGCAAAATCTTCCCTAACTGCAAAGAGAATGACAGTCCCTTCAAGATACTATGAACGCAGAGTCTTGGATTGTACCTACTAGGATTTCCTCAATTATGAAATATAGAATGGCTTTATCCATACCAAGCCATAAAAATATATCATAAATGAATAAGGGTGCAAGACACAAGTTATGTCTTATTTTGTAGAATATATGAATTTTGTGAATTTTGTAGGCAAATATAGTTACATGTTTTTTTTGCAAGTTTGTGTTAGCAGCAGTTGATATTTTGAAATTTTTACACACCCTACGTTAAACCTGTTTTTTGAAAACAATTGTGGGAATCGCTACCTGTTGCTTAGGTGGACGATTCATGAGTATTCTGTACCATAGGATAAAGGTTTCAGGGCTTGATAGCCACATTGCTTTTGCGTTGTTATGTGCATACATTGCTGATCAATTGCAGTTATGGACTATGTGAGAGTGATTACGGTCCTGTCTGCATCGGATGTGATAGTGTCCTGTTCTTCCTCTCGTTATTTCAAGAATAAACTTAGTACAGAGTACGCCTGTGTCAGACTAAGAGTTATGCCAGCTCAAAGACCAATGACTATCTAGATCCAACGTACAAATTGTACAAAAATAATTACTGTGGGTCATACTAATGTAAATAAATACTTTTTATGCCTAGAGGTTTAATCATTGACTGAGTAAAACTTATTTCCTTAATTCATTGTAGTTAACTTTGTTTTGCGACGGTACAGTTTAATCAGGTGAACATGTACACTCCTGGAAATTGAAATAAGAACACCGTGAATTCATTGTCCCAGGAAGGGGAAACTTTATTGACACATTCCTGGGGTCAGATACATCAAATGATCACACTGACAGAACCACAGGCACATAGACACAGGCAACAGAGCATGCACAATGTCGGCACTAGTACAGTGTATATTCACCTTTCGCAGCAATGCAAGCTGCTATTCTCCCATGGAGACGATCGTAGAGATGCTGGATGTAGTCCTGTGGAACGGCTTGCCATGCCATTTCCACCTGGCGCCTCAGTTGGACCAGCGTTCGTGCTGGACGTGCAGACCGCGTGAGACGACGCTTCATCCAGTACCAAACATGCTCGATGGGGGACAGATCCGGAGATCTTGCTGGCCAGGGTAGTTGACTTACACCTTCTAGAGCACGTCGGGTGGCACGGGATACATGCGGACGTGCATTGTCCTGTTGGAACAGCAAGTTCCCTTGCCGGTCTAGGAATGGTAGAACGATGTGTTCGATGACGGTTTGGATGTACCGTGCACTATTCAGTGTCCCCTCGACAATCACCAGAGGTGTACGGCCAGTGTAGGAGATCGCTCCCCACAGCATGATGCCGGGTGTTGGCCGTGTGTGCCTCGGTCGTATGCAGCCCTGATTGTGGCGCTCACCTGCACGGTGCCAAACACGCATACGACCATCATTGGCACCAAGGCAGAAGCGACTCTCATCGCTGAAGACGACACGTCTCCATTCGTCCCTCCATTCACGCCTGTCGCGACACCACTGGAGGCGGGCTGCACGATGTTGGGGCGTGAGAGGAAGACGGTCTAACAGTGTGCGGGACCGTAGCCCAGCTTCATGGAGACGGTTGCAAATGGTCCTCGCCGATACCCCAGGAGCAACAGTGTCCCTAATTTGCTGGGAAGTGGCGGTGCAGTCCCCTACGGCACTGCGTAGGATCCTACGGTCTTGGCGTGCATCCGTGCGTCGCTGCGGTCCGGTCCCAGGTCGACGGGCACGTGCACCTTCCGCCGACCACTGGCGACAACATCGATGTACTGTGGAGACCTCACGCCCCACGTGTTGAGCAATTCGGCGGTACGTCCACCCGGCCTCCCGCATGCCCACTATACGCCCTCGCTCAAAGTCCGTCAACTGCACATACGGTTCACGTCCACGCTGTCGCGGCGTGCTACCAGTGTTAAATACTGCGATGGAGCTCCGTATGCCACGGCAAACTGGCTGACACTGACGGCGGCGGTGCACAAATGCTGCGCAGCTAGCGCCGTTCGACGGCCAACACCGCGGTTCCTGGTGTGTGCGCTGTGCCGTGCGTGTGATCATTGCTTGTACAGCCCTCTCGCAGTATCCGGAGCAAGTATGGTGGGTCTGACACACCGGTGTCAATGTGTTCTTTTTTCCATTTCCAGGAGTGTTTTTATTATTTTACCATGGACAAAAGTTTCCAATAACAGCTATATGTCAGGGGTTGCGGTGTCTTCACTACTTGGTTGACATTGAATCTTACGTCATACATCTACATCTACATCTACATGACTACTCTGCAATTCACATTTAAGTGCTTGGCAGAGGGTTCATCGAACCACAATCATACTATCTCTCTACTATTCCATTCCTGAACAGCGAGCGGGAAAAACGAACACCTAAACCTTTCTGTTCGAGCTCTGATTTCTCTTATTTTATTTTGATGATCATTCCTACCTATCTAGGTTGGGCTCAACAAAATATTTTCGCATTCGGAAGAGAAAGTCGGTGACTGAAATTTCGTAAAAAGGTCTCGCCGCGACGAAAAACGTCTATGCTGTAGTGACTTCCATCCCAACTCGTGTATCATATCTGCCACACTCTCTCCCCTATAACGCGATAATACAAAACGAGCTGCCCTTCTTTGCACCCTCTCGATGTTTTCCGTCAATCCCACCTGGAAAGGATCCCACACCGCGCAGCAATATTCTAACAGAGGACGAACGAGTGTAGTGTAAGCTGTCTCTTTAGTGGACTTGTAGCATCTGCTAAGTGTCCTGCCAATGAAACGCAACCTTTGGCTCGCCTTCCCGACAATATTATCTATGTGGTCCTTCCAACTGAAGTTGTTCGTAATTTTAACACCCAGGTACTTAGTTGAATTGACAGCCTTGAGAATTGTACTATTTATCGAGTAATCGAATTCCAACGGATTTCTTTTGGAACTCATGTGGATCATCTCACACTTTTCGTTATTTAGCGTCAACTGCCACCTGACACACCATACAACAATCTTTTCTAAATCGCTTTGCAGCTGATACTGGTCTTCGGATGACCTTACTAGACGGTAAATTACAGCATCATCTGCGAACAGTCTAGGAGAACTGCTCAGATTGTCACCCAGGTCATTTATATAGATCAGGAACAGTAGAGGTCCCAGGACGCTTCCCTGGGGAACACCTGATATCACTTCAGTTTTACTCGATGATTTGCCGTCTATTACTACGAACTGCGACCTTCCTGACAGGAAATCACGAATCCAGTCGCACAAATGAGGCGATACCCCATAGCTCCGCAGCTTGATTAGAAGTCGCTTGTGAGGAACGGTGTCAAAAGCTTTCCGGAAATCTAGAAATACGGAATCAACTTGATATCCCCTGTCGATAGCGGCCATTACTTCGTGCGAATAAAGAGCTAGCTGCGTTGCACAAGAGCGATGTTTTCTGAAGCCATGCTGATTACGTGTCAATAGATCGTTCCCTTCGAGGTGATTCATAATGTTTGAATACAGTATATGCTCCAAAACCCTACTGCAAACCGACGTCAATGATATAGGTCTGTAGTTAAATGGATTACTCCTACTACCCTTCTTGAACACTGGTGCGACCTGCGCAATTTTCCAATCTGTAGGTACAGATCTATCGGTGAGCGAGCGGTTGTATATGAGTGTTAAGTAGGGAGCTATAGTATCAGCGTAATCTGAAAGGAACCTAATCGGTATACAATCTGGACCTGAAGACTTGCCCGTATCAAGCGATTTGAGTTGCTTCGCAACCCCTAAGGTATCTACTTCTAAGAAACTCATGCTAGCAGATGTTCGTGTTTCAAATTCTGGAATATTCCATTCGTCTTCCCTGGTGAAGGAATTTCGGAAAACTGCGTTCAATAACTCCGCTTTAGCGGCACAGTCGTCGATAACATTACCATCGGCACTGCGCAGCGAAGGTATTGACTGCGTCTTGCCGCTTGTGTACTTTACATACGACCAGAATTTCTTCGGATTTTCTACCAAATTTCGAGACAATGTTTCGTTGTGGAACCTATTAAAGGCATCTCGCATCGAAGTACGTGCCAAATTTCGCCCGTCTGTAAATTTTAGCCCATCTTCGGGATTTCGCGTTCTTCTGAACTTCGCATGCTTTTTCCGTTGCCTCTGCAACAGCGTTCGGACGTTTTTTGTGTACCACGGGGGATCCGTTCCATCTCTTACCAATTTATGAGGTATGAATCTCTCAATTGCTGTTGCTACTATATCTTTGAATTTGAGACTCATCTCGTCTACATTCGCATAGTCAGTTCGGAAGGAATGGAAATTGTCTTTTAGGAAGGCTTCTAGTGGCACTTTATCCGCTTTTTTAAATAAAATTATTTTGCGTTTGTTTCTGATGGATTTGGAAGAAATGGTATTGAGCCTAGCTACAATGACCTTGTGATCACTAATCCCTGTATCAGTCATGATACAAGATAAAGATATTCTTCGTACTGACAGTATGAAGTATTGAGAGCTTATGTAGTAATGGATGTGCTGCTTTGAAGTGTGAGGTTTGATAAATTAAGACTCCCACTGGAAGTATATGTTTTGTAGCACACTTAGGAACGTTCACCAATGTCACAAAATGAATAATTTGCCACTTGAATTACATATATATGGTTCCGTTATGCAGTGGAGATGGTTTGATTTCAACGATGTGCCTTAATACACTTTCTGGTTACCGTTGGGATATGCTGGCAACGTTGAACTTGCCAAATAGCTGTCACATCAAATATAGAAGCGGATGCAAGACAGTATCCACTAAGTGATCAACGAGTGTACAAGACGAGACGATGTGTAACTATGTTTCGAACTGTCTGTGGCTGTAAGAGTCTTCAAACTATATGAGGTTGTTAATGAAAATTATCTAAAAACTTGAAATCCAGGTTGGCTGAGCTAGACAATCAATCTGTTGAGCGCGCAGTTCAAGCGTTCTGGCATGTACACCGAAGAACCAAAGGAACCTTTACACCTGCCTAAAATAGTGTAGGGTCCCCGCGAGCCCGCAGAAGTGTCGCAACACGATGTGGCATCGACTAGACTAATGTCTGAAGTAGTACTCGAGGGAATTATAACCATGAGTCCTGCAAGGTTATCCATAAATCTGTAAGAGAACAACGGGGTCTATATGTCTTCTAAACAGCACGTAGCAAGACTTCCCAGATATGCTCAATAATGTTCACGTCTGGGGAGTTTGGTAGCCAGCGGAAGCATTTAAAGTCAGAAGAGTGTTCCTGAAGCCACTCTGTAGCAGTTCTGGACGTATACGCTGTTGCAGTGTCCTGCTGGAATTGCCCAAGTCCGTCGGAATGCACAATGGACATGAATGGATGCAATTGATCAGACATGATGCTTACATACGTGTCACCTGTCAGAGTTGTGTCTAGTCGTGGCTGGGGTCCCATATCACTCCAACTACCCGGCACCATTACAGAGCCTTCATCAGCTCGAACAGTTCCCTGCTGACATGCAGGGTTCATCTATTCATGAAGTTGTCTCTATACCCGTACATGTCCATCCGCTCGATACAATCTGAAACGAGACTCGTCCGACCAGACAACATGTTTCCAGTAATCAACAGTCCAATGTTAGAGTTGACAGGCCTAGGCGAGGCGTAAAGCTTTCTGTCGTGCAGTCACCAAGGCTACACGAGTGGACCTCCGGTTCCGAAAGCACATACGGATGATGTTTCGTTGAATGGTTCGCACGCTGACGCTTGTTGAAATGTGCAGCAATTTGCGGAAGGGTCGCACTTCTGTAACATTGAAATATGTTGGAGATTTGATGTTTTACCGGATTCCTGATATTCGCGGTACACTCGCGAAATGTTCGCGGGAAAATCGCCTCTTCATCGCTACCTCGTAGATGTTGCGTCCCATCGCTCTTGCGCAGACTATAACAACGCGTTCAAACCCATTTAAATCTTGATAACCTGCCGTTGTAGCAGCAGTAACCGATCTAACAACTGCGCCATGCACTTGTTGTCTTATATAGGCGTTGCCGACTGCAGAGCCGTATTCTACCTGTTTACGTAGCTCTGTATTTAAATACGAATGCATATATCAGTTTCTTTGTACAGTTAGTTTCAGTTGTTCCCATAGCGTAGATAATAACGCATAAGACTGATCCGCCTAGGTCTCGGGTTTGATCCTTTCTACCATCACGTATCTAATTTTTGTATTTCTCTCTTGTTCGGTTTTAGGAAACTTTGTGTTCTGCCTTATGGCAGGTCTTGTGATGGGGGAATCCTCGTCAGAATGGTCCACCGCATGAGCGTCTAGGCAAGTGATTCCAGTGGTGGTTTCCTGTTTCCTTCTACTGATGAGGATGAAACGATAATGAGAACATCACAACACCCAGTCCCTGAGCGGAGAAAATCTCTGACCCAGCCGGGAATCGAACCTGGGCCTCTTGACGCCACAGTCCGCGGCGCTGACCACTTATTTTTTCTGCGACGAAAGCGGTGGCGCGGTTTCAATCAGCAGCGCCTAGAACCGCTTTTTTCCAAGTGCTCTACCGACTTTTTTATGGCGTAACAATAACAAACATAAACTGCTTCTAGCATTTTTTTAAGTATATAAGACGATGACTTTCATAAAATAAAATTTTTCTGGGAAACGTAATAAAGTGGACTTTTTTTAACATAATAGTAAAAAAAAAATATCCTGCTTCTGTCAGTAGAAAACAATAACGGTCTACGTTCCTCTTTTAGGCGCGTACCTCGCTAATCCCGTTATACCTCGTGTTGGTGTCGGGTACATCTTCAACGTGTGTTTGTGGATCCTCTCCACTGTCCTGGTCCTTTCTTGTTCTGCTACTTATAGACAATAATTACATTCTCCTACCCGGGACACCCCAACTGGCTGGGGGATCAAGCAAGGCAATCACTAAAAAATTTGCCTAATAAGTTCGATATCTCGGATGTCTGATAAGCTGTGAGTGATGTTCTTGTAGTAAGGCCCAAAAGTCGAGCACATTCTTACTGCCGTCTCGGAAAAGATAACGCACAGTCAAACCTCGAATCCAGGTCACTGCGTTTGTCTTTGTTCGGGGATAATATGTCCTATCTGGGAGAAGTAGTGTGCGTGGTTCTATTGTTTGCGGCACCACCCGAAGGAGGAAGGCGATCATTTTTTTGACCAAACACCATACGTCCGCCGAAGGTCCTCATATCAGGCGATGCTCGTCTGTGTCTATAACATTGCACTGCGGACACAGTGGCTCGTCCGCCATATGAATTGTATGCAACCTGGAACGAGTCACGTATTTCCCATTTACCACCTGATACCACAGTGCGAGCGTTCCCGTATCAAGGTGTTGGTGGTGCACTGTACACCATACCACTGACCACGTAACTGTTGGTTGGCGGCGCTCTACGGCATTATTCGGCCGTCGTCGAGTCAAGATGTGATATATATCACGTGCCATTGCCGTCCTGGTAGTCGGTAGTTCCATATGTACATAACTGTGTTCCACAAAAAAGGTTGGCATATGGGCAAGCGATGGTGAGATGTGAGCCACCGCTACCGGAGCCGAACGAGATGGTGGAGCGAGTTCGTCTATCAAGGTGCCCGTCAGACTTGTCTGGTGTCGTGTCCACATCTTTATCATTGTGGTTACATAAATAGCCCTTGCTCGGTCGTTTACGTGGACTAGTCCAAGACCTCCACGACTACGGAGAAGGGTGAGGGTTTCGTATCCTACCTTAAAAAGCAGACCTGTGCTCACAAAATATCCTAGAGCCGCCAGGATTCGGCTGGCCGACACCACCGGCGTAGGAAGAAATTGTGCCTGGCGGGGGATGCGAGAGGCTAGATAAGTGTTTGCAAAGGTGACCCGTTGTATCATATCCAGTGCCCTTAACCTGTGACTTCGGACACTCGTACGAATTGTTTGCAGAAGATGTCTGTAACTCAGTGCCGCCGTGCGTCGAACGTCTGTACTGAAGATAATTCCTAAGCATTTCATCTTGTTGATCGGCTGTAATGGTACTACACTTCCTGTGGGGAGACCTCTCCCGATGTTAATCGCTTTCGACTTTGCCACGTTCAGGCGACTTCCCGTAGTCATACAATACAAATTAATCCAATGCGAGGCCGCTCTTGCCTCGTCGCCTGACCGTGCTAAAAACACTAGGTCATCGGCGTATGTTCGGCATATAAACTTGTTGTGCCTTATCGTCATTGCTTGGAGTCGATTCCGGAGACCGCAGAGCAGCGGCTCGACAGCGATGGCATACAATATGGTCGACAGCGGGCACCCTTGTCTGACCGATCGTGAGATGGTGATGGGCCCCACCAAGCGTCCATTGATGAGCACTTTGGATGTGGCTCCGTGGAGTAGTCTCATGACGACGGTGACAAAACTTTCCGGAAACTTCATTTTCGTCATCACGTCCATGAGATAAGCATGACACAGCCTGTCAAATGCGCGATCGAAGTCTATCGATACCAATACACCCGGGAGACGACATGTTGATGCCCGTGCGATAACACCGCGGTAGTGGCTGAATGCCGTTTGTATACTGCTACCTCCTCCTAGCTGAGTTTGGTCGAGAGAAATAACTTGGCGTATTACGCGTTTAAAGCGTGCTGCAAGTATCCTGGCGTAGATCTTGTAGTCGCAATTAAGAAGGGTCAGTGGCCGGTAGGCCTGTATCCCTGTGCCGCCAGATGGTTTGTGGATGGGGATGATCATTCCTTCCACGAAGGAGGGCGGAAGAAGCACGTTGGGAGACATCAATTCGCAGTACATGGCAGTCCATCGTGGAGTCATGAGATCTTTAAATGTACGATAGAACTCTAACGGAAACCCGTCGGGCCCCGGCGATATGTGCGACGCTCCCTTATCAATCGCTTCCATTACGTCGTCAAATGTGATTTCACCTGTTAACTCCAGGTTGGCCAACTTGTCGAGACACGCGGAGAGCGTTCGTCGGACCTCATGAAAGGCTGACTAATTGTGTTCCGCTTCTTCATAGAGATGACCGTAGTGTTCCACAAAGACGTTGGCAATATCTTTTTGCGTTGTCACGCGGCGACCATCTGGCAATACGAGCGTCTGTATTAAGGTTCTGCGGCTACGTTGTTTTTCTCTGATACTGTGATACATCGACGGTAATTCTCCACGGACTCGTTCAAAGGCCCTTGCACGGATTGCGACACCCTCCAGATGGAGGCGCGTTATGGAAATTATTTGGGCCTGTGCTCGTTATATACCGGCGCGACGCTCCTGTGAAGGTGCTTGTACAGAAAATTCGCATCGTGAAATAAAATTCCGTCGTGTGTCGCCTCCACATCATCCGCTCTTTTCCGCATGCAATTAACGCTCGGCGCAATGCAGGCTTAACGCATTCCAGCCACCATTGCAACGTCGTCGGATATGTCGGGAGGCGTAGTTCACACACGTGTCAAGTGTCTTCGACTAAGCTTCTGCACTCAGGTTCCCTGAGGTGTGCTGTATTCAATTTCCAAACACTGCGACTCCTCCACACTTGTTGACGACTCAGGGAGACCGTGCATATACACTCCTGGAAATTGAAATAAGAACACAGTGAATTCATTGTCCCAGGAAGGGGAAACTTTATTGACACATTCCTGGGGTCAGATACATCACATGATCACACTGACAGAACCACAGGCACATAGACACAGGCCACAGAGCATGCACAATGTCGGCACTAGTACAATGTATATCCACCTTTCGCAGCAATGCAGGCTGCTATTCTCCCATGGAGACGATCGTAGAGATGCTGGATGTAGTCCTGTGGAACGGCTTGCCATGCCATTTCCACCTGGCGCCTCAGCTGGACTAGCGTTCGTGCTGGACGTGCAGACCGCGTGAGACGACGCTTCATCCAGTCCCAAACATTCTCAATGGGGGACAGATCCGGAGATCTTGCTGGCCAGGGTAGTTGACTTACACCTTCTAGAGCACGTCGGGTGGCACGGGATACATGCGGACGTGCATTGTCCTGTTGGAACAGCAAGTTCCCTTGCCGGTCTAGGAATGGTAGAACGATGTGTTCGATGACGGTTTGGATGTACCGTGCACTATTCAGTGTCCCCTCGACGATCACCAGAGGTGTACGGCGAGTGTAGGAGATCGCTCCCCACACCATTATGCCGGGTGTTGGCCCTGTGTGCCTCGGTCGTATGCAGTCCTGATTGTGGCGCTCACCTGCACGGCGCCAAACACGCATACGACCATCATTGGCACCAAGGCAGAAGCGACTCTCATCGCTGAAGACGACACGTCTCCATTCGTCCCTCCATTCACGCCTGTCGCGACACCACTGGAGGCGGGTTGCACGATGTTGGGGCGTGAGCGGAAGACGGCCTAACGGTGTGCGGGACCGTAGCCCAGCTTCATGGAGATGGTTGCGAATGGTCCTCGCCGATACCCCAGGAGCAACAGTGTCCCTAATTTGCTGGGAAGTGGCGGTGCGGTCCCCTACGGCACTGCGTAGGATCCTACGGTCTTGGCGTGCATCCGTGCGTCGCTGCGGTCCGGTCCCAGGTCGACGGGCACGTGCACCTTCCGCCGACCACTGGCGACAACATCGATGTACTGTGGAGACCTCACGCCCCACGTGTTGAGCAATTCGGCGGTACGTCCACCCGGCCTCCCGCATGCCCACTATACGCCCTCGCTCAAAGTCCGTCAACTGCACATACGGTTCACGTCCACGCTGTCGCGGCATGCTACCAGTGTTAAAGACTGCGATGGAGCTCCGTATGCCACGGCAAACTGGCTGACACTGACGGCGGCGGTGCACAAACGCTGCGCAGCTAGCGCCATTCGACGGCCAACACCGCGGTTCCTGGTGTGTCCGCTGTGCCGTGCGTGTGATCATTGCTTGTACAGCCCTCTCGCAGTGTCCGGAGCAAGTATGGTGGGTCTGACACACCGGTGTCAATGTGTTCTTTTTTCTATTTCCAGGAGTGTATATGCTATGTGATCTGACAAGGCGACAGCCCACAATTCCGCATCGAGGATCGCAGGATCGAGACGACGTGTTACGTAAATGCGATCGAGTCGACTTGCAGAGTGACTCGTGACGTAGGTCGCCATGTATCTTCTCTCATGTATCAATGAGATTCATGTCCTGTATGAGTTGCTGCAGCTCCGGGCATGAAGTATAACGCAGTTGGAGTCGCCTCCAAATCATACATGTTCATACCAACCTAAGAATAGTGTTGCAATCTCCTCTGCGTAAAATCGGGATCGATCGCGCCGTCTGTCGGACCCCGACGGTGCGTAAATGTTAACGACCCGTACTCCCAGCACTGTGAGCGCCAGTCCTCACGCTGACGGCAGGTACTTAGCCGCTACTTAGCCGCTACGTATCACTGTTCCGCTGCCACCCCGTCTGTAGTAGGTGTAATGTATGTATCGTTCTCATAGAGGTAGGGGAAGCTCTAAACACATACTTGCTACAGCAGAACGATGTCGACGTCTGACGCATGCAACATGTCTCGTAATAATTGCAATTTGACAGGCGTTCTGACCGTATTAATATTAATAGAGGCTGTTCGATACGCTTGCCGCTGTTCCTCAGTGCGTAAGGCGCACATGAACGCTTCTGTTAATTTGTGTGCTGGTGCTCGGTGACAAGCTGTCTGTGCGTCAGTCTGCATCTTCTGCGTGGTTTACATCCGGTGGACGCAGCACTCACCATTGCGGGTGCGTCGTCGGTGTGTGGATCAGTATCGGTTTCGTTGGCCCAGTTCCTGTGCTGGAGGTCCAGCTCCCGTCGTGTTTCTCCGGCCGTGCTGACCGAAGGCGGTGGCGTTGCTGCGGTGGATGGAGGGACTCCTTCCGTGGGCTTTCCGTCCGGTGTGTCTGTATTCAACTCTTGTCTAGCATGATTCGCGTCGTAATGCTGTGTGGGAGGTAGAACCTCCCGTTGCGCATCCAGATGCACTGTATCGACGTCACACCCAACTCCGTCTGACGTGGACTGCAGTAAGTAGGTATATGACGGCGCTAGCCGTCGTTTCTTGTGGCGCTTCGGCGATCGTTGTTTGCGCGTGTGCGCCTCCGTATCCGAGTGCGGAAGTGACTCCCGGTGCTCAGGGACGAAAGCAGCTGTCGGCACAACAGCAGGATCAATTTCGATACCTCCTACCGATCCTTTCCGCTCGGTTAAGGGCGTCGGCGGCGCCGGAGCGGCAGAGGTGTGCGTCGTTTCGTCACTGGAGGCAGTCTCTGCTGCAGTCGGTTGCCGTAAACTGTCAGGATTCTGCAGCTGGTCATTCTTCGGGATGGGATCTGTTCGAAATGCGTCCGCATACGTTAGTGGCAGCGGCGTCAACGTGGACGGAGGTACGGGTTCGTCGTTTGGAACTTGTACTATCCTCCGCTGCATACATTCGGAACGTACGTGGCCCTATTTCCCGCAGCCTGAGCATGTTTTGGGTTGTCCATCGTAGATGACTATAGCTCTGCATCCGCCGATGAACAAGTACGAGGGTACATGTTGTGTCAGTTCTATTCTGATTTGACGCACCCCATTGAGAACGGGGTAAGTCGTGAAGTTGGACCATTTTTCCTCAACGTGGGTAAGCACTCTTCCATATGGGCATAAGGCGTCAACGACCAAGTCAGACGGAACCTCGAAGGGAAGTTCGAAAATACGTATGTTTCGTAAGCCCAGTCCTGCGTGATCAATAGTTACTTCTCCAACATGTCCGTCAGAGTGACAAAATTTGAAATTTTAGTATGTCGGATGATTCTGTCACATACTGCATCGTTAATCAGCTTGACGTAAACGACATTGCTCACTATGGAGAGGTGGATTCCGATAAGTTCGTTGTAGTCAAGTTTAATTTCGTCTCGTAGGAACCTTTCTATTTCGTAGGCTTTTGGTCTCGCATATTCATTCGAAAAACTAATCTTGAGAGACACTTTCGGTATGCATGTGCCATTCTATATGGAGTCGTCTAAACGCACGATTGGCTAAATTCAATTCTAATTGACTCAGACAAGGTGCAACGTATCGATTTTTTTGTGAACAGTTATTTCTCAGAACAAGCAACCATGTAACACCGTTGCAAGCTTTTGAGACTGCTGCTGACAACCCTGTAAGAAACTGTTTCCATCTTAATTGGTGTCTACCAAAATAAATTGCACCTTTAGCATAATCATCTGTTTTCTACTTTTCTTACTTTACTCGGTATCACCAATTGCATTAAATATTCGTGTACAGAAAACATATGACAATTTACGTAAAAAAGGTGTTACGAAATAAGTCAATGAAATCTCGACATAGTTTATACTGAATTGAACTAAAGTTTATTGTGCAATACGTACATGTAAATCATGATGGCATACGTCTCGCAGTGCTGACCCACAGTGCTTTAGTTGCCGCATCCTGTCATACCACAAAGCTGTTTTCTCCTGTTTACTACCAAAACTGTACTGTAAACAAAGGTCAAGACACAAAATAGATGCCAGTTGCCTCTCCATTCCGAGTTTTGGAAGTGATTTTGTGGCAACTTCCAGATGAATAGCAAGGAGAATAGGAAGCAATCCCTCCCACAAAAACATATGTCCTTATTCCTGTCATCGATAAAAGATATTACTGTGTTGTATCAAATGTATTTACAACACGAAAAGAGTATCAAATAAACTCTGTAACAGTTACATGTATACGCCAAAACTGATATAAAATTATGCAGTCAAAGTACCTGAAAATACATACGAATATAAACCTTAGTGTGTAAAATAACTATTACATATAATTCCAAGGTTTATTTATTTATGTCTCCTCCTCAATATCTTATCTACTATCTGTCATCTGAAATTTGTAAACAAATGTCGAACCAGAGAGGTACTTCACGAGCTTATTGTGTGAACGAAATAATGAAACAGTGTCTGTCTGTGATTGAAGCTGCTTGTTGCATGAACTACGTGCAAAAGCCCTTTTACTTAGGGAATCATCAACTATGTTTTCGCAATGTGAATTCCTTGTTGCTTGTAGAAAATATTTGCTTGTGTTGTCGTTTTTTTCGAAATTTTCTTTGAGAGAGCCTGCAAGTAACAGTTTCTGTCACTTTATCGTCACAATTTCAAAAGTTTTCAGAAGTAATAACTTAGAGAGTTTTAACTTCAGTGATTACGATTTTAAGTTAATTCTGTTTCGTCTCTGAAGCGACGCCACATTCAAACACATCCCAGGCGTGTTCTGTCGGGTTCAGATCTGGCGATCTGGGGGCAAGTATATCAATTGGAACTCGCCACTGTGTTCCTCGAACCATCGCATTCCTCGTCTTGTGACGTGGCGCATTATCTTGTTGAAAAATGCTACTGCCGTCGGGAATGATGATCGTCATGAAACGGTGTACATGGTCTACAACGAGTGTACGATACTCCTTGGCCGTCATGATGTCTTCCACGAGCTCCCCTGGACCCATGGATGGATTCATCAGACCATGCAGCGCTCTGCCACTACACCAACATCCAATTCCGACGGTCTCGTGCCATTTCAGTCGTAGTGCCGACATCGTAGTGTTAACATTGGCACATGCATGGTAGTCGGCTGCGGGAGCAAATCGTTAGGAGTGCTCGGTGCACTGTATGTCCAGACGCATTTGTACTCTGCCCAGTATTAAAGTCTGGGTTTCGCAACGTGCTGACGACACCACAGAACTTCCCGCACGCCCGAAAAGTCGTGCAGTTTTCGAAATGCTCGTGCCGAGTCTCTGGACCATCACAATCTGCGTCGGCCAAAGTTAGACAGATCGGGCGCCGCCCCTATTCCACACATGGGCAGCACGCTCGCTGTGTTACATGCACCGTGTGCGAGTGTGTCTGACTAGCAGTCATTCGTCACCATATGACGCTTCTATCTCTTGGACGGGTTTATATCGATTGTAGCTCAGTGACTCAAAATGGTTCGAATGGCTCTGAGCACTATGGGACTTAACATCTGAGGTCATCAGTCCCCTAGAACTTAGAACTACTTAAACCTAACTAACGTAAGGACAGCACACACATCCATGCCCGAGGCAGGATTCGAACGTGCGGCAGTAGCGGTCACGCGGTTCCAGACTGAAGCGCCTAGAACCGAGCTCAGTGGTCATCATGTTCTGGCTGATCAGTGTAATATCTCGTTACTTGCCACCTCTGGCAGAGGAAAAATTGGAAGCGAAACGATTACAGGCACATGAATTGCTCTCTGATTGTTCATTTGTCTTCCTCTTTTCGGAGGTGAAGACAATGCCAGAGAGATAATTTCATACTGCTTTGTCTTTGAAGCGAGCAATAAACTGTTTCGCGACTACGCAAAAGCGACTCCATTCATGTTTCTCGAACTTATTGGGGCGACTATTTTGGTCAAATATTGATAAATAACGACGTGCATACTTAACATAGTATGACAAGAAGAAACAAGTAAACCAAAAATAAATTACATTCTGTCTTTATCGTATTTTCTGTGTTTATTTAGGCAACCTTTTTATTCTACAGGCAACGGCCTTGCCTCAGTGGTAGCACCGGTTCCGTCAAAACCCCGAAGTTAAGCTCGGCTAGCACTTGGATGGGTGATCGTCGGTGTCTACCGAGCGCTGTTGGCAAGTGGGGTGCCCTCAGCTCACGTGAGGCCATTTGAGGAGCTACTTGATTGAAGAATAGCCGCTATAGTCGTGACAGGTGATAACGGCATGGAGGACGGTGTGCTGAGCATTTGCCTCTAGATATCGGCATCCAGTGACACTTATTAGCTGAAGGTAACACGACAGTCGGTTGGTACCGTTGGGTCTTCCGATGCCTCTTCAAACGAAGTGAGAGAGGAGTTTTATACTCCAGAGCAAAATCCACAAACCCTGGACTACCTAGAGTGGTGAATAACATTAATATACAAATTATGTAAATTGGTGAAGAACAATTAAATGTCTTTTTGTCTTATCCCAGATGAATCAATTTATATACTACACCTTGGTCAACCTGTGTTAGTGACGAAAGAATAAACTAAGACAAGATTACTCGTTAATTCAAATCTAAGGGATAGTACAACTGCAGATTATTGTATGTAGATACTAGCACGAGGGGCAGTCAAATGAAAAAGAGACAGACGGAAAAAAGTAAGTAAACTGTTTCTTATTTCAAAAGTAGTCGCCAAAGTGTTAATACATTCATCGCACTGTGAGACGAGACGGTCAGTGCCTTCACAGAAAAATTTTTGCGGTTGCGTACAGAACCATGATAATATCCTGGCGTGCACCAATTCGAAGGAAATCGACGGCCAAATATAGTCGCTAGAAGAGAGATACGGACTCTATGGTGGATGTGTAAGGGCTACCCAGGAAGCTTCAGTAGCGCCGTCGAAACAACACCCATGTCAGCGCCGAGAAAGTCATGACGTTTTTCGACTACAAGGGCCCGCTGCTCACTGACTTTCCGGACAGGGTGCGACAATTAATGCATAGCGGTACGAGGGTGCTTTGCAGAAACTGAAGTTCTCCATCGAGTGCAAACACACAGGATGTAGACCGCCCAAACGTTATCAACTGGTCGCACGTTGCAGAAGTTATGCTGGGAAGCCCTTACAAAAAAAAATGTTCAAATGTGTGTGAAATATTATGGGACTTAACTGCTAAGGTCATCAGTCCCTAAGCTTACACACTACTTAACCTAAATTATCCTAAGGACAAACACACACACGCATGCTCGAGGGAGGACTCGAACCTCCGCCGGGACCAGCCGCACAGATGGGTATTAACAGTCTCCAAAATGGGAACAGTAGCTCGAGCTAGTTGCTTGGGATTTTCAATTTCGTAAATCGTTAGGGAACTCAGTATTCTGTGAACCGCAGTGTGAAGAGAGTGCCGAGAATACCAAATTTCAGGCATTAGCTCTTACCGCGGACAACGTAGTAGCCGACAGCCTTCACTTTAAGACCGACAGCAGCGGCGTTTGCGTAGATTTGTCAGTGCTAATAGACAAGCAACACTGAGTGAAATCACAGCACAAATCAATGTGACACGTACGCCGAATGTATCCGTTAGAGCAATACGGCGAAATTTGGCATTAATGGGCTCTGGGAGCAGACGACAAAAGCGAGTGCCTTTGCTAACACGACGACATCGCCCACAGAGCCTACCTTGGCTCGTGACCACATCGGTTCGATCCTGGACGACTGGAAAACCATGGCCTGGTCAGATGGGTCCAGATTTCAGTTGGAAAGAGCTAATGGTAGGGTTCGAGTGTTGTGCAGACCCCACGAGGCCATGAATCCAAGTTATTAACAAGACACTCTGCAAACTGGTGTTGGTTCCATAGTGGAAAGGGCCATGCTTTTACATGAAGTGGACTGAGTCCTCTGGTCAAACTAAACCGATCATTGACTGGAAACTGTTATGTTCGGCTACTTAGAGACCATTTGCAGCCATTCACGGACTTCATGTTCTCAAACAAGAACGGAACATTTATGGATGACAATGTACCATGTCACCGGGCCACAGTTGTTCGCGGTTGCTTTAGAGAACATTCTGGACAGTTCGAGAGAATGACGTGGCCAGCCAAAACGGCCGAAATGAATCCTATCGAACATTTATGGGACATAATCGAGACGACAGTTTGTGCACGAAATCCATCACCGGCAAAACTTTCGCAATTATGGGCGGCTGTAGAGGCAGTTTGGCTCAGTCTTTCTTCAGGGGCTTCCAGCGACTTGTTGAGTCCATGCCACATCGAGTTTTTTTGCGCGATGCCGGTCAAAAAGGAGATCCGACACGAGAATATAAGGTATCCCATGATGTTTGTCACCTCAGTGTAAGGATTATGTTCAAAAAATGGTTCAAATGGCTCTGAGCATTATGGGACTTAACATCTGAGGTCATCAGTCCCCTAGACTTAGAACTACTTAAACCTAAGTAACCTAAGGACATCACACACATGCACGCCCGAGGCAGGATTCGAACCTGCTACCGTAGCGGTCACGCGGTTCCAGACTGTAGCGCCTAGAACCACTCAGCCACTACGACCGGCTAAGGAGTATGTAGATAGTAACATTAGTTAGAAGCAAGTAACGATAGTATGGAGCCAGCCGGAAGTCTGAACACAACGGTAATCCGACGCTGCCTCACTCTCGTGGAGGAAAACGAAATTTGCGGGCAGGATAGGTTGTAGGAGGCTAAGCAGCATTAGAACGGCTTATTTTTCTGGGATTTTACTGCCAGTCTACCACTTTACTCGCGCTACGTGCTGACGGAGTAATACCTTTCTGTAATGGGTTAGCGTAAATTATAGGCGCTGCAGGCTGCAGACGCCGGCAGAATTACACGCGGCAGGCGCTGCGCCGCGCGGCGCAGTAATTGCATTCCGGAAGGCCGTCTTACGCAAAGTTGCCGCTGAGCGGAACGCCCCGCGCCACGCCGCGTCGCGGGCAAATTCGGGCATTAGCCCGCAGCCCGCAGCTGGCCGGGTAACTTGCGCCGAGCCGTCACCTCGCACTCCCGGTCGGCCTAACCCACAGGTCGGATCTGTCCTGTGCGCCGCCGCCGAACAGGAATATTCCTGTTCGCCACTCCAGTTTCGGATTAATGTAATACGTCCCTGTAAGAGTATCCATTCTGAGGCTACCATGACAACACGCCAGGGACATTTCATAGTCTTATCATCACTTCGCGAGCGCGTTGACTAAGGGAGGACACAGTACGTCGCACTGAATTTCATATCATACTCTTCCATCATATTGAAGCGTTATCATCATTTTATTGTGCCTTTATCCCACGTTTGCACAGAGTCAGCACGGTAGTTGAAGAATATGACAAGGTTACCTTACTGAGCGAAACTGCACAGTAGCCGAGCGTCGTTGATATACTTACTATACCTAATTTCAACTCCAGAGGCGCGACAATAAGTTGCAAATTTTGTATTTGATTCGTTCATAAACCTCAAAGCAAAATGTACGAAAGTGATATAGGCGTCAAAATTTCTATGAGGAGAAAACTATAAATTTATGTATGTGAGCGATGGTGACCTAGGAAATAATAGCTATACGTGTGTCTTTTCACAATCAGACTTAATAACAAAATTGGAAACTCCTTGAATATATCACAACCAAGGGAATTAGTAGGCAAGAGAGCTCGACTGCCTCACGTGATCATTGAAGAAGCTATTCCATTAAAAACCTATTTCATGAGACCTTATCCTGGTACACGATTACACGACGAATCGAAAGAAGTATACGGTTGCAGACGTAACAGAGCCCGAAGAGTTTCAGAAAACGACGTCGGAACGTTGTGCCAGAAACTAAGGATTTACTATCGCAAGATTTGTCTCAGTCTGGAAAATGCAGAGAACGTGATTCTTGTCATTTGTATGTCGCTCAATTTTCTGAGACACGACGCAGTTTCGTTTCACAAGACTGAAGAGATATAATTACGAGCCCTTAGTCGTATAGGAGGCAATTTCGTCAATAATGCTACCCTGATATGGGATAGTTTCAAACATTATTTCAATTTCCCGCAAGGTAGTTTGGTCTGACAAAACGACATGATAAACGGGAGATATCGTCGAATAGAAAATAAGTAGTAAAAGGATGTAATAACCAGAATGTAGACATAAGAAATGAAGACTAAATAGTCCATCTCACAAAAAGAAATATACCTTTTAGGTGTTCGTATGTTATGTGCCTGTTTCGTTGACATTTCTATCCAGATGTTTCTTTTTCTAGTACTATTCATACAACGTTCGTTTTGAAAGTATTATAACTTAGGATTTCCACTTATACATACGATTAGCTTTTCATGTCTAACGCGATTTTGTTAAATAATCTTTCGTTTCGCACATCAGAAGAGCTGTAATTTGGATGGATTGTAGTGTTGAAACACTTCCTATTAGCACTAGAGACAACTGAACTACGCGACACCGCACGGCGCGTCGTACACGTACTTCTGCATGACAACTGCGCAAATCACACTTAAGTTCCTGGCAGAGTGTCCATTGAACCACTATCACACTAATTCTTTATTATTCCACTCCAGAGCAGCGCGCGGAAGAAGCGAATAGCTGTATCTTCTCGCTCGAGCCGGCCGGTGTGGCCGAGTGGTTCTAGGCGATTCAGTCTGGAACTGCGAGACCGCTACGGTCGCAGGTTTGAATCCTGCGTCGGGCATGGATGTGTGTGACGTCCTTAGGTTAGGCTTAAGTAGTTTTAAGTTCAAGGGAACTGATGACCTCAGAAGTCCCATAGTGCTCATGGCCTCTGAACCATTTTTTTCTGCGCGGTTTCTGATTTCCCTTATTTTAATATGATGACGATTTCTTCCTGTGTTGCTTGGCAACAACAAAATATTTTCGTCTTCTAAGGGGAAAGGTGTTGACTGAAATTTAGTGAGAATATTACGCCGCAGCGAAAAACGTCCTTGTTTTAATGATTTCCATCCCAAATCCTATAGCATATCCATGACACTCTCTCCTCTATTTGTCAAAAATAGAAAATATGCTGCCCTTATTTGATATTTCTTGATGTACTCCGTTAATCCTATCTGGTAATGATTCTATATCAATCAGCAGTACTCCAATAGAGGACGGAAAAGCGTAGTGTAAGCAGTCCCTTTAGCAGATGTGTTGCATCTTCTAAGTAGGATGAATTCCATAAACCGATTCCACATGTCGGATTTGAGCAATGACGTCATATCTAAGGCAAAGACGCTACTTATAGGCAATATGATAAAGCAACGGATCATACTCGTACACAAAAGAATGTAGCATGCGGTACAATTAGAACAATATTTAAAGCAGTTATTTACTCGGTCATGAATTATAACAAAACGAATTGAAGATTACGACGATAAATATGAACAAGAATTGAATATAAATTTTCATGGTCTAATGAGAATTATTTTCGTAATTTATGCTAGTAGAAAAGCACAGGGAACCTTTAAATTTCATTACAGTAAAGCGCTTGGTGAAAGTCAGTGGCAGAGCACCTCGAGTTCCTGCTGTTAATAAGGCGAGTACTCCGTTCGTTTGTTACAGTTTTTACGAGATTCAAACAGGAGCGATTTATTTTCAGTTATCTGTGTAGTCAATAGCTTATTTTTGTAATTTCTTGCACGTTTGAGTGATTACTAGGCACAAACATTTATGTTAATAACTGTGTAGCGTACAGTAACATCGTTTTTATCGACCCTCGTATCGTACAAGCTTTTGTTTGTTTTGATCTGAACAGCTCAGCGTCGTTTAGAGCGTCAGTGACAGAGCACCTCGAGTTCCTGCAGCTAAAAGGTGAGCACACCTTTGTCCCTTGATAGTTTATTCATTGCATCATTCATGAAAGCCCCGACAATGTGAAACGAAATAAGGTGTACAAGTCCATAGAGTTACTAAAAATAACTAGATCCCTACCTGGCTCTAGAGCAGCGTTCCCATATCGAAATCGATATTTGCAGGGCAGCGCTCTGTCTGAACTTCGTAAGTTACGTCATATGTCTGATAAAATGTTACATCTACATTGACTTAGGATTATGCAAATAAAATTCAAGTGGATTCTGTATACGTGTTAGAAACATGTGTGAAAATACGCTCACTGTTTCTAACTGTATTGGAGATTGTAATTATTCTAGTCCAAGATAGCTGGAGGAAAAACAAAATTCAAGAAAGGAAGGCAAATGAAATTGTTGCAAACGAAAATAAACGAATAATTGAAAAATAAGGCAAAAGACAGACGCAGAGAACACGTCAGGAAATATTAAACAAGAACCGCGAGTGAAAAACTTATGGATAATAAAATAATCTCACTGCGTGATAGAGTTTCAAGCAACTATCTGAAAAGGATAACTTTTCGCATTTTCGCTCTTACTTGGCAGAAACGAACACTACGTTTTGGAATAGATATTTATAATTTCCCATCTCTTGATGTAGATCTAATACAGAAAACTTGGAAACTACTTTCATTTAAGACAGACTTATTACTCGGTAAAACTTGTAAAGTAAACATCTTTTCAATTTATTCTTCAGTTTCCTTTCTGTTGTCTCTATACCGTTGAAATCACTAGGCCAGTATTCATATTCGTCCCTGCAAATTCCTGATTCAGTTCGCCAACAGTAGCCTCATTTTTCGGTCATTACACGCTAGTATCTTGTTCTAAACCAGGAGACAAGGGGTGCCAAACTAACAACAGTTAATACGATGCTGTGTTCTGGAGAGGGGAACAGAGGAGTGTCTCGGGAACTGTAGTCTTCATCCAAGTGCCAGGTCGCTGACCTAGTCCCTTTTATACGGATCAATAACAGGTTGAAGAGGAAGCGAAAGAGAAAAGTGGACTCTATTCAGGAAACGTTTGTTTACTCCAGGAGATCGCAGAAACCACTGCCACGGGACAAGGTAAACGTTATTTCCTGTCAAGAGTGTGACAACCAAACAAACTGAAGTTATGTAACCAGTGCTGAGGTCGGAGAACCTCAAGCTCCAACAATGTGCAACCTGTGGTGCAGTCTAATAGAAGCCAATAATTCCAGAAGTGTGTGTACACCAGACACAAAGAGGAGACATGTGCTCCTTCTCGTCACTCCTTCCACACCCGCCCACACCAAACAAAGACACACACACACTCACACACACACACACACACACACATACACACACACACACAATCACACACATAAAGAATAAGGACGATGATGCACATCTATAGAGACTTTCGTTATTTTGTGCTAACTCGCCGTGGGAAGATGTTTTGAGATAAACAAAAAGTGAAACGTAAAGACAACATAGTAACATACACTGATAAGGTAAAACATTATGATCACCTGCTTAACGCGTGTTGGTCCGCCTTTGGAACGCAACACAGTAGTGATTCTGCATAGTATGGATTCAACGAGATACGGGGAACGGATTACGGAGTCCCCATGAATTAGAGGCAGAGATTTGTGGACGCAGCATCCCAAACAGTTTCCATCGGGTTCAGATCAGGCGCCCCCGGTGGACAAGAAACAACAAGAGTTCACATTGCCCATTACCTTGCTGGAGGATGCCATAGCTATTGGGAGAGACATCACGCATGAAAGGATGGTGGTTATGTCCATGCAGTCACAGCATCTAAGTGCCTTCCATTAAAACCACAGTTAGTGTATAAGCCCAGGTGAATGTCCATCACACAGAATGTCCGGCATAAATATGGGATGATCATGATGTTTCATGAATAAAACCACATTCCAGAATTTGAAACACGAACATCTGCTAGCATGAGTTTCTTAGAAGTAGATACCTTAGAGGTTGCGAAACAACTCAAATCGCTTGATACGGGCAAGTCTTCAGGTCCAGATTGTATACCGATTATGTTCCTTTCAGATTACGCTGATACTATAGCTCCCTACTTAGCACTCATATACAACCGCTCGCTCACCGATAGATCTGTACCTACAGATTGGAAAATTCAAGAAGGGTAGTAGGAGTAATCCATTTAACTACAGACCTATATCATTGACGTCGGTTTGCAGTAGGGTTTTGGAGCATATACTGTATTCAAACATTATGAATCACCTCGAAGGGAACGATCTATTGACACGTAATCAGCATGGCTTCAGAAAACATCGCTCTTGTGCAACGCAGCTAGCTCTTTATTCGCACGAAGTAATTTACCGTCTAGTAAGGTCATCCGAAGACCAGTATCAGTTGCAAAGTGATTTAGATAAGATTGCTGTATGGTGTGTCAGGTGGCAGTTGACGCTAAATAACGAAAAGTGTGAGACGATCCACATGAGTTCCAAAAGAAATCCGTTGGAATTCGATTACTCGATAAATAGTACAATTCTCAAGGCTGTCAATTCAACTAAGTACCTGGGTGTTAAAATTACGAACAACTTCAGTTGGAAGGACCACATAGATAATATTGTTGGGAAGGCGAGCCAAAGGTTGCGTTTCATTGGCAGGGCACTTAGAAGATGCAACAAGTCCACTAAAGAGACAGCTTACACTACACTCGTTCGTCCTCTGTTAGAATATTGCTGCGCGGTGTGGGATCCTTACCAGGTGGGATTGACGGAGGACATCGAAAGGGTGCAAAAAATGGCGGCTCGTTTTGTATTATCACGTTATAGGGGAGAGAGTGTGGCGGATATGATACACGAGTTGGGATGGAAGTCATTACAGCATAGACGTTTCTCGTCGCGGCAAGACCTTTTTACGAAATTTCAGTCACCAACTTTCTCTTCCGAATGCGAAAATATTTTGTTGAGCCCAACCTAGATAGGTAGGAATGATCATCAAAATAAAATAAGAGAAATCAGAGCTCGAACAGAAAGGTTTAGGTGTTCGTTTTTCCCGCTCGCTGTTCGGGAGTGGAATAGTAGAGAGATAGTATGATTGTGGTTCGATGAACCCTCTGCCAAGCACTTAAATGTGAATTGCAGAGTAGTCATGTAGATGTAGATGTAGATGTAAACTACTAAATAAAATGTTTCGGAGTCTGCCTTCATCAGATGGTAACGGTTAATCGATGCTAACGTTATGCCTCTGCGAGGAATTTTTGGAAGTTATGACCGTGAGATAGCCTACTGGAAACAGAACAATCAAACTAAGAATGGTTTCCAAAACACTTCAGCAGAGTATAACTAACAGTAAACCAGTGCATCGGGGAAACACGTTCTCCCAGCACAAAAGAAAGCTGTGACATTACATATGAAAATCGGACGCCAGCCTAATTAAGCATTTTTATGTCAAGCAATATAATAAAGCAGGGGACAGTGCTAAGGCTAACCTAAGCTTCCTTGACGCCCACACTAAGCTCTTTCCTTGTATCTGTTCGGACAACGACACAGTAATGAGTCTGCTAATGACCATAATCTATAGCTGCATTACTTGGCACTGGATTGCTGTGCCTGTGCATTACCCAACTTGCATTAAAGTAGATAAATAATTCCTTCTTAAACTCGGTTTGAAGCATGTAAACAGAATGCAACTCTAACTATACTGGCTTTGAAGGAGCCTTTTCTTTTCTTCATTACTAGTTATGTAAAGCACAACAAACTATAACTCTTTAAATGACGAATGTACTTCGATCAGCAGTCTTCCAACCTACTCAAGATATAATTGACTGTGCATTAAATTCAAGTTCAACCACTTTATCATGAAATGAAAACTGATAAAACTTCGTAATTCTGATCAAAGTACATAAAAGCGACAATCAATAAGAAAATAATTGCTGATTGATTTAAAACTGCACGGGAAATTGAGTATTTCTCACATTATAAAACGTAAATGAACCGACAGAAGATTCTGTGATTATAAAACTTAACATTAAACACTATAACTCCACACATTATAAAGCAGTAATAACTATTTTTACAGCTGCTAAATAAGTCTTTACATAATAATATGGGACACTCGGAATTAAATTTAGAAGGATAGGATTCCTGAGATTTGGGATAATCACTGGTGTAAGATAGAGTTTTTAGCAACACACGATTATTATTAAAATCAACCAAATTTCACTAATACATGGACCATATGCAGAATACCAAATATAAACAATTTAGAGGAAGTCTGATGGTACTGGTGGCGTAATTTGCAGTGATCCCCTACAGCTAGTGAGATGTTAACCACTGTATTGCTCAGCCCAGACTCCTTACCGCCACAAAGAATAAGTTGCCACTTGCATGCCAACCAAACCTTTTCCACTCAGCCAGGCTACTCCTGTATCTGTGCGACTTCCCCACATCTCTTACATTTAACATTATGCTCCCTAACCATAGACCAAGTCATTTACAATACAGTATCTAACAATCATTCCAGTAGTTACTTAAACACAGAAGCATAATTTAAACAACATCGTTCAAAAAATTCACATAACTGAAATATGTACAACAGTCAAAGAATTTTCATAACAGATACAACTTACTACATAAGCAATACTACAAACTGACATAAAAATATCACTATAGATACAAAATAGGTCGACAATAGGTGTTACAAGATATCAAGAAACTTTGAACTTGTGAAACAAAGTTTAGTGTCAATTCATCAGGGCATCAAGTATTTATCGATCTAAACCATTTTATTCATGAAACAGCATAATATTGCTTCCACCAGTGTGTGATCACGGCGTCTGCATGTTTGAACACCTGAACGCCTGTATGACACCGCATCCTGAGACGAACATTGAGGCATTGTGACAACAAACGTGATTCATCCGATGTTTCAATCGATCCACAGTCCAACTTCGATGACCTTTTCCCTGTGTGGAGTCCCCGACTGCTATGCTCCATACACTTTTGTTAGGACCAACATTGTACTCTATCGTCAGATCTTTCTCCTGTTCAACTTATTAGAGCAGGCAAGCCTCCGTCATCCACTTTCTGTGGGAAGACGTGGACGTCAAACAAATTGTCACCTACTCATGGTTTAACCACACTTCATCCACTTTCCATAGATGCTCAGGTCAGCAGCCGACCAACTACGCCATAACAAATTGTCTGTGTTAAAGTCAGTTAAGTCAATGTATTTCGCCATTTGCGATCCGCATCGTCCATTCGCCTCTGCTTGTATACTTTCCTTGCCGCTCACTTGCCCGCGACGCCACCATGTGGTATTCAGTCTGGCGCCAGGCAGTGGGTATAGTGTTTTGAGTCGTCAGTATATCTGCGAAGCAACATGGCGCCCTAAAAGGGGATTTGAAATTTGTTACTCAACAACAAATTGGAAGTCTGGTGAAGCAGTGCCGGCATTGCTTTATTTATTGTGCGTGGGAATCTGGCTATTGGAATATTGCAATCTGAATAACTGAGACTTTCTATTGTATCTGTGTTTTAAATACAGAATAGGGGAAAGCCTCTGAAAACGTCGAAAATATATCACAAAATTATTTAAATTTTACAACTAGACAACGAGTGGCCTACTAGTTACTGATATTAAAAATCTACTGTGCTTGGAAGTCGGGCAGTTTGGCAATGTAACATAAATTCACGAAAATAATAAACTGTTAAATGACTGAAAGATACACTGAAGACAGCGGAATGTAACGACACAATATTTATTGTCTTTCAAAATTAGCAAGATAATTTGACTATTCCACAAACGACTGACAACGTACAACAGATACCCACGGATATACACTAAAATCCAGATACACAGTAACACATTTAAAAACACAAGAACACTAAATATATTTCATTTATTTCCGAATATTTAAGTGTAATCATACAATTTTATTAGATTTAGCTGAATTTGTTTCGGTTACTGATGAGCTTTCTGTCATTCATGTAAGTTAATCTGACCTTGAAGAACCTTAATATCTAAGTTCTTGAACGAAAATTCGTGTTTGACCCGCAAAGGGAACGAAAATATCGTACTTGCATGAAAGTTTTTGCCTTCGTTTGCAAGAATATTTGTTCAGCCAAAATTATTAGAATATGTAGAAGACTTTATTTTCAGACTCAATTGAAGGACCATGCAATTGATGCGCCGCAACCATCATACTTGGTACAGTTTGAAACGTCCCCTTAGAAAAATTATACATAACTGTGCTTAAACTGACACACAATATTTTGAGCGCAACGCAATCTGACTTTCAAAAATCCCTACAAAAGAATGGCCCTGACTAACATTAACCTATACGTTTCACATATCACTTACCTCACAAAAATCTTGGTTACTCGATCTACTGCAATACAGCGAGCACCACTACTGCCAGCTAAATAAAAGATTCAAAGTACGGAAGGCACTAACTACTGATAGGTATAGTTAGCAAATGAAAGATTTTAATAGAGAACAAACAATGTATTTACCTTAATAGTCATAATATGTATCAGTTCATGACATCAATTCTTACAAACTTGGAAACTCCGCCATCTCTCTCCCCACATCCACCACTGCTGGCGGCTCACCTCCAACTACGCAACGCTACGCGCTGTTAACGTCCAGCTGCTCAACACTACAATGGCGAGTATTACAACAATGCAAACCAGCCACTGACTGCACACAGCACAGCCAGTGATTTTCATACGGAGCGCTACGTGGCGTTACCAATAAGAAAACCTAAACAGCCTAGTTACAAGTTCAATAAAATTAGGATGGTGCCAAAGTTATTCGAGAGCCCCGTGGAAGTAGCTCAGATCGGGACCAGCCGGGTGATGTTTCATCAGGAGCGACCTGCTGATACGACAAGTATCGGCATCGGACACTGTCCACATCGCTCAGTATTGCTGAATGATCAGACTTGTAATACCGAGGCTGCAGAAAGGCAGACTCAATTTTATGTTGGTATCGAGATTGCGTCACGTCCGACTAGTGACTTTGTTGTGGCTGACTACATGGGTATCAATACCTTGGCAAAACAAGCTCGTTCAGTATTACTCATTTCTAGATAGGAGTATGTAGTCAGCCAGCCACCACCTCTGAAGGGCAGACCTATGCCGGTTTATGAATCTGCATGGATAAACTAGTTGCCACCTGTAAACTCTGCCCGTGTCAGTAGCAGTCCTGCTATAGACTTGGCACTCTCCAAGCGGTGGGCCACCTGCTGACCTATTTCAGCCGCTGCCGGCCTCCTACACCGGTGGTCTACACTTACAGCCTGGGGCGGTGCAGCTGCCATCGCCTGTGGAGGCAAATTCCTTTCTCTGCGCCTCCACTTGCATGGGAAAACACCGCTCAGCTGTCTCATCCACGCTGGGTCCATGGCGTGATTCTGTGCGCACTGGCATGCTCAGTACTGAGATGCGAAGCGTCGCCTAGCCTGCACGGATACCAGCCCACAACGGTGTGTCAGCACACTTGCCGAATCTCTGGAATCATCGTTGCACTTTCCGAGTGGTGTCACAAGCTAACAATGACAACAGGCTGTCTACTGACCAAAGCATCTCGCCAGCCATATGCGACTTATGTCTTTGTGGTATTGGCTCCTCGGAGCATGCTTACGACTGTTGTAGTCTGCTGAGTCAAAAATGAATGTTTTAGCAACGTTGTTTTTGTGAGGAAACGTCAGACGACAACTGGGCCTGAACTCGCGACTGCTGTGTACCCCTACAAGATGGCAAGCTGCAACCCTGCAACACACTCACGTCCCTCGGATAGCCGCGCTTCAGGATTCGTACACCCCGACAGGCACGTGCGCTTGCAAGTCAGAGATCTGTGTTCGTCCTGCATGTTGGTAAATGTTCCGAACACGAACATGATCAACAACAATAACATGCCGATTTGTTGTCCACGGAATTTCAGACAGGAGCCACAAGAGATGTTAAGTTCTCTGCAAACAAGGCACTTGGAACATCACGGTGGTGCGACCACGGGCTCTATTTTTATACAAAATGTCATTTGTTCCCCAGCAGCTCGCGCTGTATCTCTGCTGGAATTTCTCAATTGCTGAGTGGTGTTCCTAGCACAGAAAATGCTACAAAGGCACATACAGAGGTAGAGGGGACAGTGGCTCTTGTCAGTAACTAATTTGGGCCTCTTGATCAGCAAGAGACTGAATTCTTCACTATTTGGATTTCTAGGTGTAATGGCATCATTGGGATCAACATTGCCAAACTCTGTATTGGAGGAAAGAATTCTCGGGAGTAAAAGGAAGTATTGCACCATGTCGCCAATAGGTACTGCACAATTATATTGTTGGATTTCTTGAACAGACATCACATTAAAAATTGATCTTTCATAGCACACAACTAAAATCAGTGGGACGTTGTTTTGACTGGGAAATGCTGCAAATGATACGTTGTTGCAGTGTTTGCTGATAATGAAGGTGGTGTCATGTAAACTGTGTGCACAAACGCTGAAGCTAAATTCGTATGTTAAAGTAGTTGAATGTACAGAAAATCTACTCTAGATAAGTGTGGGTGCTGACCTAACAAAAGATTTTTCGTGAATCAGCGACCCTTTGGAAAGAGAGGTCTATAAGAAACAATACAAAATACCTCAGCACTTGCAACTGTTAGTGGAAAAATTCAACACTCAACATCAGGCTGATGCCATTATTGAAGAGTAATAGTCCATGGGATGCAACAGCTGCTGCCATTGTGCGAAAAGAAATATTTTTGAATGGGATAAAGAAAGACAGGTTCTGTTGCGATGATGGATATCTGAATACAAGAACAGTGATAGATGCATAAACTATACTGAATATAATGAAAACGTTGGACAACCTGGATCAATGTAAACACTTCTTCACAATGGATATAAACAGTGGATATCTTCAGTTTGAAGTTTGCATTCATGGTTCCTTGAGGACACTACCAGTATCGACAGACGCTGTTTCGGCTTAAGAATACACCAACTTTTAGAGGTTATTAGATGGAGTACTGGAAGGGTTAAAACCACATCAGTGTATTAGGTATTTAGATGATATTATACCAGTTTCTAAATATTCGCAGTAACATACACAGTGCCTGAAAGAGATGTTCAAGAAGCTGTGCTGTGCTTGTTCAAAATTCTTGAAATGAGTTACTTTTCACTGACAGAAATAAACTATCTAGACCGTATGATTAGCCAAGACAGTGTGGTAACTGACCCAAGATTGATATTTGCTGTCCGTGATTTCTTACTGTAGCAAATGGCGAAACAGCTCCAATCGTTTTTAGGTCACTGTAATTATTGCAGCAAATTCGTCAAAGGATTTGCTGAAATCACTATACAATTAATGCATTTGTTAAAAAGAGTGTAAAATTCCTGTTACTGTCAAAATGCAATAGAGGAAGTGAAAGAGGTTCTAACAGCTATCCCAGTGTTAATATTCCCAAATTACGAAAAAGAGTTTATCCTATGTTGTGATGGAAACAACTAAATGATAAACCTCATTTTAAGCCAGGATATGAATGGTAATGAACTCCCAGTAGAACGTGCATTGAAGCAGTTAAACAAAGCCGAAAAAAATTACTCAACCACAGAGGAGACATTGAGTGTCATATATAGTATTACGTATTTTAGCTGTTACTTATACAAAGTTAAGCAGATCATATACTGTCAAAATATTTACTAGGTCTGGAAGGTCTTTTGAGCACATTAATTCATTTTACATTGAAATTAGGCGAATTCAGTTACGAGATAATACACGAACCTGGAAGGAGAGATAGGAATTCTAGTACCGCAAACAAATAGAGTGGGGTCTTACAAGAACATGACAGAATCATTTGATTGTGACAAACGTCGCAGACTACTGATGTGGACTGCCAGTTACCCCGGAGGTAAGCACAGTTTGCTGTGCATGATGGGTTACTGTGTAGGATGGCGAAGTTGACGCTACACACTGTGGTACTCACAGCTCTGAGTGATGAAGTATTGAAAGAAATGTACAATAATGTGGTAGAAGGTCATGGAGGGTGAAGAACAGCTGAACAAAGAATAACTGAACATTACTGATGGAGAACGAGGTGACAGGACCTGACCAGTGTGTAAGGTACTGCAAACAATACCCAAAATGTGCCGAGCTCAGTCCTCAGTGAATAACACTGGAGAGATACTGGAGGCATCCAAGCCATCTGAAAAGGTTTGAATGGACGTTTTGGGTGAATTTAATCTAACGTCAGTGAGTAACCACTATGTACTAGCCATCACAGATGACTTTTCACATTACATTGTGATGACTGTAGTTCCGAATCAAATAGCTACAACAGCGGCATAAGCACTGGTAAACTGCTGCTTATTAAAATTTGGCATTCTTAATCCATTAATCACGAATCAGGCAAAATCTTCATTTCAGAGCTCATTAATCAACTATGCCATCTAATGCACATCTGTATTGAACTAGAACATTTTATCCTCAATCAAAAGGAAGAATGGAACACGTTCAACATACTACCAGCAAGAAAGGTCCCATAACCTTTCAAAGTGATTAATCCTAAAGTTGGAAGAAATGCGGTATCAACGAAGAAGTTTCCAAATATGATGCTGGATGTGTGGAAACAGGTGAAGTAGGTGAATACGAAAGCACTTGAGTAGCAAGAACAAATGGGACAGTGTTGCAGTTTAGTTGCCTGAATACGTAATCGATCAATGAACCATGCTAGCTAGATCCTACACTCCGAAGGTCAAAACGAAAACATTTATTAAGTAGTATCAAGAGCCATATGAAGGCACAGAGACGTCACCTCCTATGGACCTGAAATTAAATTTACTTACACAAATTTCCATTGTTCACATGGGTTGCGATAAGCCTTTCAAGACTACTTTTGATACTCTGTCACAAGTGCTAGTGCTTGCAAAGAAAGCAGAAGCTAAATAAGAAAGGGCGGAGACAGAAGCTAATGAGCAGAATGCCTTATGCACTCAGATCGTGGTAGCAGATGTCGAATTGTGTGATATTTATAAACGCTTTCATTGTAAAATACGTGCTTATTACATCATTGTCTCATTGTAATGGAGTTGTTACGATATAGGGAGTTTATTCTTGTATTGTTGATACGTTTTTCGTATTAATGGATGGTTAGTTTCTAAGTGAATGGAAGTACGCTGCTATAATGCGGTGCTTGTTCTGATAATGTGAGATGGTGAGGGAGAACGAAACAGATACCCTTCCAACAGGTGGCATTACCACGGAGAATGTCTTCCCGAATGGGTACGATAATTCTGATGAGACTGCATTCTTTGGAGGAGAAGGGGGAGAGAAGCAGTGGACGCACTACAGAACTATCTACACTACTGGCCATTGAAGCTGCTACACTACTAAGTTGACCTGCTACAGACGCAAATTTTAACCGAAAGGAAGAATATGCTGTGATATGCAAATTATTAGCTTTTCAGAGCATTAACACAAGCCTGGCGCCGGTGGCGACACCTACAACATGCTGACATGAGGAAAGTTTCCAGCTGAGTTCTCATACACAAACAGCAGTTGACCGGCGTTGCCTGGTGAAACGTTGCTGTAATGAATCGTGTAAGGAGGATAAATGCTTACCATCGCGTTTCCGACTTTGATAAAGGTCGGACTGTAGCCTATCGCGATTGCAGTTTATCGTATCGCGACATTGCTGCTCGCGTTGGCCGAGATCCAATGACTGTTTGCAGAATATGGAATCGGTGGGTTCACGAGGGTAATACGAAACGCCGTGCTGGATCTCAACGACCACGTATCACTAACACTCGAGATGACAGGCATCTTATCCGCATGGAAGTAACGGATCGTGCAGCCATGTCTCGATCCCTGAGTCCACAGATGGGGACGTTTGCAAGACAACACCGTCTCCACAAACAATTCGACGACGTTTGCAGCAGCATGGACTATCAGCTCGGAGACCATGGCTGCGGTTACCCTAGATGCTGCATCACAGACAGGAGCGCCTGCGATGGTGTACTCAACGACGAACCTGGGTGCACGAATGGCAACACGTCATTTTTTCGGATGAATCGAGGTTCTGTTTGCAGCATCATGATGGTCGTATCCGACATGGCAGTGAACTCACATTGGAAGAGTGTATTCGTCATCGCCATACTGTCGTATCACCCGGCGTGATGGTACGGGATGCCATTGGTTACACGTCTCGGCCACCTCTTGTTCACATTGATGGCCCTTTGAACAGTGGACGTTACATTTCAGATGTGTTACAAGCCGTGGCTCTATCCTTCATTCGATCACTGTGAAACCCGACATTTCAGCAGGATAATCCACGACCGCATGTTGCAGGTCCTGTACGGGTCTATCTGGATGCTGAAAATGTTCGATTGCTACTCTGACCAGCACATTGTACAGATCTCTCACCAATTGAAAACGTCTGGTCAATGGTGGTCGAGCAACTGGCTCGTCACAATGCGCCAGTCGCTACTCTTGATGAACTGTGGCATCGTGTTGAAGCTGCGTGGGCAGCTGTACCTGTACACGCCATCCAAGTTCTGTTTGACTGAATGCTCAGGCGTATCAAGGTCGTTATTACGGCCAGAGGTGGTTGCTCTGGATATTGATTTCTCAGGATCTATGCACCCAAATTGCGTGAAAATGTAATGACATGTTAGTTCTAGTATGATATATTTGTCCAATGAATACCCGTTTATCATCTGCATTTCTTCTTGGTGTAGGAATTTTAATGGCCAGTAGTGTATTTTAAGCAGAGGTATTTTTTTCCAGGCAGGTGGACGTCATGTTAACCATCCACCAGTGGACGCTAAAGCTAACCGAGAGCACATGGAAAGTAAGAAATGAAGTATGAATATTAGAAGAGATACGAGGAGTACTGCATATAATTGGGGAGAAGAGGAATTTATGCCACAATTTGACTAGAAGAAGGGATCGGTTGGTAGGACATGTTTTGAGGCATCAAGGGATCACTAATTTAGTATTGGAGGGCAGCGTGGAGGGTAAAAATCGCAGAGGGAGACCAATAGCTGAATACACTAATCAGATTCAGAAGGATGTAGGTTGCAGTAGGTACTGGGAGATGAAGAAGCTTGCACAGGATAGAGTAGCATGGAGAGCTGTATCAAACCAGTTTCAGGACTGATAACTACAATAACAACGACATTAGAAGAGACATTTGCGTTTGCGTTGAAGCTGAGAGGAAAGCAAATTAGGAGAGTACCAAGGATCGTGGCTCTCATTTGAGTTGTTAAAGGATCAGTTGCACCAAGTTGTGGATCTAGGACCTTTTATATTGTTTTTAGCCCTCGTATATTGTCACGATGGAAGACGGGACTGTTAGATGTGGGTTTAAAATTATTAACAACAGTATTTGGTTCAGCAAATAAAGACGACATCCAGGAAGTGAATAACAGGGTGGCTCAGGAGCCGCGAAAAACAGATGCTGTGGGATCGCAAAGGAATGTTTTAACACGTCCATGTTTTCAGTGGGTTGCTATGCATTGGGTTTACTCCGTGTTCACTTCAGTCATAGTGACAGCGAACTGTTACGAACAGGGTCGGGTAAAGGGAATGACGACGTTGCTGAAATTGCAAAATGGTGGACACAATTATAGAACATGTGGTGTAGTAGGAACTACGTTCCGTCTGTCAGTTACCATCAATGGAGAAGCCATAATAAACCCGACACAACCCTCGTTTTATTGCAGGAAACCGCTGGACTTGCCACCAACCCACAATCTGACCTATTTGAACGACACCTTAAAATCAGATCTCTTTCATTCATTGCATGACCTTATAGCCTTTCAAAATGAGCAAATTTTACAGCATGCAGAGGAGTATTGTGAAAAGCAGTGCAATATTATTAAGACAATGAGTGTCTCTATTTCTAGTACGGTTGTGATTCTGCTGCTGCTTTGTGTAACTTGCATCTACCTCAAGCAAAAACCACAAATCCCCTTGTACTTCCCATTCCTCGACTACCAGTGGAGTGGGTTATCTGTCGCAGATAATGGTTAGTTAAGTAGGAAGTAGATAAGAAGCCACATGAAAATCAAGGAGGAACGCCAAGCATAGAAAATTATAATTGTGTGGAGCTATATGCCGTTAAGTGATTGCAGTAGTACTACTGTACTAGTCTGTGATCCAATGGAACCATCTTCCTATGAGGACTAAACGCAGAAAATTCCATTCTGATTAAAAACAAACAAAAGAAAAGCCAATGAGCCATGTGGTTTAAGCTGAACTAGTATGAAGAAAAATCTGAGTTTACTGTATGATATTGTCAACTTGTCAGATTTAAGTCGAGACTGAAGAATTACCATGAGCTGAGATCCGATGGGCTAGATTTCTGGAGAATGGAGGTGTGTTGGTGCGCAACTATTCTACACGGCGTTACTGAACGAAATAAAGACACAATGTAAGAGCCTCTTGAAAGCAGGTAAGCCCGGAGCGTGCCATGCGAAGTTACGTCAGGAGCAACCTGCTGATCAAATATTGTCTCCACGTCGTCGAGCAGTTAACTCATCGCCTGGATCAGCAAAGGGACTAGTGTCGTAATACCGTCAACACAGCAGAAAGGCAGAGCCACTGCGGCGTTGTTCACCTGATTGCTTCACGTTCGATTTGTCGCTCTGTTGTGAATTTCATGATGAGAAACAATGCCTTGGAGCAACAGCGACCAACAAATCCCATACATAGGTTGACCCTTACAGAGAAGACAACAGCAACCGGCCACTTTCTGCAATGCTATTTATTCATTTAAATAACGACGTTACCGTATTCGAACTAAGGGCTAGTTCAGTTTAAGATACATTTTAACGGTAACGGCGCTATTTAAATAAATAAATAGCATTGTAAAAGGTGACTGGTTGCTGTTGTCTTCTCTGTAAGTCAGCCTATGTTTTCAAACCAGACACGTGCTCAGAATGTCAGTTTTCGACAAAATAGCATGAAGTACTTATACACACATTAAAAAAAAGTTTTGCATCACCTCGTTTCCGAGAGTTCCGGAACCTGTACATAAAATTGGAATAGACAGCAACGTAAACATCGTTTCCGCCCTTTTTATCGCTCATGAAAACCACACATAGTATGTTGTACCACCATACAGAGAGACCTTCAGAGGTTGTGGTCCACATTTCTGCACATACCGGTACCTTTAACACCGAGTAGCACGTCCTCTTGCATTGATGCATGCCTGTATTCGTCGTGGCATACTACCCACAAGTTCATCAATGTACTATTGGTCCAGATTGTCCCACTCCCCAACGACGATTCAGAGTGGTTGGCGGCTCGGTCTGTCCCAGGCATGTTCTACAGGATTCATGCCTAGAGAACATGCTGGGCACTACACGAGCGATGTCGTTATCCTGAAGGAGATCATTCACAAGAAGTGCGCGACTGGGCCGCGAATTGTCGTCCTTGAAGGCGAACACCTAGCCAGTATGCTGCCGATATGGTTGCACTATCGGTCGGAGGATGACATTCACGTATCGTAGAGCCGTTACGGCGCCTTCCATGACCACCAGCGGCGTACGTCGGCCCCACATAATGCCACCCGAAAACAGAAGGGAATCTCCACCTTGCTGCACTCGCTGGACAGTGTGTCTAAGGCGTTCAGCCTAACTGGGTTGCCTCCAAACACGTCTCCGACGATTGTCTGGTTGACGGCATATGCGACACTCATCGGTGAAGAGAACGTGATGCCAATTCTGAGCAGTCCATTCGCCATGTTGTTGGCCCCACTTGTACCACGCTGTATGGTGTCGTTGTTGCAAAGATGGACCTCGGCATAGATGTCGGTAGTGAAGTTGTGCATCATACAACCTATTGCGCACAGTTTGAGTCGTAACATGATGTCCTGTGGCTGCACGAAAGGCATTACTCAACCTGGTGGCTATGCTATCAGTGTTCCTCCGAGCCATAATCCGTAGGTAGCGGTCATCCACTACAGTAGGAGCCCTTGGCGGGCCTGCGCGAGGAAAGTCATCGACAGTTCCTGTCTCTCTGTATCCCCTCCATGCCCGAATAACATCGCTTTGGTTCGCTCCGAGACGCCTGGACACTTCCTTTGTTGAGAGCCCTTCCTGATGCAAAGTAACAATGCGGACGCGCTCGAATCGCGGTATTGACCGCCTAGGCATGGTTGAACTAAAGACAACACGATCTGTGTACCTCCTTCCTGGTGGAATGACTGGAACTGATCGGCTGTCGGACCCCCTCCCGTCTAATAGACGCTGCTCATGTATGGTTGTTTACACCTTCTGGCGGGTTTAGTGGCATCTTTGACCATCAAAGGGACTGTGTCCGTGACACAATATCCACAGTTAACGTCTATCTTCAGGAGTTCTGGGAACCGGGTTGAAGCAAAACCTTTTCTGATGTGTGTGTATAAGAGTATAAACGGCATTCAAATGAGAACGAGACAGGTGAAAAACAAGGAGGAAAAGTTTTTACTATTTCCAAAGTAATCGCTAAATTTAAATAAATTTATTCCACTGTGAGAGAAGATGGGAAATGCATTCATAGGAAAACATTCGTATTTGCTTTCGGACCCATAATTATACCCAGAGATCCACCTCTTCGATCGAAACAAGTCGCCGGCCAGGAATGTCTTTCTCCAGAGTTACAAAAATATGGAAACCGCATGGGAATAAATCGTTTTAGGATGTGTAAGGGCTTCATAGCGAAAGTTATTGAGAGTAGCCGAAAAAACGTCGTACGTTGCAGAAATTTTGCTGGGAAGTTCTTACACATTCTCCATTACTCCCCAATGCCTCTCCATGCAGTTTCCATATATTTGGAGTCCTGAAGAAGGATTCGTCAATTTGCTTTGGATTAAGAGGTGCAAGCCTGGACACAGTCATGGTTCTGTAGGCAACCGCAAACATTCTTCTATGAATGCAAAAAATGGTTCAAATGGCTCTGACATTATGCGCCTTAACTTCTGAGGTCATCAGTCCTCTAGACTTCGAACAACTTAAACCTAACTAACCTATGAACATCACACACATTCATGCCCGAGACAGGATTCGATCTTGCGATCTTAGTCTATGAATGCATTTCCCATCTTGTCTCAGAGGGGCATGAATATATTAACAATTACAGCAACTACTTTTAAAAATTAGAAATAGCTTACTTTCTTTATTCCATTTATCACGCTTTCATTCGACTGCCCCTTCTAGGCAGAAGTACACAGTCTGAAAGTCCACAGATCTGAGAATGGGACTGAGGAGAACACCTATAACGGTTTCCAAGTCTACATGAGGTCAACTAGACGCCACTGGATCCTGCCGCTGTTAGTGGTGGCCCTGTTGTTTGCGGTAAGTCTGATGCTGTTGCCTTAGTGCCCTCCAACTGGTGGGCTACGCTTGCTTGAGCAGCTTCCGATCTCCTACCCTGTTGGTTTACAGTTCCCGCCTAGGTCCGAGCACGTGGACAGCCGGCATCGCAAATGTGGGCGAAATCCTTGCAGTCGACCCCCGCTTGCGTGAGTGAGCACAGCTGTTGTGGGACATCTCAAACACGCTGGACCCACAGCTTGATGTGTGCTCCGGCGTGTCCCGCCACATCCTGCGACGCCATGTCTTGTCTGCACGAATGCTGTCCCCAGTATAGGCATCCTTGTAGAGTCACTGACGTCATCGTTCCACTAGCCATGCGACGGCGCGCGCTGCCAGTCACAACAGGATGCTTACTGACGTGAGCACCTTCTCGCCGGCCGTCTACAGCTTACGCGTTGGGGCCATCGTCACGACGTTCTAGTTTTCTGAGCAATGAATTAACGTCTGACCAGTGCTGTTTTCATGAGGAAACGTCAGACACCAGTCAGGCCTCCACTCGCTGCTCCACCGCTACCTCACCCAAGGTGATGAGCTACTGGCTCTCTGATCTCTGACAGTCCAGTCCCGCAACTCACTGTAGAGGCTAACCACACTTGGCGTCCACATAAAACGACAATCCGATACATATTGTCACCAACAGATAGCGATAACTGAAGGAACTGTTCAAAACACAAGGAAACTCTTCATTTTTTATGTCAATGATCGTAAAAAAGAAAGCACTTCCTTCATATTTCGACTAATCTACTTCTAGTGAGGTATGTCACATTTCGTCTCCATGACATCTGACGTAAGGGAACTGCCGCCGAATGATGGGCCCGCCATAGCCAAGCGATATTTGTCCATAAAGCTTGTCATGTGAGATCAGCCAGATATCACGATGCAGACGTATTTGCTCTCGCCCTGTACCAGATTACATATCCGTGGCGGTGTCTACATTCACTCTCACAGCCAGCTTGCGACAATCACCATTTCTCCCACGCAACTGAGAAAAAGTCGCAGTAGTCTCTACTGTCGATCGAAACAGCATCCAATAATCCTTTCTAACTCTAGAAGTTATTGTAACTAACAGTTTTGTTCAGTGAATTTCACCTTCTTGTAGCTCACAAAAGGTTTGATCATCATAAAAGCATTAATTTGTTAAATGGCACAAAGTATTTCGTGAGGAAAACGACCTTATCGACGGTACAGAATTTGTTCTCTACAACCCCTTGTGCTGAAGCAACTAAAATCGCACACAGGAAAACTTTCACAAATCACATTACCATTTAGCACGGAGACTAGACACTGTCATGAGTTAAAAAGGAGTTCTCGTCCTGAAATTTCAGAAAATTCTGTAATCCTCGACTTGAAATAAGCTTAAGTGACACGTAAAGAAGCAAGTAAGAATTAGGGGACAAGTTCAAAAGATAATAATTTATTTTAAATATTGAATGTAATGATAGTATTTACATCAACTTCCGTGATCATGTTATAGGCCATTACGTTTTGTTTTGCCTTTATAATTATTTTCAGGTATTTATTGAAATGTCGCACTTAACCTTCCGTCGTGCGCGGCTGTTCAAATTGATACACCTCGAAGTTTACTGTAAATTATTTGTCAACGAGTGGCAGCACTGACACCTACTCGCTAGTAGCTAGCCTTTTCCGAACGCTTGTCCTTGTTGTGTGCTTCAGTGTCGATACGACTGCGCTGTTGTCGGTATATGTGCTGATTGATCAGTTTGATACACTGCGCCCGTTCTTATTGCATTTCAACAATTCATTTCTTTGGTTATCAACGTAACTTAGTAAGTAGTACAATGTTAAAATACAATGTGTAATGTACTTATTTTCTTTTTGGGCCGTTTAATCGTCAGATAAGAATGTTTGAGTATCAGGTATCAAATTGATACACTGCGCCTGACTGCGTTATTTTATAGGAATTTTATCATTTTAGGTGTGAGACACTTGATCATGGCAGGCTACAGTAAGACGTACAACCTCCTTGACCCAAATCATGTTGCATAAATACAAAAAGTGTAGTTCGAAGAGGATAATGATGAAGTTCAAGAGGGTTTTCAAGATGAAGTAGACACAGATTGTGATGGCTCACTTGAAGTTTGGCAGGGAGACTCAGAACCAGAGGAAAACGACAGTGAAAACGACGAGGAATTACTTGAAGAAAGACAGCATTATTATACTGGAAGGGACAAAGAGACAAAATGGAATAAAGTTCCTACATCGCAGAGAGTACGTTTCAGGGCCCACAGTATTATTCGAAAGTTACTTGGTCCTATAGGTGCGGCTAAAGCATTGAGAACGCCTTTGGAATGTTGGAATATCCTCATCGGTGACGACATTTTGTTGATTATAGTTCTGTATACCAATCAGTATATTGAGAGCATCAAAGCTTCTTTTCAGCGAGAGAGAGACGTAAATCCTATAGATATTATTTAATTAAAAGCTTTCATTGCTCTTCTGTTTCTGGCTGGTGTTAACAAAAGTAACAGACAAAGCTTAGAAGATATGTGGGGAAGTGATGGGGATGGAATTGAAAAATTTCGTCTCGTTATGAACATAAAACGTTTCAAATTCATCATGCGGTGCCTTAGATTTGACAGTCGTGTGACTCCCGATGAAAGGAGAAAATTAGACAAGATAACAGTGAATCGGGAAATATTTTCTCTGTTTGTACAGAATTGACAGAAATCCTACACCCTCAGAGAAAACGTTACAGTAGATGAGAAACTTGAAGGATTCCGTGGCAGGAGCAGTTTTCGCCAATACATACCTAGCAAACCAAACAAATATGGAATTAAGATATATGCTCTTGTGGATTCCCAAGTATTTTATCTCTATAATCTGGTAATATACGCCGGCTGCAGCCAGAAGGATTGTACCACGTTAGCAATAAACCTTCAGATGTTGTTCTGCGACTATGTGAACCAATCTATCAGTCACGTCGAAATGTGACAGCAGACAATTGGTTTACTAGTATTGGTTTGTTAGAAGAGCTAAGAAGAAAAAAATATTTCTTTTGTTGGGATGATGAAGAAAAACAAGCGTGAGATTCCTCTGGGGTTTGCTACCAGTAAAGGCAGGGCTGTCCATAGTTCACTTTTTGGTTTCAATAAAGGCTGTACTCTAGTTTCCTACGTTCCTAAAAAGAGGAAGTGTGTTATCTTGGCATCAAGTTTGCATGAAGATAATTCAGTAGATGCTGACACTGGAGATAAACAGAAGCCATCCATTGTAACATTTTACAATAGCACCAAAGGTGGAGTCGACACTACAGATAAGTTGACCGCTTCATACAATGTAGCAAAAAATGTGTACCGTTGGCCCATGGTCATATTTTTTGCAATGATCAATATGAGTGGAATGAATTCACAAGTAATTTACTATGGCAACAACGAGAATTGTATCCGAAGAAAAGGATTCCTGAAGCAAGTCTCACATGCATTAGTTCTACCTCACTTGGTTCGTAGGTGCTTGGACACCTCAGGAATTCACAGAGATTTCCAACTGCGGCTACAACAATATAGGCCAACGTGTGAAGAAGAATCAGAAGACACAAGCAGAACCGAAGAACAAGGTACTGGGATCAAGAGGAAAAGGTGTAATACCTGCATAGAAAAAAATAGAGTGACAAAATATTGTTGCAAAATGTGTCAGAAGCCTATCTGTTTGATACACATTGAACCTTTTTGCTCTGAATGCGCGAAAATTCCGCATTTGTTACCACAGTCAAAAATTGACGATGAAACAGGTGAATAGGTTGTAATATCATTGTTGTTCTGCTCCAGTGTCAAATAGCCTTTCCGTAAAGATAATTGTCATTTGTTACTAAAGCCCAACATTGACGATAAGAAATCTGAATGATGAATATTTCTACTGCAGTTGTGCTCATACGTCATATTTGTCTTTCTTGAAATATATTTGGCACCTACACTCCTGGATATTGAAATAAGAACACCGTGAATTCATTGTCCCAGGAAGGGGAAACTTTATTGACACATTCCTGGGGTCAGATACATCACATGATCACACTGACAGAACCACAGGCACATAGACACAGGCAACATAGCATGCACAATGTCGGCACTAGTACAGTGTATATACACCTTTCGCAGCAATGAAGGCTGCTATTCTCCCATGGAGACGATCGTACAGATGCTGGATGTAGTCCCGTGGAACGGCTTGCCATGCCATTTCCACCTGGCGCCTCAGTTGGACCAGCGTTCGTGCTGGACGTGCAGACCGCGTGAGACGACGCTTCATCCAGTCCCAAACATGCTCAATGGGGGACAGATCCGGAGATCTTACTGGCCAGGGTAGTTGACTTACACCTTCTAGAGCACGTTGGGTGACACGGGATACATGCGGACGTGCATTGTCCTGTTGGAACAGCAAGTTCCCTTGCCGGTCTATGGATGGTACAACGATGGGTTCGATGACGGTTTGGATGTACCGTGCACTATTCAGTGTCCCCTCGACGATCACCAGAGGTGTACGGCCAGTGTAGGAGATCGCTCCCCACACCATGATGCCGGGTGTTGGCCCTGTGTGCCTCGGTCGTATGCAGTCCTGATTGTGGCGCTCACCTGCACGGCGCCAAACACGCATACGACCATCATTGGCACCAAGGCAGAAGCGACTCTCATCGCTGAAGACGACACGTCTCCATTCGTCCCTCCATTCACGCCTGTCGCGACACCACTGGAGGCGGGCTGCACGATGTTGGGGCGTGAGCGGAAGACGGCCTAACGGTGTGCGGGACCGTAGCCCAGCTTCATGGAGACGGTTGCGAATGGTCCTCGCCGATACCCCAGGAGCAAAAGTGTCCCTAATTTGCTGGGAAGTGGCGGTGCGGTCCCCTACGGCACTGCGTAGGATCCTACGGTCTTGGCGTGCATCCGTGCGTCGCTGCGGTCCGGTCCCAGGTCGACGGGCACGTGCACCTTCCGCCGACCACTGGCGACAACATCGATGTACTGTGGAGACCTCACGCCCCACGTGTTGAGCAATTCGGCGGTACGTCCACCCGGCCTCCCGCATGCCCACTATACGCCCTCGCTCAAAGTCCGTCAACTGCACATACGGTTCACGTCCACGCTGTCGCGGCGTGCTACCAGTGTTAAATACTGCGATGGAGCTCCGTATGCCACGGCAAACTGGCTGACACTGACGGCGGCGGTGCACAAATGCTGCGCAGCTAGCGCCATTCGCCGGCCAACACCGCGGTTCCTGGTGTGTCCGCTGTGCCGTGCTTGTGATCATTGCTTGTACAGCCCTCTCGCAGTGTCCGGAGCAAGTATGGTGGGTCTGACACACCGGTGTCAATGTGTTCTTTTTTCCATTTCCAGGAGTGTATAATATGTTTTCTGAACAGAATTTAATAAATGATCACGTGAATATACGGTGTGATCAATTTTATACACCGCGCCCTATCTCGCTGCGACAAACACCGCGCCCGACAGAAGGTTAATTTTAAAATGTTTAATCTAATGTTGGGATTACTGCTGTTATTTTGTTCAAATAATGTATTTTGCACTCACTGTTAGATCAGAAACCACATTTTGACGTAGAAATCGTGTAGGTGCTTGTCTGTAAGTAAGGGAGCCCACCATTGGTAACGCAAGCTGATATCCCACCTAATGAACATTCGTATGCCACGAAGTTTTTGCGTCCAAGTAACTCATCTCCTTGGTTCATACTGTCGTATCAAGTAGCGGTGAGGTTGTCTAGCATAGCAGTGGCAGGTATTTTGCACTTCTGCAGTGGGTACATTACACAGTGGAAAAACACGAAACTGACATACGAGCATCTCATTAATCGTGAAGGTGATGCAATGTATCAGCTGCGCCTCATCGATAACGCGAAAAGTTCTCAGCTACACATTTATGTGATGAAAGCGTGTTCCCTGTAGTTCATACTCTGCATTGAAGAGGTACTGTATGCACAAGCCACCACGGTGTTGGCAGCCAACCATCAAACATCGAACACAACGTAATGGACTATGTTGACGGTAAGCCACATGCCAGCACTCGTTGAATCGCTAATGTACTGCATACATCACATCCTAAATTGTTGCGCATTTTACGACGAGAATTTTGCACGCGTATCTTTACCAGCCAGTGCTCGTGTAATGTATTGCGAGCAGTTTCTGTGTTATATTGGGCGAACGAGGGGCTTTTACGACGCTTTTCTTTTCGTTGACAATGTGTTTTTCAAGAGTTAGGGCGTCTTCTACACGAATGTATGAAGATAAGTGCTGTACGGGTGTTTCTGTTGATTTGGACGAGCATTACCAGAAGACAAGTGTTTCCAACCTTTCTGACGCCATTACCCGTGAGTGAAATCAGATATTAGCTAGTACCCCTCACCACTAACGTCATAAACATCAATACCTAACTAAATTTTATAATGAAAAAAAAGTTGTATTTGAACTCTTACTTTTAGAATGACGAAATATAGTTTGGATAGGTGTTTCATAACATCATAAACTAATGGTTTGCTTATTTTTAACAACCCTTTTTGTTGTATGATGAAACACTTAGCAGTGCATCGCGAATGCTACCTATAATTCTTCTTTAGAAAAGAAAGTTAGCAATCCACATTGAGGAAAGACACTTGTTACAAGATATGCTCCCTGTGCATCACACCTCTACCTACCGACTCTTGCTTCACCCACGCTCTACACCCCTATTTAAAAGCAACCGTATGAAAATACGTGCGCTACACTCACTGTTTGCAAAGTACTTCATTGCTGAACTCCTTACTTGTGAATTGGAAAAAATTGGAAGATCTTAGGCTAGGAAAGCTTTATGTCTGGCAATTACTACTAATAATAATCACACTGTGAAGGCACTGCAGCAGTTTAGTAACCATTAAGTGGTTATTGTCTCCTCGTCCCGCCCATTAGGTGGATCATCTGTTGCCAAATGAATAATGCAGCAATTTTTTAACCATTGTGGAAAGTACCTTGCCACTCAGAGAAGGCATTTTGGTGAGGTATTAAAGCATATGTGATACATATATCTCAGTTTTACTGTCATAGATGCATGGCACAAAGCAAAAAGTCTGTGTGTAAAAAGTGGACTATGTGAGTACAGGATGTTATATTCGTTTCATAAGCTTTAATGTCAACCAAATTGTGTCACGGGTCAATGCTCGTGTCTGAAAAAAAGATAAGGACTGGTAACTTAGTAATCGGTGTAACAGTCTTACGAAATAGGATAACAATAATGACCTTTAAAAAAAACAGTTTAGTTTCGCAACCGTAACACAATCTAATTCTTTTGTTTTTACCGATCAGGGAATTTCATTTTACACCTCAGGGAGCATTATCCCAGACTGGCAAAGACTGCAGTAGACTGTTTAAGACATGAGGAAGCGCAGAATTGGTCTTAAATTTTTAATCTGTTTATTGCAGATCTATATTAGCTACTGTATAGCTATCTCCAGTGCAGTTATATTCACGTCATGACGACACATCGTAAATAAAATCGCACATCGTTCCACACCGACATTACAGGTAACAGACGGTTAAACTCAATTGTTAAATATTAAAAAATGTGTGTGTGTGAAATCTTAAGCTTACACACTACTTAACCTAAACTACCCTAAGGACAAACACACACACCCCTGCTCGAGGGAGGACTCGAGCCTCCGCCGGGATCAGACGCAAAGGCCATGACAGCAGCACCCAAACCGCTTGGCTAATCCCGCGCGGCGTTAAATAATATCTGTAGCCCGCTGTTATTAATGGAAACAAAGTTCAAGTGGACTATTTCACTGAACAGACATCCTTTTAATAAGATAATCTCTACCTTCCTATTAATACATATTAGAGAGGCACCCATTATTTATCACAAATGTATCTCTGTATATATGCAGTGATCCGTGGAATATGCGCAGCACCGCACCTGCAGATTTAAGTCGCTAAGAGTGGCATTCATGAGAGCCTAATATCTATGCCAGATGCATTGGCCGAAGTGAGCTAGGAAGGCGTCTACCCAGATCACCAAAATAATACGTTATTTACTTATACTTATTGAGTTACTTCGAGGAATGGGAATAAACCCAACTGAAATCAGCTTTATAAATGTAAGGTTTTCTCGTAGATAATTCAAAACGCCTACATTATTATTTGAAGTAGTAGCAATAGTGCATGTGCGAAGATAGGTTCATAAACTTCGTCTAGTAATCATGTAGAGATGTTGTACTCAAAATGAAGTAAATAAAACATTAATATTAGAAAAACCTTGTCAGTGTTTTAGCCATCTTAATACCACAAAGATTTAGTTCAAAAATGGCTCTGAGCATTATGGGACTTACCTTCTGAGCTCATCAGTCCCCTAGAGCTTAGAACTACTTAAACCTAACTAACTTAAGGACATCACACACATCCATGCTCGAGGCAGGATTTGAACCTTCGACCGTACCGGCCGCGCGTTTCCAGGCTGTAGGTCCTAGAACCGCTCGGCCACTCCGGCCGGCAAAGATTTAGTAAGGTACTATTTAGTAGCATAAGTCTTGAGACAAAAGTCTGCCTGTAGTACGTCTCCCCAACGCATCCTTCACATTTAAGTTTTGGGAAGTAGCAGGCCAGTCCATTCGCCGACTAGGCTCTCATTCCAAGAGCTCATCCACCTGCGCTGTTTGATGCAGGCTTGCATTCTCATGCCTAAAAGTGAGGTCACGTGCGAATGCACTCCTGGAAAGACGCATGTGAGGACGCAGTAGAGCGTCAGAATAACGTTAAGTGGTGATTACAGAGTGTTCAAAGTTTTGGAGGTCAATACGTCCATGTAATAAAACGCCTCCACACATCATAGCACCTGGGCCACTAAACAATCATGTTCTACAGTGCTGGACTTAGTCCCATACAGCGGGATACCGTAATGCAGCCGGGAACATTGACGAATATGCGTCCAGTAGGTGTTGTTTAGGAAGCGTAGCGCCACACATTCTAAGGTGCGTCGAAATCGTTGCCTGTCACACCGGCCTCAAGGATGCAGTGAATGACTGTGTCTGTAATAGAGCGCAATAAAGGTGCGTGGGTGGCACCGAGGGTCTTGCTAAACAAGGAGGGGGGGAGGGGGTTAAGAGGGCTGGTTTGCTTTTTTATTTGCGGATTTGCCAATGCCCTCCCACCCGTGAGCGTGCCAGAGAAGGCGGCGAAGCAGAAATGCAGGGCTGAAAAAGCATACACACGCTATGCTACTTCAGATCACATTCAATGTCATCGAATAGTTTTGAACGGTCCTTAGTGCTTCCACCTTGTACACCAGACCAGAAACTGCTGTCGCGCTACACTCCAAATGTGTCAGATCACGTTCCGTTGGCTCGCAGATCCACAATGTCCTTAGAGAAGGGCTGTATCGTCTGGAAGATGTCCATAGTGTCAGAGGTTGTCAGCAGCGTCGTCCTGTTGTTCATCGCATTGCGACCTGCCGCTTTCGGCCATGATATGTGTGAGGCCCCCAAGAGAAGGGCTGATTTCATTGCCACCCTTTATGCCACCCGCCGAGACCGTCAGTTCTGCTGGGCAGTGTGTCTGAAATGTTTTCCTAGGTTACGCATAAAACTGCATGATTTCAATGCTGGGCGTCGTGGCCTCCATCGCAGCGGCGTCAAGACAAGGTGTGCTATGATGGTAAGAGGGGGGGGGGGGGGGGGCAGGGGAGCATGACGATCTTCCCATCGTTCGAAGCGTCCACCGTGGCACTGGGCAAAATAGTGGTGAAATACGCTGCCAATCTAACATCTTTAATTCATCTTACAGCTCACTTGACTTTCTGAGCTCTGGCCTTTTTTATTCGACTGTGTCGACATTCTTCTATCTCAAACATCTCTGAGATCGAGAGTGATGCGGAAAGGCGCCACGCTTTTGCGCCATTGCACTGGAAGTTTGTAGGCAGTTCTGAACTAAGTTTAAAACCTCTGCGTCGCAGTGGAAAATAGTTACTGAATTTGGAGAAAATGAGTTTTTTATTGTTTCGTAGTGTATTTTATACTTTATCAGTTGCGTACTGTTCAGCAGTCTAGCAAAAACAAGGGCAGAAAGACTGGCCACAGGTTTGTTTGACCAATAGGTGAACGACAAAGAGGTGCTGAAAAAACTGATGTGGCAGACGCATGAAGATAGACGTAAACCATCCCGAGAAAGCCTGCTTGTAATGCTACATGTACCAGCCTTAAGAGCAGAATTTATGAATACACCACAAACCCATTATCGTTCCAGCGGTGGTCGCGAAGACATGATTAACCTAATAAAGGCGCGGATAAAGGCGTTTAAGCAATCATTCTCCCCGCACTAATACACAAATGAAGTGGGAAGAAGCCTTAATGTTTGGTACAATGGCAAGTAACATGTGGGATGCACCTCAAGGTGGTTGGCGTCGCATACGGAGCTCCATTGCAGTCTTTAAGACTGGTAGCATGCCGCGACAGCGTGGACGTGAACCGTATGTGCAGTTGACGGACTTTGAGCGAGGGCGTATAGTGGGCATGCGGGAGGCCGGGTGGACGTACCGCCGAATTGCTCAACACGTGGGGCGTGAGGTCTCCACAGTACATCGATGTTGTCGCCAGTGGTCGGCGGAAGGTGCACGTGCCCGTCGACCTGGGACGGGACCGCAGCGACGCACGGATGCACACCAAGACCGTAGGATCCTACGCAGTGCCGTAGGGGACCGCACTGCCACTTCCCAGCAAATTAGGGACACTTTTGCTCCTGGGGTATCGGCGAGGACCATTCGCAACCGTCTCCATGAAGCTGGGCTACGGTCCCGCACACCATTAGGCCGTCTTCCGCGCACGCTTCAACATCGTGCAGCCCGCCTCCAGTGGTGTCGCGACAGGCGTGAATGGAGGGACGAATGGAGACGTGTCGTCTTCAGCGATGAGAGTCGCTTCTGCCTTGGTGCCAATGATGGTCGTATGCGTGTTTGGCGCCGTGCAGGTGAGCGCTACAATCAGGACTGCATACGACCGAGGCACACAGGACCAACACCCGGCATCATGGTGTGGGGAGCGATCTCCTACACTGGCCGTACACCTCTGGTGATTGTCGAGGGGACACTGAATAGTGCACGGTACATCCAAACCGTCAACGAACCCATCGTTCTACCATTCCTAGACCGGCAAGGGAACTTGCTGTTCCAACAGGACAATGCACGTCCGCATGTATCCCATGCCACCCAACGTGCTCTACAAGGTGTAAGTCAACTACCCTGGCCAGCAAGATCTCCGGATCTGTCACCCATTGAGCATGTTTCGGACTGGATGAAGCGTCGTCTCACGCGGTCTGCACGTCCAGCACGAACGCTGGTCCAACTGAGGCGCCAGGTGGAAATGGCACTGCAAACCGTTCCACAGGACTACATCCAGCATCTCTACGATCGTCTTCATGGGCGAATAGCAGCCTGCATTGCTGCGAAAGGTGGATATACACTGTACTAGTGCCGACATTGTGCATGCTCTGTTGCCTGTATCTATGTGCCTGTGGTTCTGTCAGTGTGATCATGTGATGTATCTGACCCCAGGAATGTGTCAATAAAGTTTCCCCTTCCTGGGACAATGAATTCACGGTGTTCTTATTTCAATTTCCAGGAGTGTAGCTTTGAGATTCAAATGTTGTGCATTTCATCTGGTGTAAAAATTAATAAAATCATAAACATTTTTTTTTCACCTGGGAAAATTTAAAAAGTAAAAATGACTCTCGTTGTGCTTTCATATTTTATTGGAAATAAAGTGTGGAATAACAAATACAGCATAATTGTAAGTAATTGAAGTATTTAGCTCATCATTTACAATCAGTATGTGTACTCAATAAGGAAAAATTAATTAGCATTATGATTTATAAATACAATTTAATCTGTTTTACTCGAAGTGAGTCACTTTTTGTGGCACATATTTGGTCTGCTTTTGACAAGGTACTCCCACAGCGCACTAACATAGCTGGGCTACAGAATCAATTGGTACAGCTATTTTCTGGTTTCCCACCAGCTAAAGGACTCTCTATATCTAGGAAAATATGCCAGATAAATATTTTCCTAGTATTACAGTCCCCACACGTCCCATGTCATGATTTCCTTGTAGCTGAATACGCTTCAGGTAGCTGTTAAAGTTTTTACCCACAACCGCGAAGGGATATACCAGTATGTATCTTCAAAGATATTAATATGGCTTTCAGTGTCCAGGATCCAATTCTCAGCAAAATAATAATACATGAGCAGAAAATAAAAATAATAATCTCGTCCAGTTTCTTAGGAAAAACTATATAATTCATGACAGAAATGGACATCTAAAGGGAAGTAGAATGATTTCATTACACTAACACAATAGTGTGTCAAAAATTCATAACCGAAATAAGAATGGAAACTCTATGTACGTTCTACAAACCAAAACGTCAGAACCAATTGTGACATTTGAAACTGAACTGTAGACTATTAAAAAAGAAATGAATAATGAAAACAAGCAATGAACATGTGATTCCTAAGAAGAGTATCTGACTACAAACTTTTCCACAGCCTGATGAATGCAGAAATCAGAAAAAAACAGGGCGTCGAAGGCTTAAATGAACAGATTAAGAGATAAACAACAGAATGGACTACGTCAAGAGAATGGGGGAGCACAGAATAGCTGAATTAACGATGAATTATTACCCAGTAGGCTTAAGATCTTTAGGAAGACCGAGGAAAACATGGCAAGGTAAGTAATTTGAACAAAGAGGGGGGGGGGGGGGGAGTGAAATGCGTAATACATATAGATAAAAGAGGAAGACATATCGTATTAAAAATATTACGATGTTCTAAGTAACTACGGTGTGGTAAAGTTTTGAAATCACATAAAAAGTCCTGCTCCAGTGTAAGAGGTGTCCTGAAGGCATTAATCTGATCATGTTAGATAAATAAAAATAAAAAAACAGTATATATATGCACTATCATATATGGAAAAATAAATGTGTAAATACATGCTGCTATTATGGTAAAGAGGGATATGCAGTAAAGCTGAACTCAAGGGGAGAGGCACTGAATCAAAGAAGCCCGGAGAGCAGACTGATTCCAGAGTTGCATTGGAATCCACTCCAAGCGACTGAATAGCGACTGAAATCATCCAGGATGCAGGATCAGCTGGCGATTGGGATTAGCCGCATGCGGGATTGGCCAGAAAGCCTTTGGGAAGAGTTGCTTTGTGATCTGCTCTGTGCACATGGTGGCCGCAGACCGCTGTTTATGTGATTCACATGATCACCAACAACATATTCTGAGTTGCGATGGTATGTCAAAGGATAAGATGTAACAAATCATCCAGTAGTACATAAACGTTTGTTGGGCTTCTAAAATTTGGCGTTTTCTTTTCAATCAAGAGTAGAAATACAAGGTGCATACGATAACTGTTACTATCTAACACAATAGAGTAGAGCAGCGGTTGTCAAACTATGGCCCATCGGCCACATGTCGCCCAAACAAAATATTCATGTGGCTCACCGTTCATAGCCATATTTTACAAGAGTGTGCATCTGACAACTATCAATCGAATCAAAAACCGCCAAATAACATTAACCGCTTCCTTAGAGTGTACTTTTCATGCTTAATCACAAACAAAAATTCTTACAGAGACAGTAATATTTTAATATTTGCTTAATTTTAATTCATATTGGAGAATTCTGCCGCGATTTAAATAAAATTGTCTGGGTACCTCAGGGGCCGATGGGTATGTAGTGTAGCAACTGCAGTGTTAGAGGATGTGAGGAGAGGAATGTTGTACTGTTGGCCTTCGAGTATGGACAACTAACAAGCGTGAACGACTGGTGCCGACCAGCTGCCGAGGTATAAATTTTGACACAGAAATAACATGATTCGTGGATGCGGATTAAAGAGATGGTCATCTTCGAATGTGATAGATATTTGTAGCGAGGAATATGAAATTAAGTTTATTTTAATACAATGCAATGAGTAGAAGTAAAATGACATTCATAACATTTAGTGAACACATTTGATCGTGTCTCATATTTATAATGCATCCATATGCAAGTACAACTAATGCTACTAATCACTTCTAATCATCCGCTCACAATGCCAACACAACAAGATTTTGCCAGGCAATTACAGTGTCGCAAGTTTGGCGTCCGGGCGCTAATGACCGTAGTAGTTTTGCGCGCTAAAACCATAACAAAAAGAAAAAGGAAACACTTTGGCGCCGCTGAGCGTGACAGAAATCTGAAACAGAGAAGCGTGGACAAGAACTGTACTGAATCTTGTCGACTTTGAACGATCAACACTCTAGGGCTGGCGGCCGACATATCACGCCCCTGCGTCATTGAGTCCACTGGGAGCTCATAACGTACTAACCTGCGTAAGTTGCCAATTTATAATAAGATCGGTACGTATGTGGTGCGAGGTGAAGCCCCACAGTGCTGGTATTGGCTCTTGAGCAAAATGTTCGACGACGACTGGTGTAGAGGAAGTCGAGACGAACCATTTGTTGTGGTCTATCATGTTGGGAAACTATCTCAAACTGGCCGAAAAATTAATTAAACTTACACGTGTCTTCGCACAAACTATTAGTCCTAGAAAAAAAAGGGTAAAGTCCTTGTAGGAAATTTAATGTAGTTTTATTTTGAACTGAGATACATTGTAATTAAAGGCCACTTTTCGCAAGCTACTCAAAAATAACATAGAAAAATGGCCTTCAAACCCACCCTCACACTCATCTCCCACCAGTCAGGATTTCTAGTATGTTGTTCACGACAGTCCCACCTACCACTGTACAAAAAAGTGCGACTACGCGAATTATTTTCCATATTCTACCTTTTTGGTAGAACAATGGGAGAGAATATTGAAAATCCAGTGCGATAGACATGCACTGTATATTAAGCAATTTTTGTAGGCCAATTTGATGTAGTTTCCCAACTTGACAAACCACAAATGCCCTGCATCAAATTGTTTCTTCTTGCGTACGTCGTAAACAATTATCGTTTGCACCCAGTATAAGGTACGAGTACAAAGTGTTTTCTACGTTCTTTCAGCGCTCTGAAGAAGTTCAGCTTCTACTCTTTTCATGGCTGAGAGAAGCTGTACCTAGTAGTAAGATATGCAAATCCATACGTACAAAATACCTACAGCGCATTAATTTATTTATTTATTGCAACTTGCGAAACGCTTCCTTCAGCATGTGATGTGGGGCACAATTGCAGCAGCCTGCCACAGAATCTCCGTTCTTTTCACCAATGTCACCAGAGGGACATCTCGGATCAGAGGGGCTAACGCTGGCTTTTTCCGAGTCACTGATTGCTCATACCTCAGAAGGCTCTGACTGAATCGGTTCAGAAGCGGATTGCTCATCCCTACTTACTATAGCTATGTTACAGTATATTAGGAAAGATTTGAACGACGAGCCGGAGCTGTTGCCCAGGCAAGTTGTGCGAACTGATTAATTCATTTTGCAAGAGATTTTAATTGGCCTGAAATTGATGCTCAGCTAATGGTACCATTTTAATGTGTACTATTCAGATTTTACGTGCAATAAACATCACCTCGTTCAGATATTATATGCAAAAGAAAAGTCAACCTCAAATAACTCCGGATTGGAGCAAGACTAATGCTTCAAATTAGATCCACTGGTTTATTAGACCTTGGTCTGAGATACGTTTTAATCGCCTGAAAAAAAAGGAAATCTCGTTTCGTTTGGATTTTACGTGCAAAAAGCATATTTTCCTGAGAGCGTTTTGAAGCGCGCCACTTCTATGTTTTAATCTTGCACGAATCGCTTCAAACTTTGAACGAATTTAGATAGACGCATAAAGTCAAAACGAACTTTTATCCAGAATCTTTATCCATTGTTGAGATACGATGGTTTATAGTCGATCCTTATGTAAAACATTAAATTCGTTCTTACGTGAGTTGGATGTGTGGAAACGGTTTAAAGTGAATCAAATAAATAAAAATGTATTCTTACGATAATACTGAAAACCCACTTCCAAAAATCAAGTTTAATTTGTATTTTACGAGCAAAAAATACGTTGTTTTTAATCTTTTTACTCGTAGCATTTCTGTGCATTAAACTATACAGATCGGTAAAAGTTTTGTAATACAGTAGACAAATACATGTAGTTACGGTCGTCTCTTCCATTGCTAAAGATTTATTCCGTTGCCACGCTAAAGCGGCCTAGAGTTGCACATAGGACGCACGTAAAATCCGGTTTTACGCGGAACGTATGTGCTGTGAAGGATTAAAGTGATAAAGATGATAATAAAAGGATGTTCTTATGGTAATTACAAAAAACGTCCGAGGGAAACCTTTCATCGTCCGGGTTTTGTGTGAAAAAAATCAAGCGTTTGCTCATGAAACTATGTTTCGTAGAAATGCGTTCCATTTTAAGCGAACCTTTTGGATATAGTTAAAATGTATTATTCAAGTCGATTATTGTTTCATTGTCTTTACGTTCAAGGCTTTATTTACCAGAGGCTTAAAATCATAGAAAAATCTTTGGAAGTGGGAACAATTCCTGTACCAAATCAGAATTATGATCGGTTTTTTGCAAAATCTAAGGCTTATCGATGACTAAGCGGGAAGTTAAACTAACCCCAAAGTTTCTATAGAAATAATTGTTAGAAGAAAGGTCACCTTACTTGCAACCAACAGAAAATGTCATACTGCGCTTTCCTGAAAAACTACTATGTTACCTCAAAGAAAATTTATTTTCGGACAAAACAAGCAAAAGTTCGACAGTTTTCGCACAGAACTAAAAAGCTGATAGTATTTTTTCTTGCATACTTTGTTTAGCAGTTCTTCTGATTATGTCACCCCGTCACACGAATATTTAATTCAGGTCGGTTGTTGCAGCATTTCGCGCCAAAATTATTCATATGAATTTTCTTAGCGGAAGTTTCCAGTTTTCAGCTTTTGTTATTATATACTTTAAATAAACAATGAAAACAACTTTAAGATAAGAGAAAATACAAGGTGCTTGTTTTCAATTGTCTATGTTTTTTGCGCGAATCTTTCAGCTTGCGGTACAATATGCTTTTAAGTAAATTTGTTTTTGTGATATGGTTGTATTGTAATTTTACCTACGTAATATAAACTATTTACATACATTATGATCATAAACTCCACACAGCATTTAATATTTCATTCGGTAACGTATTTATGTTTGGTATTATGTTGTGCACAGTATTAAGTATTTATTGTTATTTTTCACATGCTTGCGTATTCAGTCTCAAACCCACAGGAACAAAATGAGTATAACTCTAAAATAGAAATGTCAAAAAACAAGAAAACACAACAAAATTCAAAAAATAAAAATATGAAAAAATTAAAAAATGAAACACAAAAGACATCGCAGACATGTGACGTTCACGTGGTGGTGAGGCTTGTGTGTTCGAAGACACAGGAGGCTGTAGAGGACAGGTTCAGCCTTACCCTGCAGCTAGACTGTGGTCGTCCTACTCAAGCAACATGGTTCGAGACAGAAAAAACAACCTGTACCAGATAAGCTGTCGTCCGAGTCAACAAAAATCTACGACGGTTGCTAAATTATGGTGGACTACTATCAAAATTATGATAGAGTAAAATTTGGGAACCAGAATGAGAAAAGCTCCTAACATAGCACAAAGAAAGGCCAATATGTTCTGGGCAGAGCTAGAGATGTAAAAGAAGGGACGTAGAGTTTAGACCTATCTGGCAACTTCAGAGACATTTGAAACAAAATATCCTCACAAGTCCGACCTTCTTTACGCGTTAAACCTACTTCCACAGCGCAGTTAGCTCTCTTAGCTGAAAGGTGTTGGCGCACCTGCGTTTAAGTTCCTGATCCTGTGTCCCAAATACAGAATATTCGCCAGCTTTAGTAAACAACATATAATATGTGGTCGAAAGGCATACCATAATAACTAAAAAATTTTTTGTAGACGTATAAAATTTTGAGGGTGAATTTGATCCTGAAGGCACGCTAAATCATTCTTTTTTTTTAATTTATGGATGGTGGGGTTGATTTATTCCCCAAACGCACTCCCTGGTATATGTATGGTGAGGGGCGTAAGAACAAATGGAGACAAATTTGTGTGCTTCTGCAGAGTGGGATGCATCTACAAGACGAAATATCGGAAAGCCGGGCAGCATCTATTATAAAAAGTATCCAAAAGTGGGGATGGTTGCATTCTAATCTTTAATGACACTTCGGGTCATATTGCAAGATGTGGCAAATGCCATGCTGGAGAACGTGATGGCGAGTGTCATGTTATGAAATATGACATCATGCATTATGTTACATTACTTGACATGGGTACTAATACTATCAAGTAAAAAAGTACCAACAAGTCAAGATGTTGCATATGTATATGGTATCTGCTCTTTCGGACATCTCTGAGAGATCAGACACATTTTTGATTCCACACCCATTACGAATCAAGACACAAAGGAAGTAATGACATTAGTTGATACTGGGCGATGATTTAAATCAATGGTGAGAGTTGAAAATTTGGCCACATCAAGATTCGAACAGAAGTGTCTTCCTCACTAAGCAGATGATCACATCACTCTTCTATCCAGACACAGTGATCAGCACGCCTCCACAGAAAGTCTACTACACCTCGTATCACACCCAAATTCTCAACTAATTGCTCCCCTCGTCCTCAACTTAATTATATACATATTTGGTGTCTGTTCCTTTGGACATGACCGAAAAAACAGACACCACATACATACACTGAAGCGCCGAAGAAACTGGTATAGGCATGCGTATTAAAGTACAGAGATATGTAAACAGGCAGAATACGGCGCTGAGTTTGGCAACGTTTATATAAGACAAGTGTCTGGCGCAGTTGTTAGATATGTTACTGTTACTACAATTGCATGTTATCAAGATTTAAGTGAGTTTGAAGGTGGTGTTATAGTAAGCGCACGAGCAATGGGACACAGCATCTCCGAGAAAGCGATGAAGTGGGGATTTTGCCGTACGACCATTTCAAGAGTGTACCGTGAATATCAGGAATCCGATAAAACATGAAATCTCCGGGATCGCTGGGGCTAGAAAAAGATCCTACAAGAACGGGAGCAACGACTACTGAAGACAATCGGTCAATGTGACAGAACTGCAACTCTTCCGCAAATTTCTGCAGGTTTCAGTGATGGGCCATCAACAAGTGTCAGCGTGCGAACCGTTAAACGAAACATCATCGATATGTACCCTTTATGCTTCACCAGAGTCCGCCAACAGCGGCATTGGACTGCTGATGACTAAAAAAAGTTGTCTGGTCAAACGAGTATCGTTTCAAATTGTATCGAGCAAATGGAAGTGCACGGATATGGAAACAACTTCGTGAGTCATGCACCCTGCATGACAGCAGGGGACTGTTGAAGCTAGTGGGGGCTCCGGTATGACGTGGGGAGTGTGTAGCTGGAGTGATTTAGGGCACCTGATACATCTAGATATGACTCTGACTGGTGACAGGTACCTAAGCATCCTGTCTGATCACCTGCATCTATTCACGTCCATTGTTCATTCTGACGGACTTGGGCAATTTCACCAGGACAATGCGACACCCAACAGCTCCAGAATTTCTACATAGTGGTTCCACGAAATCTCTTCTGAGTTTTAACACTTCCGCTTACCACCAAACTCCCTAGACATGAACATAATTGAGCAAATATGGATGCCTTGCTACGTGCTGTTCAGAAGATATCTGCACCCCCTCGTACTCTTACCGATTTGTGGACAGCCCTACAGGGTTCATGATGTCAATTCCCTCCAGCACTAACTCAGACATTAGTCGAGTCTATGCTACGTCACGTTGTGGTACTTCTGCGTGCTCGCGGGCGCCCTACACGATATTAGCCATGTGTACCAGTTTCTTTGACACTTCAGTGTATTAGTAGGGTGAGGACGGCCAACCGATCACTTTGGTGCATATGCAAATCACACTCTAACCGTTCCTGGATTCAGCGAAATGCTACGTGTAATGAAGATAATGGGCAAAGGGCACTACACCTGTAGTGTGTGAATAAGTTGAGAATTCGAGTGTGACGGAAAGTGCGCTGGAGTATTCCTTGCTGCTGTGGTGACCACTGTGTCTGGGTGGCGCAGTGGTCAGTGGATCTGTCCAGGAAGCAGCAGAGCCAGGTTCGAATCCCACTCTGACAATGCCCACTATCAGCTTTGCGTCAAGATGCTTTAATTTAAATGTCTTTGTAGCTGATAAATAAGTGGATACATCCCTAACTTGCCCAGGAGTAATTCGGGTTTTCTGGTGCTATGATAGAAGCATTTTTCATTCTGGTTAATATTGTTCGAAAAGTCAGAACTATACAACATGAACAGTAAGCTTGCCTGGGGTCGTCTGAAGTTGCTTCTACATGTGCCAGTAGCTCTTCAGTCAACCATCACATAAATATTTCTTGCACGATGGCTGTGCCTAAGCATGTGATGAGTCTACCTTTCTCTGAGGCTCCTGCTAAAGTTCTCTAAAAGGAATTTCTCAGAAAATGTTAACTCGAAGCATGCTTTGACGCATCCGTCGGCCAAGAAATATTTTTAGACTACAGATAAGGACTAGGCAGGCGAAACCGGTGTGAACATCAAATAAATCCTGTGAAAATTGACTAAAATAAACTTTCTATTTACAACAAATGTAATCATTTGTGCTCTCTGCTAATAACGTGGCAAATATGAACAATTCATAGAAGTGTCACCCTGTTCGACATCTATATCTATAACTTCATCCATGCACACAGCAAGCAACCTTATAGTGTTTGTCGGAGAGGGAATTTGTGTAGCACCGTCGCTTCCCATCTTGCCTATTCCAGTCGTGTTGATGGACCGTAAGAGGTTGTTGGTAAGCCTTTGTGTGAGGTCGAATCTAATTGTCCTCGCGAAGTGTAGGAGGAAGCGAATGTTGATTGACTCTTCAGCGAATGTACGGTCACAGAATTTTAACAGTAAACCATACCGTGAAGACTTTGAATGTCCATCTCTTCAGAGATGGTTGCGGGACTCGGCTGTTCGGTACAGGATGTCAAATGAAACATCTTTCAGCCGTCTAGTTTCCTTTGCCGACCTGCAGATGATAGTTGAAGTGATGGCTATAGGAAGCAGAAATCTACTAATACCAGTATTGCTGGCCCCTGTTTTTACCAGAGGCAAGGTGGAATTTTCCTACACGTTGGTCATGAGCCTGAAGATGGCGTCGAAAATCACCGAAACTGGTAACGAAATAAAATAAGTTTGGAAACTAGACGGCTGAAAGGTATTTCATTTGGCATCCTATAACGTTAAGAGTTCTCTTGTAGTGGCTGTCACTGGAGTTGACTGAGCATCTCTGTGACGCCTTCACGCTTACTAAATGAACCAGTAACTAAACGTGTTTCGCTTCTTTGGTTCTTCTCGATCTCCTCTATCAAATGTTTTTGAGAAAAGTTGCAAAATAACGAGTAATACTACAGATCGAACAAAGGTTTTGTAAGCTACCACCGTCATGGGTAGACTTCACTTTCTGAGGATTCTTCCAGTGAGTCTCAACCTGATATCTGCCTTTTCTACGATGAGTTTTATATGCTCGTTCCACTTTAAATTGCTCTATAATCATCTCCTAGGTATTTAATGGGCGAGATTGATTCTAGTAATTTTTCAGCCATCGTGTAATCGTGCCAACGGTCTTGTCGCAGTGCTAACACCGGTTCCCGTCAGATCACCGAAGTTAAGCGCTGTCGGGCTGGGCTAGCACTTGGATGGGTGACCATCCGGACCATCCGGTCTGCCGAGCGCTGTTGGCAAGCGGGGTGCACTCAGCCCTTGTGAGGCAAACTGAGGAGCTACTTGGTTGAGAAGCAGCGGCTCCGGTTTCGGAAACTGGCACACGGTCAAGAGAGCGGTGTGCTGACCACATGCCCTTCCATATCCGCATCCAGTGACGCCTTTGGGCTGAGGATGACACGGCGCCTGGTCGGTACCGTTTGGCATTCATGGACTGTTCGGGCGGCGTTTAGTTTAGTTCGTGTAATCAAAAATGGCTCTGAGCACTATGGGACTTAACTGCTGTGGTCATCAGTCCCCTAGAACTTAGAACTACTTAAACGTAACTAACCTAAGGACATCACACACATCTATGCCCGAGGGAGGATTCGAACCTGCGACCGTAGCGGCCACGTGGTTCCAGACTGTAGCGCCTAGAAGCGCACGGCCACGCCGGCCGTCCCAGTTCATGTAATCGTAGAGTAACCGGTCTTTCGGCCGATTTATGAACAATACACTTGTTTATGCTGAGGACCAACTATCTACCTCTGCACCAAGCGGTGGTCTCCCTGCATTTCTTCTAGCGTCGCGTATCTCTTTACCTGCTTTGCAGCATCATACTCGAGCATCCTGATGAAGTTTCCGGCGTTACAGCTTTGTCCTGTTGTGCCTCCAGTCAGCCTACCATTCTCGTATTATTTCTTGCTTCCAGTTTGTTCTTTGCCACAATATCTTTTTTCTGAGTCTTCTTTTGCGATTGTATAATGTGTAAGTATAAGTCTTATGGTGCTTGCGGAAAACAGTGAACCGTGACCTGCTTTTCACTGCTCAAACACAACTGATTCCCACCTATATGTTCACCTCTGCGCCCTGTCTCTCAACGGACACACCAGCCTCACTCCGCACAATATGTGAAACGAGATCAGCAGGGATCAAAAAGACGCCAAGATCACACCGGTTTCCCAGTCCGGAATAATCAATGTTAATCCAAGAGTACACTGATTTTTATGGAAGCTATCACAAACAATCTAAAACACATTCCAATACATTGGTGGAACAATATCGGAGCAAGGTAATCGGCACACAACATACTGCCAAGTTTGTGAAGTATCAGATTCAAACCTCTCCTACGTCCATCGCCTGCGCGTGCTGGTGAACTGTGTCTCCCGGCCGCAAGTGTTAAAGAACAAATCTATGTAGTCAAAGGTTTCATCTCCTGAACATTTCCCGCAACAAATTTGGCCATCCTATTTGAGGCTGGTAACACCTTCCACGTTACTCTTCCTTTTAATACAAGTAATAAGGTCAACGAAGGTCAAAAAGGTATATGTATATTATCTGTATATTTATTCAGCGGGAATAATTCAACATACACTGATGAGCCATTTACAAAAGGTGTTCGAAGTGATGACCATTGGTATCAACGCAGTGCTGCAATATTCTTATCGTGGATTGAGTGGTATTCCTTATCACTTCGGCACTTATCGAAGCACATGCTCTGACAATTCTCTCTCGCATATCTTCAGGTGTAGTTAGAATGTCTCTATAAACAATACTTTTACTAATCCCTACAAGAAAAAAACCGTAGCCGTCAAGTCTGGTGAACGAGCCGGCCACGACACATCTCCTCTGCGTCGAATCCAACGATATGGAAATTGTCTCTGCAACTCATTTCTAGCCATCAGCGAAAAATGTACCACACACCCTTCGTGTTGATACCACATTCTGTTCCTTGTTCCTAAAGGTATTTCTTTCAGCAATATATCTAATGTTTCTTGCAGGAATGTGGTGTACTTCCCACTATTAAGATTTCCTTCTATGAAATAGGGGCCTGTAATTCTGCCCTCCAGAATCCCACACCATACATTCAAAAACCACGGTTTTTGGTGTGCAACTTGCCGCAGCCACCATGGATATTCAGTTGCCCAATAATGCATGGTTCGTGACTGTAGCCACGTCAGTAAATAAAATCAAATTAATAAGTATGTCATCGCTCTGAATCTGAATTTGAGCCAGTCGGCAGAATTCAATGCGACGCATACAATCGGTACCAGTTATTTCTTGGTGGAGACTTATTTGCTAAGTATGATATTTATGGCAATGCAGAACAAGAACAATACTACTCTGGCTCGTGCCAGAGTCCCTTGTGATTTGACGCCAACTAACACAAGAATCTGGAACCACAGTGTCAAGACTACCAATTTCCGTTTCCTGAAGCGACTCCACCTAGCAAGAAAAAACCAACGTCATATTATGGCCCCCATTGTCCCAGGAAACTTTTGACCCACAAACGTTTCAGCTCTTATCGCACATCCGGAGTTATTCTTGTTGGGTCACAATGTATATTATCCGCATATTCATTCAGCGGGAATAATTCAACATACACTGATGAGCCAAAACATTATGAGCACCTGCTTAACAGCGTGTTGGTCCACCTTTGAAATGCAATGAACAGCGATTCTCCGTGCCATGGGTTCGACATGTCCTTGGTAGGTTCTCGGTGGCATGCGGCACCAGACACACAGGTCATGCAGTTATCGTAAATTAAGGGCAGGTTTTTTGTGAGCGAGCATATGGCGTCGGACGGATTCTGATCAGGTGAGCTCACTGTTATGCTCCTCAAACTACTGTTGCACGATTATGGCCCTGTGATACGGACTGTTGTCGTGCTGGGGGATCCCGTCACATTCGGGGAGGACAAGCTTGAAGGTATGCAGGTGGCCCTCATTAATATTAATGTAGCACACAATTGTCAAGATGCCTTCGAAGACGACAACGGATCTGACGGAAGCTGGTATATTTACCTCATAGCATAACCTACGTCCGTAACGAAGTATATGTTTCGAGCACCCATTCTGCTCGATGACTTCAATCAGGACGGCACTGTATATGAGGTCTTACAAGAGAGACTTGTCATTCGACCACGCGACACGTTTCCATTGAAGCAGGATCCAGTCTCGTTGATCGTGAACCGACTGGAATCGTAGTTGACGTCATTGTTGGGTCAACATGAGAACATGCAGGAGTTTGCTGTTGAGTCCATAGTTTAACAATGTATGTTAAAGGGTGTGCATAAGAATTCTACTCTGTCATCAGATTGCAGCGTATTCTTACAGAGAGACGAAGCCTCCGAACTTCAGTATTGTGTGGTGAGGTGCGGACGTGCAATATCTCGTCCCCCACTAGTGGTTTCCCTGTCCTTCAAGCTCTTTCCATACATACTCACGACTGTATTGTATGAACTGCCGACGAGCTTCGCCATTTACGAGATGCTCGAGACGCCAGGTTATAGCAGCCTGTCCCCTGTCAAAGTCGCTAATGTCAGTGGATATCTTCATTTGAGTTCCGTAACGTATCTAGAATAATATCCCATTCGCCACTGCTCTGCTTAAATACTTTCCTCGTCGTAACACATGCTCACAGCAGGACTAGACCTAGTAGATAGTGTCGGAAGTTCCATGCGGCTTTTCGCGGATGATGCTGTAGTATATAGAGAAGTTGCAGCATTAGAAAATTGTAGCGAAATGCAGGAAGATCTGCAGCGGATAGGCACTTGCTGCAGGAAGTGCCAACTGACCCTTAACATAGACAAATGTAATGTATTGCGAATACATAGAAAGAAGGATCCTTTATTGTATGATTATATGATAGCTAAACAAACACTGGTAGCAGTTACTACTGTAAAATACATGGGAATATGCATGCGGAACGATTTGAAATGGAATGGTCATATAATATTAATTGTTGGTATGGCGGGTACCAGGTTGAGATTCATTGGGAGAGTCCTTAGAAAATGTAGTCCTTCAACAAAGGAGGTGGCTTACAAAACACTCGTTCGACCTATACTTGAGTATTGCTCATCAGTGTGGGATCCGTACCAGATTGGGTTGACGGAGGAGATACAGAAGATACAAAGAAGAGCGGCGTGTTTCGTCACAGGGTTATTTGGTAACCGTGATAGCGTTACGGACATGTTTAGCAAACTCAAGTGGCAGACTCTGCAAGAGAGGCGCTCTTCATCGCGATGTAGCTTGCTCGCCAGGTTTCGAGAGGGTGCGTTTCTGGATGAGGTATCGAATATATTACTTCCCCCTACTTATTCCTCCCGAGGAGATCACGAATGTCAAATTAGAGAGATTCGAGCGCGCACGGAGGCTTTCAGACAGTCGTTCTTCCCGCGAACCATACGCGACTGGAACAGAAAAGGGAGGTAATGACAGTGGCACGTAAAGTGCCCTCCGCCAAACACCGTTGGGTGGCTTCCGGAGTATAAATGTAGATGCAGAAATGTAGATGTAGATGTAGACTAGGCAGCAACTAGTCTCAAGGTGGACGCTGATCAGGATGTTCTAAGTCGTCATTGTACTTGTATTTCGACAGTAGTTCAAATGGCTCTGAGCACTACGGGACTTAACTTCTGAGGTCATCAGTCCCCTAGAACGTAGAACTACTTAAACCTAACTAACCTAAGGACATCACACACACCCATGCCCGAAGCAGGATTCGAACCTGCGACCGATGCCGTCGTGCTTTTCCAAACTGAAGCGCCTAGAACCGCTCGGCCAAATAGTAGTTCCACAACAATAAACACATATTTTCCACTTCTGCGTCAGCAACTCGCACCATTTTTGAGACTAACCACACCACCTAAAACGTATCGTCTTCTTAGATATGTATTACGATCCATTACACTCCTCGTTACCGGTACGGTTGATACAGCTGGTTGTTATACACAGTGGCAGAGAGTTATTGGCGACGTGAATCCCAACTCGGCGCCAGTCGATCCCCAGGCTTTCGCTCCTGCGGTACGCCGGTAGCCGGCTGCTGTACGGCTCGTTCTGAGAGGTCCGCCTCCGCAGCCGCCCTCGCCGCCCCCGCACTCGTGGCCAGCGGTGCAGATCAATAGGAAGGAGCGGAGCGGGCCGCACGTGAGGCGCCGCCGCGTCTGGCGCGTGACGCGTCCTTGGGCAGCCCTGCCGCCGCCGCCGCCGCCGCCGCCGCCGCGCTGTCTGCTCTCCTGCCGGTGTGGGGCGGCGCATTCGAGCAGACGGGCGGACGAGTACGTGCTCTCCAGGCGTGAAGCCGGCGCCGCGTCTACCGAGTCGCGCCACCGCGCTCTTCCTCTTTTTTTATCTCTTGCTTTCGATTTCTACCTGCTCCCGGACTCCCCGCAAATACCGAGGGAGCTTCTTCTTCTTCTTCTTTTTTTTTATTTTCCCTTTTCAGTTTCCCCTCTACCCCACAACTGTCTGGACTAGAGACGTGCTGGACATGACAAGGCGGCATAATCGTTCACAATAACACAATCTCGAAGCGCCCCGTGAGCAAGAGGCCGAGGCGGCCCGCTGTTAGTAGCGCAGTCCCCGTGCAGTACGTGTCCTGCCAGCACCAGACCAGGGCCGGCCGACCCTTTTCTTATGACTCGAATTTGTCCTAAATCCTTCCCCCGTCCCTTCAACAAAACCAGGACTGATTCCTTCCGTCATTGTGGTCGAAACTTGTGAAATCTCGTTTCTATTTTCGAAACTTGGAGAATGGAGTAGGAATCGCTAACAACGGTTGTAAGATGTGATTATCGATTGATTGCCGTACAGGTCACCCATACGAAAATTTTTATTATTTGTTCAGACAAAGATTCGAAAAACAGCCCACAGTTGCACTATATTCTGTTTATTTTAAACCTTGACCATGACTCTACTGTAATAATATAACCCAATTGGTCGTAGCAGATAGGCACTAGTAGTTACTCGACTGTGTCATACGGTTGTATGATTATCTTTTGAGACAATATTTAAGGATAATGCCCCAGTAGGAATTTGTCATACAGAGTCGTGAACTGCTGCCGGCCGTAGTGGACGAGCGGATCTAGGCACGTCAGTCCGGAAGCGCACTGCTGCTAAGGTCACAGGTTCGAATCCTGCCTCGGGCACGGATGTGCGTGATGTCCTTAGGTTAGTTAGGTTTAAGTAGTTCTAAGTCTAGGGGACTGATTACCTCAGATGTTAAGTCCCATAATGCTTAGAGCCATTTGAATCAATAAGGACAATGTTGTATCAATATACAATCATTCTTGCAGTAATCTTCTACAGACACGTCTAAATAAGTGAAAACCAAATATAAAAGTAGTAATCGGGTTTCGAACAGGGTACACAAAATAAAGTGGTGAAGACGTTAACCATGCCCGAGGCTGGATTCGGACCTGCGACCGTAGCAGAAGCGTGGTTCCGTACTGAAGAGCCTAGAACCGCTCGGCTACCGCGGCCGTCCTGTCCTTATTCCTCTACTAATTCTATGCCAGATGAGCGAATTTAAAAAATTGTTTTCGGTTAAATTTCTGTAGTGTATCTTGATTCTAATCAATTGCAACCGCCACTTTCCGGAAAAGCGATATTTTATGCATGGTTTATCACGAAATAATTGCCAACGCTCGAAATTTTCACCCTTGTTAACGGCGTTTCTTTGCCGAGGGAGATTCACACGAAGAAATGTCTCTGTGATAAACCTGTCTTCATGGTACACTCGTGGCGTTCGGAATATCTGTGTTTAGAAATTTGCTGCGAACCGTATCACCCAAGGGAATTCACCATATCTTCCTGAAGAATAAACATATGAATAAAGTATAGTGAAATATAGTAAATGTGTGACACTTACTGTGAAATCCAGTTTTAATTTTACAGTTACTATAACGCCATTGTATTCCCTAATTTGGTAAGAAATATTCGTGTAGTAACCTTCTATGGACATGGGAAGATAAATGAAAACAATAAAAATAAAATAAAACAACAGTTATCAGGTTCCGAACATTAAGAAGCCGTGACGTTAATAACTGAGCCCCCCTTCCGTCTGACGATACCGTCCATAAAAGGCACACAAAGAACCTCTAAAATACCTAGAAAATTTTAAATGTCGTTTCTTCAGGAACGGTTAAGTATCTACAGGTAAGCCGAGATTCGTGTTCGCTTATTTTGATTCCTCTTCCACTGAGCGAAGTTCCCGGGTAATCGGTTGATGGTACTTGCCGCGTTCTCCCCGCTATAGACAAGACACGGCACGAGCTAAGCTACCGTTGCGTGGAGGAATCTCGTGGCTAAACCACCCCCACCCCCAAAGAAAGAAAAAAATTAGTGCTGAGCCCCAAAACAAATTCGCCTCCATTCACAGTGTCTCGTTTGGTGTCCGCCAGCTAGAAAAAGGATAAAAAAGCCATGATACTATTGGTTACAGCTCTGCCGTTTTTTTGGTATCGGGACATGGTGGAGAGGATGACGTTCTTACGCCATTTCTCTGCGGCCGAAGTTATTGACCTCTTTTGCTATTCAGATCACCTTGCACACATCATGTACGTTTTGCGATCGTGATTCCGGCCCTGAAGATTCAACTTGACACGGAAGCTTTTGCTAAGTGAAAAGTTAGTACAGTATTGATTAAGAGTCCTTGTTGCGAAACAGCAGAAGTAGTCGGAAGCGATTCTCGCTGTTAAATCAGAACACCCGCCATGTTCCGCTGGGAGCTAGTACGGGGTGCGCACAACAGGCTTTGGGCCGCCACTTCCGAACTTCTTTTTCTATTTTCATTCATTCTCAACTCGCAAGAGAAGGGCGGGCTACCATAGAACTTGGTTCTTTTCAGTCAAACGTTCCAGCAGGCTGAGAGGGGGGGCAGAGCGAATCCCAGAGGGGAACGTTTGGGAGGGCGCTTGCAATTCGGTATTCGCCTGTAAAACGAAGGGAACCTCCCGAATACCTATGTCAGACCGGGGGACTGGGACTAATTATAATGTACTTCTGGGATAAAGTTGTTCTACGGTGAGAATATTCATGCAATTTTGCTATGGGCTAACAGCATCGCATTTTATCGTAATACTTTCGGGGCTGTATGTAGGCAACGCTAATTCTCTTTCCCGTTTGGCTAACCGTTTTCTTTTTCTGAGAATTGTTTCAATTGCTCAGCGCACGCAGATATTTCACTGAATCAAATCCCCGTCCACTATGAGTGTGCTCTATGATAACGGTAATGTTTTGATTGCCGTCAGATTTATTTGGATAGATATACTGATACTTAAGTTTCTAGTACGCCAATTAATTATTCATTCGTTTCGGCAGTTCTTAACGATCATGTCTGTATAAGTGGGAGATGGTGTTTTTGCTATACGTTAGTTTAGGGTTAGCATCCATGCACATTGTGTTTAAAGCAGAACCAGTTTCATTTGCAATTTTGTTCATGGCAAGAGAGAATAGTTAGTCTGCATGTTATTTTGTACAAACAGGAATCGTTAGATAATAGTACACTCCTGGAAATTGAAATAAGAACACCGTGATTTCATTGTCCCAGGAAGGGGAAACTTTATTGACACATTCCTGGGGTCAGATACATCACATGAACACACTGACAGAACCACAGGCACATAGACACAGGCAACAGAGCATACACAATGTCGGCACTAGTACAGTGTATATCCACCTTTCGCAGCAATGTAGGCTGCTATTCTCCCATGGAGACGATCGTAGAGATGCTGGATGTAGTCTTGTGGAACGGCTTGCCATGCCATTTCCACCTGCCGCCTCAGTTGGACCAGCGTTCGTGCTGGATGTGCAGACCGCGTGAGACGACGCTTCATCCAGTCCCAAACATGCTCTATAGGGGACAGATCCGGAGATCTTGCTGGCCAGGGTAGATGACTTACACCTTCTAGAGCATGTTGGGTGGCACGGGATACATGCGGACGTGCATTGTCCTGTTGGAACAGCAAGTTCCCTTGCCGGTCTAGGAATGGTAGAACGATGGGTTCGATGACGGTTTGGATGTACCGTGCACTATTCAGTGTCCCCTCGACGATCACCAGAGGTGTACGGCCAGTGTAGGAGATCGCTCCCCACACCATGATGCCGAGTGTTGGCCCCGTGTGCCTCGGTCGTATGCAGTCCTGATTGTGGCGCTCCCCTGCACGGCGCCAAACACGCATACGACCATCATTGGCACCAAGGCAGAAGCGACTCCCATCGCTGAAGACGACACGTCTCCATTCGTCCCTCCATTCACGCCTGTCTCGACACCACTGGAGGCGGGCTGCACGATGTTGGGGCGTGAGCGGAAGACGGCCTAACGGTGTGCGGGACCGTAGCCCAGCTTCATGGAGACGGTTGCGAATGGTCCTCGCCGATACCCCAGGAGCAACAGTGTCCCTAATTTGCAGGGGAGGGGCGGTGCGGTCCCCTAGGGCACTGCGTAGGATCCTACGGTCTTGGCGTGCATCCGTGCGTCGCTGCGGTCCGGTCCCAGGTCGACGGGCACGTGCACCTTCCGCCGACCACTGGCGACAACATCGATGTACTGTGGAGACCTCACGCCCCACGTGTTGAGCAATTCGGCGGTACGTCCACCCGGCCTCCCGCATGTCCACTATACGCCCTCGCTCAAAGTCCGTCAACTGCACATACGGTTCACGTCCACGCTGTCGCGGCATGCTACCAGTGTTAAAGACTGCGATGGAGCTCCGTATGCCACGGCAAACTGGCTGACACTGACGGCGGCGGTGCACAAATGCTGCGCAGCTAGCGCCGTTCGACGGCCAACACCGCGATTCCTGGTGTGTCCGCTGTGCCGTGCGTGTGATCATTGCTTGTACAGCCCTCTCGCAGTGTCCGGAGCAAGTATGGTGGGTCTGACACACCGGTGTCAATGTGTTCTTTTTTCCATTTCCAGGAGTGTATTTTATAGTATGTTATCATCCTACGAGATTCAGTAGTATGCCAACATTTTAATACATTGCTGAGTTGCATTATTCTCAGATATTTATATAATGCAGTGCATAGTTATCTTTCGTCTCATTAGGAGCCGAAGGCGACGTGTGTAATGTTCATTTATTAAAAATACGTGGAGTATTTCAAAACTTATGCTCACTAATTAATTATGTACTTTACAACTATGCCAAGTTTAGTAACTTTTGTTAAGGTAGATAAATACCTTTCAGTTCAGTAAAATAGGATACTCCGATTCATCATAGCACTTTGGTAGGACCCCTTCTAGGTAAACGACTGAGGATAAAATACGGTGGCTGAATACAAAATCCAAAGAATGCAAATTTATTATTGAAAACGAAACCACGTAATTGGTCCATGCATTTAAACAGTACTCAACTGATAATTTGAGATAAACGTGCTAGTAGCGTCGATCTCTTGTGTTATTCAAAAAAGCGGGTGAAACTATCCATGGCTCCTCCTGTGTAACAAATTCTGAGAATTCTCTTCTTAGCGTCGGATTTTTACACTACAGAGGTAACCAAAGTATGCTATGAATAATAAAGGGAATACTGTTGTAGTTCTTCTCGCCTGTTTCAGTTCGCATGATGCCTGCAAGCCACCGACTGACTGATGACATACAGGGGTCTCGCAGTTCGACCGCCAGATCCACCTCTACTATTCCCGCCTAGCCAGTTTTGTTGCTGAGTGACTTCCCTTCAAGTTTTACATAATTACAAACATACTCTCCCATACAGAACTAGGACTGCTATTAAACTTTTATGTTTTACATTCTTTTACAGCACGTTACTTATGAAATTATACGCTCAGATTAATTACAAACATAAACTATCGTAAATAATGAATAAAGCATTTCCATCGTTGTACCATCAAAGAGCATGGTTATACAGAAGTCACAATAAGTAAAAACAGACGAAGAAGTTAGATAACACTATTATGCATAATATCGATAATCGTGTTACACGTCTAGCCCACTGTTGTTGTTGTTGTGGTCTTCAGTCCTGAGACTGATTTGATGCAGCTCTCCATGCTACTCTATCCTGTGCAAGCTTCTTCATCTCCCAGTACCTACTGCAACCTACATCCTTCTGAATCTGCTTAGTGTACTCATCTATCGGTCTCCCTCTACGATTTTTACCCTCCACACTGCCCTCCAACGCTAAATTTGCGATCCCCTGACGCCTCAAAACATGTCCTACCAACCGATCCCTTCTTCTAGTCAAGTTGTGCCACAAACTTCTCTTCTCCCCAATCCTATTCAATACCTCCTCATTAGTTACGTGATCTATCCATCTTATCTTCAGTATTCTTCTGTAGCTTGTGTAAATGTTCCCATGAGCAACCGGCTGCCGAGAAAGCAAATTACAAACATTGAGGGAAAAAAACCGAAGCCGCCGTTCTGATCTCAGGCGGGCCAGTCGGAAGCGAAAGCCTTGTGATCCTTATCCAGTGTCGTCATTTAGGTGCAGTATGGCGAGGCGAGGAGAGAGTACACCTCTCTTCCGGCCGTAGTCGGACTTGTACACCTTATAGCCGCTACTTCTCACTCAAGTATCACCTCAGTTGGCCTCACGCCCGCAGCTCGTGGTCTCTCGGTCGCCTTCTAGCTTCCCGAGCACGAAGTCCTGGGTTCCATTACCGGCGGGGTCAGTGACTTTCATCTGCCTCGAGATGACTGGGTGTTTGTTTTGTCCTCATCATTTCATCATAATTCATGAATGTGGCGAGTTTGGACTGAGCAAAGGTTGGGAATTTGTCCGGGTGCTCATAACAGCGCAGTCGAGCGCCTCACAAACCAAACATCATCATCATCATCACCATCATCATCAGTTGGCCTCACGAGGCTGAGTGGAGCCCGTTCCCTTTACTGCACCATGGAAAAATCCCCAGCAATTCTGTGAATCGAACCCGGAACGTCCATACCACAGTCACCTGCGCTGACTACTCAGCTGCAGAGGCGTTCACACTCATTGCAGAGAATTTAAAACCAACAGTACGCTAGCGAACTGTTTGTATTCAGCTCGTGTAAATAGTCAATACAGACCGAAATTAATTACATGCAAAAAAAAATTGTTGTTCGTGGCTGAAATATGGATAGAAGTCACATAAAGCACGACAACAGAATCTACCTCTGCCACATAAAATTGTGTGCAAGTACAACGTGGACTCTAGAAAGACTGGGGAAGATGCTATAATCAGGAAATCAATCTTCCACGTGTAACGCCTGAAATGCATATCCTCCTATTTCCATCTATTGTACTATACATTTTTTCCCTTATTTTGTTACCTGAAGATATGACATTTCTGTGTCTTTATATATTGTAATTGTTTTACTGTCTGTATGTATATATTTATGCATTTATGTCGATGTATAATTGGTTTGTTTTGAAAATAGTATTCGTATTTTTACGCTGGGTCTTGCCTAGGGAAAGCTATGCTATCGAACGATTACATCGGTCAGTCGTGTGGAGAACCAAAGTGTTCAGGATCTTTGATAGTGTTAACTCGGCCGCATGGAGCGCGGGCAGAGAGGGTCTGGCTGGAGTAGGGCGGTGGAGCAGGGGTGTTGTGTGACTCTCCCGCGAGTTACCGCGCTTTCGGGGTTTGGGAGCAAGTAATTGCGCTCGGCTTGCTATGATAGTTTCTGACACGGTGTCGCGGACGGGAAGCAATAGCTGGCACACATCAAGAGTCCGTTTCGCCTGGTGGGGGTGTCGAGAAGAAAGTGCGCCAACATCCAGCATCTGCAACAGGGACGGTCGACAATGAGTGACTGTCGCCACCTCCCCGATCGACGACTGCAAACTTTAAATCAACCAACAAGGAAGACTAAAAGCACGTAAAGTTTTAGAACTATATGACAGACCTCAGCTTTTCAAACTGTTAAATTTGACCCACAAAACTACAGCAACGTAGCATGAACATTTGTTGCTCATTGTCCCAATCGCATTGCCAAGCACGGTCCCTTCCTTTTCCTGAATGAACCCGAGTGTCATTGAAATTCAAACGCCAGCATTAAAGTAATATCATTCCATTTCACTGCTTTAATTTCAAAGTTCAGTTAAAGTATCATAGTTGGCTACAATATTTAGATTACACAAGTACAAATTAAGGATGCGAGATTTAATTCAAGTTCAAAGTTATATCTCTTATTTCTAAATTGCGTAGATTCAAGTAGCTTTTGAAATGATTGTTGAGGTAGCCCAAGACTAACCTTATTTCTTTGAATTTCGTAATGCTTCAGAAACAAAGTTCACTATTAATTTCAGTCACTAAATTAACTTTCAATTTTCGGTTTTTATTAATTCTTTTGCTAAATTAAGTCAGAGTGTAGCAAAATTTATCACTTCTGACAAACTTTCAGTTTTCACACAACACATGTCAACCTTCAGTTGCCACGTTTTTAGTGCTAATTATATGTGCATTAATCTTTCATTTTCAGTTATTATAGTAGTTGTCCATAGGACTGGCGACCGTAATTTTCCCCAAATAACAAATATCTAATTAACGCCAATTAATTGTTAACGTAACGACCGCACCTTACTTTCTTTATTAATTTTACCCTTTTCTCAAAATTAATTTTCACCAATTTCATTTGCATTTTTTCTTTCATTTAGATGTAACCCTTTCCTCCCTGTTTACCGACAAATTAACTGCGGTGACGATTGCTTTTCCCAAATTTCCATTAGGTGCACGCGGTTGAATTTGTCACTGTCATTAAGGTCGATAAGTGAGGGGGAGGTTACACGTGGCGACCGGGTGACAGGACAATCTTCGGATTTGAGGTTGTTCTGGACACGAATTTTGCATTGTGCAAATCTCATAACAAAGTACTGGTTACGAACTGGTAGTTGCGTCAGCGAGAATAAGTAGTGGGAGGAATCCTAATTAGATATGAGATTTGGCATTTATATTGAAAATTATTAAAATGAATGAAGGCAACAATCACCAAAATTTGGTAGACTTAGATACGGAACAATCGGTCGAACAATGGGAAACGCGCACCGCGGAACCCATTGTTCAGGGGCAGGCGGCTAGCATGAAAGACGCGACCGCCGAAACGCAACAAAGAGCAGAAATAGAATTCCAAACCTAAGAAAATGTTTCGGAGTCGGAAGTGACAATAAAATCTGAACCCCTTGATGACGAATACGGGGGGGACAATTAAAGAGGCACCCGCTACGGAAGTAAAACCGCTGGTTTCCGGGAATTTAACTGGTTTATTGAATGTTTTGATTAACGAAATCAAGGCTCTGTTTAGCAAGATAGAAACTCAATCGGCAGAAATTAAAGCTCAGTCTGCCAAGCAAGAAGCTCAGTCTGCCAAGCAAGAAGCCCGCGCAGTCTGAAAAAAATTGACAGGAAGCTAGACAATCAGAACAAAGCTATTAATATTGTCAAGAACAATGTTGGAGTTGTTAACACAGAAGTTGATAAAATTAAAGAAGATATTGTTGTAATTAATGTCGAAATTGGTAATCTTAAACAGGAAATGATAGGTGTTCAGGCGGAAATTGCGAGCGAAAATACTCGTTTTGATTCCGAAATTAGCAATATCGAGAAAAGTGTAGGAGAAGCAGTTGCTACGATCATCGAGAATAAGGTGACGGAACAAATTCAATTAGTGAAAAAAGAGGATCAACAGAAGGTGGAAACTTCGAAGGCTTCAGTGTCCAAAGTAGATACTAAAGTGAGTAAGCAGGCTAGTACCTGCGAAGAGAAAAAGAGGGAAGCGAAAACGTTTGCGACAACCACTTGCCAAGTAATTACGAGAGTGTCGGAATTAGAAAAGGAACTTGACGAAAAACAGAGCTATGTGCCAATCTGTGCATGTAGTTCGGAATTGTTGACGAAAGAGGAGCGGTTCGACACCCCTGAAAAAGGCGATATACACGAAACGGATTTCATTAAAAATTGTGAAAGAGTTTTACCCAGATCATGGACTAATGAGAGAAAAATTAACGTGGTTATTGACGTGTTGGCTGGGGATGTCAAGTGTTGGGGCTTAAACCTCAACATTACGAACCTGACTTTTGACGAGTTTAAAAATTTGTTTCTGGCTGAGTACTGGTCAGAGCAAAAACAACAAAGAGTCTGGCGCGAATTTGTCGAATCGAATCCTTTCGATGCGAATTCGCGTGGCTCGATGAAGGAGTATTGTGAGGGCTGGATCCGCAATTTGGAATATTTGCGTGATCGCCGCACGGAATCCGAAATATTCTGGGAATTCTAGAAGAAGCTTCCAGATTATACAAAACGCTACGTAGGAAGCAATTAAAATACAATCAATGATTTCCTAGAAAGAGTTGAGGACGAGGACAATTGGCGCAATAATCGCGACAGTGGTAGAGGCCGTGGTAACAACAACGGGTACCACAACAACGATAACCATGGGAATAATGCATACCGCAACCATGGCAGCTATAACGATAATAGTTGGGACCGTAATAACAATCGGTATAATACAAATAATAAGTGGAATGACGGAAACCAGTATCATACTAACGCGATACGGGCTTCACAGAATAGTAATAACGCCAGAGGGTATGATAAGCCGCGTCAGCAGCATCCGGGGAACGTATCTGCTGGGACGAGACAGGGAAACCATTAGCCGCGCCGGTGAAGGGCCGACCGGGCGTGGAGAAATGTTGGCGGCCCAATAACAGGAGAAAACCCAGGTGTCGTCGTTATGAAAATTCCGTATGGAATAATCAATGGCGGGAGAGTGAGCCAGTTTTAAGACAAAGGAGTGCGCCCACAACTAGTAGATCAGCTGTAGACACGGCAGTAGAAAATACATTCACTGTCAGTGATAACAATTTAAGTAGTGTTCAGGAAATCGATTATAAAGTGGCAGCTGTAACACCCGCAGCGAAACTGAAGATTGAGTTTAAGAATGATTCGCAAGTGTTAAGAGATCAGATGTCGGATAAAACGTCAGTCATCGAGCGAGGGGATGCAGAGAGGGATGAGGTCTGGCTAAGGCCGTTCGTTCGCTTATACGACGACATAAGAGATTATAGGGGCCTGTATGGGAGAAGTGTTTACGGGGAGCCCTTGCAGGATTTGCCGCGTCTCGCCCCGCAGGAAGATTGTGTTTGTGAAGTGATAGAAACTTCTGGCCCTAACCGGCAGACTTTACCAGAAATAATTGATGTTAATGGGGAGCACGAGCAAGATTCGTCGTGTTTCGTCCCGCGAGAGTTGGATGTTGAAGTAGTAACGGAAAGTTCTGGCCCTGACCGGCAGACTTTACCGAAAGTTATAGTGGTAGAAGTGGCCGACCCATCCGACACAAAACTCCAGTTTAAACATTGCGAAAGTATTAAGGATAAAGATTACGAGAATTTTAGTGTTAGCTGGACACGATTGGTAGGAAAACACGTAGATTACAGCGTGTATGAGGTTGGAGCTGACGTTATACGGTCCGCCGGTAGCAGTGTGGGTTGCGCAGATCCAGAGGAAGTAATTGCAGATACTACTGGGCACATTCCTCCAGGTACATTCTCAGATGAGATCACTCTGGCCAAAGAGGAATCAACGAAGGTGACAATTAGTGAACTGATAGCAAAGCAACACTCACTAGTTGACGAGTTACAGAAAAATGTTTCGGTGTTGGAGGTGAAGCTACAGACTAAGCCTCAGGACAAACGTGTTGAAATTAAAACTGTTTGCGAACAGAGGCTGAAAAAGCCGCCAGATAAGCCGGATTTAGGGTCAAAGCCGGATGGTTTTTTCTGGAATGACGTGGAATTAGATGAGGATTTATTGTGGGAAAATAAAGAAACAGTCGAGGATAAGTGTAGACAGAAAGTAGTGTCTGTTAATATGCACGGCCTACAACTAAACGTGTTGATTGACAATGCTGCAGAACTGAGTGCTGTATCTGGGAAAATATTTCAGTTACTGAAAGACAGACCTGGTATCGTAGTTACGCCAGTAACAGGAGTGAAAATTTTCGGTGCTACTGGGAAGGCCAGTAAACCAGTCACAAAACAGATTTTTGTCAACCTCGAGATATGTGGGGCACGATTTGAACAAGAGTTTGTCGTCGTGCCAGACTTACCTACGGAAGTAATTATCGGGTTAGATTGGCTATTAAAGTACCGTGCAGTGATTAACTGCGAAAGCCAAACTTTGACATGTACGTCACAAGATAAAACAATAGTAGTTAATTTTGACGAGGCAGGAGACGGTGTGCATAGGCATTACCAGCCTATACACCTTGTTAACTGGCCGCAGAAGTAAAAGTCTAGTGGAAGAGATAATCAAATTCCGTCCACGAATTGACATTAGTACTGGTGTGAAAAAAAAATCGTTTGCGAGATATAATGAAGCAGAAAGCCGATGCTTGCATACGTCGTCATGACGCTAAAGCGCGTTTTGCTAAGTTTGCAATCGGAGGTTTAGTACTTGTAAAAGCTCATCAGAACTCGAGCGAGATAGACAATGAAATCTCTAAATTTAAGTTTGTTTATAATGGACGATATAAAGTCATTGGTATACCTCACACAAATGCTTATCGCTTGGAGTATCCAAGCTCTGGAAAACTATTAGCTATACAGAACATTGTAGACTTGAAATTGTATCAACCTAGGATTGATTAATATCACAGAGTGGGTAATTTGTACAGTATGAAGAGTGTAAGATTTAACGATTTGGTAGATTGCCATGCTTTTGCCTGACCAAGAGGACATTAAACAAATTGTAATTAATAAGTAATTAATTTTGACTAAATGATTTAAGAGAAACTGATTATTAATCAATTGAAAAATCCAAGCTCCTAGTTAATATTTTCAGCTGAGTCACAGTAGATTAAGGAATGTAAATATGATTTTGTAACTAGCTGTAAGATTTCATAAATATGTGATTTACTAGTCATTGCCGATGTACTTACACGCTGTTTTAAGTTTCAGGCTAGTACATGCGTATGATGATGGACAGTGTTGAGTTATCCACTGTGATTGTATTAATGGACTCCTTGAGATTACTCGGGAGTGAATTTTTCTGTAAGATTTCAGTGAAACGGACGTTCTGGAAATGCTGTTCCACAAGCGAGTGATATCAAGCGTGCCGCACAGGTGGCCGCAACAATACTGACGAGGCGGAGCCGCTGTCTGCTCTTGTGCCGGTCGGCATTCTTTGTACTTGCGGGTACGGAAGGCGGAGTTGTTTTTCTTCCCGAACAGCTGATGTGAAAGAATTCTTCTGTCAATATTTATGTGTTTTCGATCTGCTGTGTACTATTTTCTTGTTAAGTGTTAAGTGGACTCTCATGGCGAGAATATTAATTATGAAAAGATTACATAAAAACGTGTATTCTATGTAATTAATTATTAATTTGCGTATTTTGATCTACCTGTTTTTATGACCATGTACTCTGATTTATTTTGTAAATAGTATTACATTTCTTGATACTGTTAGGAATATTGCTGATTTTAGAATAGGTAAACCATTTTCTATGTTTTCTATAAATTTTAATATATTGTCAACCTGACAGAGTGGAATAAGGTTAGGAGTGATTTTGCTGACGTTTCGCCAGCACGAGTGGCTGGCATTGTCAAAGCTTCACCCTCCATTGTCGGAGGTGAACTGGAGCCGGGCTCGCGGCCGCAGACTATATGTACCTTGCGCGCCAACGTCCGAGGGCTTCTCCGCGGTCATTTCCGCGGTCATTTCCGATGCGTTTCTCCTCTTGCTACCTGCTACGGTCGTTCTCTGCAGTACGGGAAGCCAGGAGCCGTTTACCTTAAGGCTTTCTTCTTTCTTGTTGAAGCTGTTCCCGTGTTTGTGTATTTCTACAGCTTCTCTGTACAAGAGGGTGTGATAGTGCTTCTCTACAGCCAGAACTTCCGTGTCGGTGAATTTTATTACATGTACCTGGTCGGTCTCACTCAGTGCGTGTTCTGCCACGGCCGATTTTTCCACCTGTCCCAACCTGCAATGTCGCTTATGTTCTTTGATCCTGGTGTTGATTGATCTTCCAGTCATTCCGACATAAACTTTCCCGCATGTGCATGGTAAGCGGTATATTCCTGACATTGCAAGTGGGTCCCTTTTATCCTTTGCCGATCTAAGACATTCTTTGATCTTCCTTGTCGGTTTGAAAATTGTCTTTACGCCGTGCTTGTGTAATATACAGCCGATTCTGTCCGTCACTCTGGGAATGTGTGGCAGAAAGGCCGTACCCGACATTTCTTTTTCTGGTTTCTTACTTCGCCGGTGGTTTGGCTCTGTTACACTTCTAATATCATTTGTGGAGTACCCATTGCTCCTCAGAACACTTTCCAGGTGTTGCATTTCGCGTTTAAGGTGCTGCGGCTCACATATTCGTGCTGCTCGCGTTACGAGCGTCTGAATCATGCCTCTTTTCTGGCTCGGGTGGTGGTTTGACAGTTTGTGCAGATATCGGTCCGTGTGCGTCGGTTTTCGGTACACGCTATGTCCCAGGTTTTGGCCATCCCTTGTGACCAGCACATCTAGAAATGGTAGTTTTTTGTCCTTTTCCACTTCCATGGTAAATTTTATGTTGGCGTGGAGGTTGTTCAAGTGTCTTAGGAAGTCACCGAGCTGTTCTTCACCATGGCTCCACACGACGAAAGTATCATCGACGTACCTGTACCACACCTTAGGTTTACAAGTCGCCGAGTCCAGTGCCTGTGCTTCGAAATGTTCCATGAAGAAGTTGGCCACCACTGGACTAAGAGGACTACCCATGGCAACGCCTTCCAGCTGTTCGTAGAAATTGCCATTCCACGTGAAATAGCTCGTGGTGAGACAGGCATGGAAGAGCTTCATGATGTCTTGCGGGAAAATGGAACCGATGTGCTCCAGAGCGTCACTGAGTGGCACTTTCGTAAACAAAGAAACAATATCAAAGCTGACCAGGATGTCGTTTGGTGCAAGTTTTAGTTTCTTCAGCTTCTCGATGAAATGTCCTGAGTCCTTTACGTACGTGTCGGTCTTCCCCACGTGCGGCTGGAGCAGAGAGGCCAAGTGTTTTGCCAGTTTATATGTCGGTGAGCCAGGAGCGCTAACAATCGGTCTTAATGGAACGTTGTTCTTATGGATCTTAGGTAATCCATACAGGCGAGGTGGTAGGGCTTCTGTGTTGCGCAGGTATCTCTGTATGTCCTCCGGAACAGAAGATGCCTTGATTAACCGATTCGTATTCCGAGTGATACGCTGCGTCGGATCTGCGCTTAGTTTTCGGTACGTCGTCGGATCTAATAGGTCTCGGATCATTTGTTCATAATCTTCGGTCTTCATTACGACGGTCGCATTCCCCTTATCGGCAGGCAGTACCAATATACTCTTGTCAGCGTTAAGATTCTTAATAGCTTGTACTTCTTCTTTCTTCAGATTGCATGCTGGTGGTTTAGCTCGGCGCAGTATCCTGGCTGTTTCAGTGCGTATTTCCTCTGCCCTTTCACAAGGAAGGGTCCGAATGGCCGCTTCGGTGTTAGCAATGATGTCCTCCACAGGTATAGTTCTTGGGATGACAGCGAAATTCCCTCCTTTTTGAAGAACGGATACTTCCTCTTCGGTCAATTGTCGTTCAGTGAGGTTGACCACAGTGCGTGACATGTCGGGAATCGCCTTGTCAGTCTTCTTCCGGAATCCTTCAAACTTTTTCTTCTGTCGCTCTGTGCAGCGCTCGAGTTCATTCTGCATGCTCCTGTAAGTGATGCTGTCGATCTTGTCCCAGTCGTCTCGATGCATTCTGCTACTTAGTTGGTAGAACATGTCCAAAAGTTCCTGATCCGTTTTTGCCAAGTTTCTCCGTATTGTGTGGATTCGCTCACGAAGAAAAGCTCGTTCCATTCTGTTGTAGATACGATGAGCTTGGGCGGTGGTGAATAGGCGCTTACATTTCAAGAACTTCGGTGTAGCATCTTCATCTCTGCACCGCGAAAGGAAGGCGAGAGAGGACATCAATCGCGCTTTCTTCTTCCGTTGTTGGTCAAGGCGTCGGTACAATCTGCAAATTTCCTCCCAGTAGAGGCGCAATACAAAATTGTTAAGACTTTCGTGGCCACTTGTTGACAAACTGCTTATTTGCTTATGTCTCGGGTTCTTCGGCCGACGTTCGTGTGATGATTTTGCTGACGTTTCGCCAGCACGAGTGGCTGGCATTGTCAAAGCTTCACCCTCCATTGCCGGAGGTGAACTGGAGCCGGGCTCGCGGCCGCAGACTATATGTACCTTACGCGCCAACGTCCGAGGGCTTCTCCGCGGTCGTTTCCGCGGTCATTTCCGGTGCGTTTCTCCTCTTGCTACCTGCTACGGTCGTTCTCTGCAGTACGGGAAGCCAGGAGCCGTTTACCTTAAGGCTTTCTTCTTTCTTGTTGAAGCTGTTCCCGAGTTTGTGTATTTCTACAGCTTCTCTGTACAAGCGGGTGTGATAGTGCTTCTCTACAGCCAGAACTTCCGTGTCGGTGAATTTTATTACATGTACCTGGTCGGTCTCACTCAGTGCGTGTTCTGCCACGGCCGATTTTTCCACCTGTCCCAACCTGCAATGTCGCTTATGTTCTTTGATCCTGGTGTTGATTGATCTTCCAGTCATTCCGACATAAACTTTCCCGCATGTGCATGGTAAGCGGTATATTCCTGACATTGCAAGTGGGTCCCTTTTATCCTTTGCCGATCTAAGACATTCTTTGATCTTCCTTGTCGGTTTGAAAATTGTCTTTACGCCGTGCTTGTGTAATATACGGCCGATTCTGTCCGTCACTCTGGGAATGTATGGCAGAAAGGCCGTACCCGACATTTCTTTTTCTGGTTTCTTACTTCGCCGGTGGTTTGGCTCTGTTACACTTCTAATATCATTTGTGGAGTACCCATTGCTCCTCAGAACACTTTCCAGGTGTTGCATTTCGCGTTTAAGGTGCTGCGGCTCACATATTCGTGCTGCTCGCGTTACGAGCGTCTGAATCATGCCTCTTTTCTGGCTCGGGTGGTGGTTTGACAGTTTGTGCAGATATCGGTCCGTGTGCGTCGGTTTTCGGTACACGCTATGTCCCAGGTTTTGGCCATCCCTTGTGACCAGCACATCTAGAAATGGTAGTTTTTTGTCCTTTTCCACTTCCATGGTAAATTTTATGTTGGCGTGGAGGTTGTTCAAGTGTTTTAGGAAGTCACCGAGCTGTTCTTCACCATGGCTCCACACGACGAAAGTATCATCGACGTACCTGTACCACACCTTAGGTTTACAAGTCGCCGAGTCCAGTGCCTGTGCTTCGAAATGTTCCATGAAGAAGTTGGCCACCACTGGACTAAGAGGACTACCCATGGCAACGCCTTCCAGCTGTTCGTAGAAATTGCCATTCCACGTGAAATAGCTCGTGGTGAGACAGGCATGGAAGAGCTTCATGATGTCTTGCGGGAAAATGGAACCGATGTGCTCCAGAGCGTCACTGAGTGGCACTTTCATAAACAAAGAAACAATATCAAATATCCGACGCAGCGTATCACACGGAATACGAATCGGTTAATCAAGGCATCTTCTGTTCCGGAGGACATACAGAGATACCTGCGCAACACAGAAGCCCTACCACCTCGCCTGTATGGATTACCTAAGATCCATAAGAACAACGTTCCATTAAGACCGATTGTTAGCGCTCCTGGCTCACCGACATATAAACTGGCAAAACACTTGGCCTCTCTGCTCCAGCCGCACGTGGGGAAGACCGACAAGTACGTAAAGGACTCAGGACATTTCATCGAGAAGCTGAAGAAACTAAAACTTGCACCAAACGACATCCTGGTCAGCTTTGATATTGTTTCTTTGTTTACGAAAGTGCCACTCAGTGACGCTCTGGAGCACATCGGTTCCATTTTCCCGCAAGACATCATGAAGCTCTTCCATGCCTGTCTCACCACGAGCTATTTCACGTGGAATGGCAATTTCTACGAACAGCTGGAAGGCGTTGCCATGGGTAGTCCTCTTAGTCCAGTGGTGGCCAACTTCTTCATGGAACATTTCGAAGCACAGGCACTGGACTCGGCGACTTGTAAACCTAAGGTGTGGTACAGGTACGTCGATGATACTTTCGTCGTGTGGAGCCATGGTGAAGAACAGCTCGGTGACTTCCTAAGACACTTGAACAACCTCCACGCCAACATAAAATTTACCATGGAAGTGGAAAAGGACAAAAAACTACGATTTCTAGATGTGCTGGTCACAAGGGATGGCCAAAACCTGGGACATAGCGTGTACCGAAAACCGACGCACACGGACCGATATCTGCACAAACTGTCAAACCACCACCCGAGCCAGAAAAGAGGCATGATTCAGACGCTCGTAACGCGAGCAGCACGAATATGTGAGCCGCAGCACCTTAAACGCGAAATGCAACACCTGGAAAGTGTTCTGAGGAGCAATGGGTACTCCACAAATGATATTAGAAGTGTAACAGAGCCAAACCACCGGCGAAGTAAGAAACCAGAAAAAGAAATGTCGGGTACGGCCTTTCTGCCATACATTCCCAGAGTGACGGACAGAATCGGCCGTATATTACACAAGCACGGCGTAAAGACAATTTTCAAACCGACAAGGAAGATCAAAGAATGTCTTAGATCGGCAAAGGATAAAAGGGACCCACTTGCAATGTCAGGAATATACAGCTTACCATGCACATGCGGGAAAGTTTATGTCGGAATGACTGGAAGATCAATCAACACCAGGATCAAAGAACATAAGCGACATTGCAGGTTGGGACAGGTGGAAAAATCGGCCGTGGCAGAACACGCACTGAGTGAGACCGACCAGGTACATGTAATAAAATTCACCGACACGGAAGTTCTGGCTGTAGAGAAGCACTATCACACCCGCTTGTACAGAGAAGCTGTAGAAATACACAAACACGGGAACAGCTTCAACAAGAAAGAAGAAAGCCTTAAGGTAAACGGCTCCTGGCTTCCCGTACTGCAGAGAACGACCGTAGCAGGTAGCAAGAGGAGAAACGCACCGGAAATGACCGCGGAAATGACCGCGGAGAAGCCCTCGTACGTTGGCGCGCAAGGTACATATAGTCTGCGGCCGCGAGCCCGGCTCCAGTTCACCTCCGGCAATGGAGGGTGAAGCTTTGACAATGCCAGCCACTCGTGCTGGCGAAACGTCAGCAAAATCATCACACGAACGTCGGCCAAAGAACCCGAGACAGAAGCAAATAAGCAGTTTGTCAACAAGTGGCCACGAAAGTCTTAACAATTTTGTAAGGTTAGGAGTGTCGCCACTCAATTATTATGGTCTAAAAATTGATTTATGGTTAACTAGATGTTTTGAGCATATGCATTTCTGCTGTTTTGTTTCCTTTTTGTGACATTTTCTGAGTCTGTTTATGTTACACGAACATCCTCAGACAATGCGGGGCACTTGTAACGCCGGAAATGCATATCCTCCTATTTCCATCTATTGTACTATACATTATTTTCCTTATTTTGTTACCTGAAGATATGACATTTCTGTGTCTTTATATATTGTAATTGTTTTACTGTCTGCATGTATATATATTTATGCATTTATGTCGATGTATAATTGGTTTGTCTTGTAAATACTATTCGTATTTTTACGCTGGGTCTTGTCTAGGGAAAGCTATGCTATCGAACGATTACATCGATAGGTCGTGTGGAGAACCAAAGTGTTTACGATCTTTGGTAGTGTTAACTCTGCCGCATGGAGTGCGGGCAGAGAGAGTCTGGCTGGAGTAGGGCGGTAGAGCAGGGGTGTTGTGTGACTCTCCCGCGAGTTACCGCGCTTTCGGGGTTTGGGAGCAAGTAATTGCGCTCGGCTTGCTATGATAGTTTCTGACACGGTGTCGCGGACGGGAAGCATTAGCTGGCGCACATCAAGAGCCCGTTTCGCGTGTCGAGAAGCAGGTACGCCAACATCCAGCATCTGCAACAGCGACGGTCGACAATGAGTGACTGTCGCCACCTCCCCGATCGACGACTTCAAACCTTGAATCAACCAACAAGGAAGACTGGAAGCACGTAAAGTTTTAGAACTGTATGACAGACCTCAGCTTTTCAAACTGTTAAATTTGACCCACAAAATTACAGCAACGTAGCATGAACCTTTGTTGCTCATTATCCCAATTGCATTACCAAGCACGGTCCCTTCCTTTTCCAGAATGAACCCGAATGTCGTTGAAATTCAAACACCAGCATTAAAGTAATATCATTCCATTTCACTGCTTTAATTTCAAAGTTCAGTTAAAGTATTCATAGCTGGCTACAATATTTAGATTACACAAGCACAAATTAAGAGTGCGAGATTTGTTACCACATTTTAGCTTACCTGTGACTGCAGCTCAGCTTGGTATATACTAAATTTGACTATTGTTAATTGTTCAGAATCATTTAATTCAAGTTCTAAGTTATATCTCTTATTTCTAAATTGCGTATATTCAAGTAGCTTTTGAAATGATTTTGAGGTAGTCCAAGACTAACCTTATTTTATTAAATTTCGTAATGCTTCAGAAACAAAGTTCACTATTAATTTCAGTCACTAAATTAACTTTCAATTTTCCGGTTTTATTAATTCTTTTGCTAAATTAAGTCAGAGTGTAGCAAAATTTATTACTTCTGACAAACTTTCAGTTTTCACACAACACATGTCAACCTTCAGTTGCCACGCTTTTAGTGCTAATTATATGTGCATTAATCTTTCATTTTCAGTTATTATAGTAGTTGTCCATAGGACTGGCGACCGTAATTTTCCCTAAATCACAAATATCTAATTAACGCCAATTAATTGTTATCGTAACGACTGCACCTTTACTTTCTTTATTAATTTTACCCTTTTCTCAAAATTAGTTTTCATCAATTTCATTTGCATTTTTTCTTTCATTTAGATGTAACCCTTTCCTCCCTCTTTGCCGACAAATTAACTGCGGTGACGATTGCTTTTCCCAAATTTCCATTAGGTGCACGCGGTTGAATTTGTCACTGCCATTAAAGCCGATAAGGGAGACGGAGGTTACACACGATATAAAGAAAGATTCAATTCGACATTGTAAAGAGCTATACTCGAAAAATGGATCGTAAATTCAAAGATAAGATCTTTAGAGGCAAATGAAGGAAGGTATTAGCTACAGCGTGAATGTAGAGACAGAAATACAGCCCTATATAAGGCAGTGTGAAACCAGTCGAAAGATTTGTGATTTAAAGTAAAAGAAATTTTGAATGGTGAACCAACTACTGACAAAACTTCAAAAAAGTAACGTATTCGAGGCATGAAAATAAATAAACACATAGTCAATTTACGTGACGCAGTTTATCCGGTGACTTATCACACAGTCAAAATGGCTTTGTTCTTGAGGATTACTTACGCTTTGGTGCGGCAAGTATAGCCTCCGACAACATCCCTAACAGCTGTCTTTTGACGTTTTCTGTCTGAGATTCAGCCTTCTCCCTGATGCTGGGCACATCCACCAGAACCCGAGTTTATGCTGAGGTCCGAAACTCCCGAGCAGCGCAGAAGTTTTTCTTTGTAACTACGAAGCCGCTCTGTCGGCCGCTAAGCTTCTGTGCAGAGGGATCGCTGATCCGTTCCGAGGACGGAAGAAGCATAAAGAAGCGCTCTTGGTGCTTTACTACACAGTGACACAGAAATGAAGACTATATCTGGAAGCTGTCTGGATGCTTCTGTCCGTAGAGGACGCGCACCGCAGAGCAGGTGTCCAGGAGAATTCTGTGAGGTGACACTGCAAATATGATCCGATCAAAAGTATCCGGACATCTCTAAGTAAAGCAGAATTCACCACTCGACGACACAAGAGGTGTATATGCGAGTATGAAAGGAGTATATTTGATATATTCTGTATACATTACAAGCTCAGTAGACCTATTTCAGACCTAATATCCATTTTATACACAGTACGATAAGGCTAGGGACTGTACTTGTTGTGAGAGAAGACAAGGAAAGTTGGTTGCTGTCCGAAAACAGCTGGAAGTTGCGTTGGCTACCGTCGACAAGCTTCTAGCTAATGCCCAAAGTTGCAGTGACGTCGGGGTGCCAATGAGGAGACCTGCGACACTCTTGGTGCCACTGGAATCCCCCTGGTGACCCGGACGTCGCTGCTGCTTCTGATACACAGCATTTAACCGGTCCGTCCTTACTTCAGAGTGGGTGGTGGGTGAAAGTAGGGGTAGGCCGTGTGGCTGGCTCTCTGTATTGGCAACAGGTGCGAGGTGCTACCCAGTGTTGATGATGACTCTAAGCCAATACGGGATGACTCTCCTTTTGGACCAGCGGTCGATTTTCCTGCCCAGTCGCGACAAGTACAATGGGTGTGTCTGCTTGTCATTGCGATCTCCAATGTTAGGCTGGTGATGGAGCCCCTCAGAAAGATCGCAGGCAATGCGGGAAAGTATTCCAGTGTGCATTCGGTATATTTGTCGGGAGGTCTCATCGATGATGCGGAGGAAGCCCTGCCCGCGGCTATCGAGCTCACTGGGTGCAACCAGCTGCATGTAGTGGACAATGTCGGCACGAATGACGCCTGCCACTTGGGTTCTGAGGCCATCCTCGGCTCCTTTCAGCAGCTGCTGATTTGGTGAAGGCAACTAGCAACGCGCGCGGAGTGCAGGCTAAGCTGTCTATTTGTAGCATCGTACCCAGTGTTGATAGCGGTCCTTTAGTTTGGAGCACCGTGGAAGGTCTAAACCAGAGGCTCAGACGACTCTGCGACGGTACCGGATGTGAATTTCTCGACCTCCGCTTTCGGGTGCAGAATTGTAGGGTTCCCCTCAGTAGGTCAGGCGTGTACTACACGCAGAAAGCGGGTACTAGGGTAGCGGGGGAAGTGTGGTGCGCACATGGGGCTTTTTTAGGTTAGAGAACCCCTCCCTTGAGATCAAAGGCGATTTGCCTGTTAAATCAGCCACAGTGACCCCAGAGAATCTTGGTCCCCGTAGATCATAGATAGAAAATATTACTTAACTGCAGGAGCATCCAAGAGAAGGTTCCAGAATTAGTATCGCTTACTAAAGGTTATTATGCACAAATATTATTGGGAACAGAAAGCTGATTGAAACCATACGTCAGTGACAAAGAAATTCTAAGTTCAGATTGAAATGTTTATCGTAAGGATAGGATGTTGCCAATGGTGGCGGCGTGTTTATTACAGTAAAAAATTCGAAAAAATCTAGCGAGGTTATCACGTATTCCGAATGTGAATTAATGTGGGTGAAATTGAGTATCAAAGAGCGCTAATAAATGGTGATCGGATTCTTTTATAGACCACTTGGGTCAGGATCTGTAGTTTTAGAGCGCCTCAGACAGAACTTGGTGAATATCATTAGTAATTTTCCTGATCATGCCATTGTAATATGGGGTGGTGTCTACTTACCAGGAATAGGTTTGGAGTGTTATGCCATCAAAACTGGTGCCAGAGACAGGGATTCTTTTGCCATTATTCTGGATTTCCTGTCCAAAAATTACCTTGAGCAGCTAGTTAAACCAACTCGAGAGGGTAACGTCTTAGACCCCCTGGCAACAAACAGGAACGTATCAGTGATCATAAGGCTGTGACAGCATCTATGACTCCGAGTCCTACAAGGAATGTTAAGAAAGATAGGAAGATATATTTGCTCAGAAAGGGTGACAGGATACAAATTTCAGAAAATCTCAGCAGTCAGCATCAAATATTCGGTGATGAGGACGAAGATGTGGAGAAAAAATGGAAAAATTCTAAGGCGTCATTCAATATGCCCTTGACAAGTGTGTTCCGATTAAGGTTTTAAGGTATGGGAAAGATCTCCATGGTTCAATAGCCGTGTTCGAAAAGCGCTATGCAAACAAAGAGCACTTCATCTCAGATTGAAGATAAGTATAAACTTAACTGACAAACAAAAACTGAATGAAGCTAAAACGATCGTAAGGAGAGCAATGAGAGGAGCGCTCAATGATTTTGAAAGTAAGACGTTATCAACTGACCTAAGTAAACACCATAAGAGCTTTTGGTCGTATGTAAAATCAATAAGTGGGTCAAAATCATCTATTCGTTCTCTCAAGGACCACACCAGCACCGAAAATGAAAATAACAGAGAGAAAGTCGAAATGCTGAATTTTGTCTTCTGAAGTTGTTTCAGCGCTGAAGATTGAAACACTGTCCCGCCTTTCAATCGTCGTGCGAACGTCGAAATGGCAGATACTGAGATAACCGATTGCGGAACTGAAAAGCAGCTACAATCGCTTAGTAGTGGCAAGGCGTAAGGACCAGATGAGATACGTGTAAGATTCTATAAAGGTTATGCGGAAGCACTTTCTCTCGTTCTAGCAGTAATTTATCGTAGATCGCATGAGCAACGGAAGGTACCTAACGACTGGAAAAAAGTGCAGGTCACTCCCGTTTTTAAGAAAGGCCGTAAGACGGATCCACGCAATTATAGACCTATATCGTTGACATCAATCTGTTATAGAATTATGGAACATGTTTTATGTCGAAGGATTATGACGTTTTTGGAAAATGAACATCTCCTCTATAAAAATCAAAATGGACTCCGCAAACATAGATCCTGTGAAACTTAGCTCGCTCTGTTCCTCCATGAGATCGACAGCGCAGTGGACAACGGCGAATAAGTTGATGCCGTATTCCTAGATTTCAGTAAGGCATTTGACACCGTCCCGTAGAGCAGTTTAACGAAAAAAATACGAGCTTACGGGGTGTTGGAGCAGACGTGAGATTGGATTCAGGACTTTCTTGCAGGTAGAACGCAACACGTCGCTCATAACGGAACAGAGTCGACAGATATAAAGGTTATATCCGGAGTGCCACAAGAAATTGTGACAGGACCATTGCTATTTACAATATATACAAATAATCTAGTAGAAAGCGTCGGATGCTCTCTATGGCTACTTGCAGTTGATTCAGTTGTCTATACCAAAGTAGCACCGCCAGAAGATAGAAAGAATTTGCAGAATGACTTGCAGAGAATTAATGATTGATGCAGGCTCTGACAGTTGTCCCTGAAAGTAAATAAATGTAACATATTGCTCATACATAGGAAAAGAAATACACTACTGTACAGCAACACTACTGATGACAAACAGCTTTAGACAGGGTCTGCCGTAAAATATATAAACGTAACTATCCAGCGTAACCTTAAGTGGAATGACCACAGAAAAAAGATAGTTGGAAAAGCAGACACCAGACTTAGATTCATCGGAAGAATCTTAGGAAATGTAACCCACCCACGAAAGAAGTGGCTTATAAGGCACGTGCTCTCCAGATTCTTGAGTATTGTTTATATGTCTGGGATCCATATCAGGTAGGACTGATAGAGAAGATAGAAAAGATCCAACGAAGAGCGGCGCGTTTTGTCACGGGATCGTTCAGCTGGCGAGAGAGCGTTACGGAGGTATTAAACAAACTTCAATGGCAGACGTTACAAGAGAATCGTTGTGCACCACGGAGAGACTTGTTATCGAAATTTCGGGACAGCACTTTTCAGGAGAAGTATGACAACATAATATTTCCCTCCACATCGGTCTCGCGTATTGAACACGAGTAGAAAATTCGAGAAATTAGAGCCAATGCAGCGGCTTACCGACAATCATTCTGCCCACGCACTATTCACGAGTGGTACTGGGTTCGAGGGATCTGATAGTGGTACCGAAAGTACCCTCCACTACACACCATTAGGTGGGTTGCGGAGTGTGAAGTAGATGTAGAGGTGGGGTGTATTTTGTCAGCGGAGAAACGGTAACAGCGGACTGGGTCGGTCAAGAGGCTGACTTCGAACGAGGACTACTCACTGGACGTCACCCGAGTAACAAATCCATCACGAACATTTCAACCTCACTAAGGCTGCCCCAGTAGACCGTTGCGATGTGACTGTGATGTGGAAACCGTAGCCAGTGCAAGACAGGAAGACCTTATATAATGACGGATAGGGACCGTCGAGCTTTGCGGTGGGTGGGTGTAAAAACTCGCATGAAATCAGCGGACGAAAACACTCGTGAATTGCAAAGTGTTACCAGCAGGTCAGCTGGCAAAGTGACTGTGCATAGGGAGTTAGAAAGAATGGGGCAATGGTCGAGCAACTCCTCATGAGCCACACATTTCTAAAGACAAGGTTAAGCGACGCTTGCTGTCGTGTATAGAGAGATGCCACAGCACAGTGGACGACTGAAAACGAGTGATTTGGACTGATGAATCATGCTGTAGCCTATGGATATCCTATGGAAAGAATTGGGTTTGAAGAATGGCTGGGGAACGTTACCAGCCACCATGTGTAGTGCCAACAGTGAAGTTCGGAGAAGGTAGTTTACAAGATATGGGAGTGTTTTTTGTGGTTAGGGTGGGATCCGCGAAAAATTCGAAATGATAACATATTTTACAGCATTCTTTATTGTACACAACAAAGAACAGTTCGGGGACGAAATGTACCACAATGACAATGCACCTTGCCGCAAAGCAGCATGTGTGAGGCGATGGTTTATGGACAGTAATTTTCTTGAAATGGTCTGCCCAGAGTCCCGCCTTGGACTCAATGGATCACCTTTTTTATTAGTTAGAACGTCGACTTAGCTCCAGACACCAGCGCCCGACATCACTACCTTCTGTGGTTTCGGCTGTTGAGGAAGAACAGGCTGCCAGTCCTCCATCGAGTTTTTTGACACCTCAGTAAAAGTGTCCCTATCACAGTTGAAACCATCGCAAAGGTGAAGGATGGACACACCCCGTATTAATATTCACTAATAGCTATCTGGATACTTTTTGATCATAGAGGGTATGCTCATTAATACAGGAAAAATTTGCTAGCGGAAGAACAGTAAACAAATGCCAGAAGTATCGAATAGTGCTGGTAAATTTCTGAAATTTGTGGTAATGTCTTATGGGACCAGACTGCTGAGGTCATCGGTCCCTAAGCCTACACACTACTTAATCTAAAACTAACTTACACTATGGACAACACACACACCCATGCCCAAGCGAGGACTCAAACCTCCGTCGTGGGAAGTCGAACGGACCGTTAAAAGGCCACTTACACCGCGGGCACTGAGGCGCCTTCTCAAGGTACATGCGGCTACCCCGCGCGGCAGGAGTGCAGGTATTTGGCTTATTGTTCTCTTATTATAGTCAGGAAAAGAATTCCTTCATTGGAATAGTACTTTATTTTGCAAAAATATGTTCATCTCCTGTCGTCTTTACCATAAAATCGCTACTCAAGAACTCAGCAAATTATAGTTCACATGGCTGTTAAGCACCAGCAACTTATGAATCTCATTCGGCAACCGTTAAGACGGCAAAAACTGAGATGATCTTACATATACTTCCTGTGAACAGGGAAAGTCCATGTCAGGACACCACATTCGCTGTTCCTTGCGTGACAACCTGTAACGCCTCTCAACTAACAACAGATGCGTCGTGTCTTCTCGCCGATAAATGGACAAACCTATCAATCTGTCTTTTCAATTTCTTCTAATACCGACCCAAGTAGCAAGTGTTTACTTAACGAGTCCTCAGACGTCAATAGTTAAAGACTGAGAATTCTTTAATGTTCTGCTGCCCTATTTAAGTAAACAAATAAAATAGAGTGTCAAACCGATTTAGATTATTCATAATTGGTAAAGTTCGCATATAATTGTATTAAATTTTATTTTCGAATAAGAGGAGAGCACAGCCTGGTTTCAGGACAATAGTTCCTTCTTCAGGTGCATTTGGAAAATACAACTAAATGAGACAACTACGTGTACTGTCAGGCTCTAAGAAAACTAATAGAATGTATAGAATATTCTAAAGAGGATACCAGAATACGCACAAAGTACCCAAACGACTCAACTAAAAGGGAGTAATAAGAGGTTCACTGGTAGATGATATTTAAGCAGAAAATTCGTCTCGAATATTCCAAGGCTGCGCAGAAAACCACTCGCAGAGCTGGACCTAAATAAAACCCGTTAGATCCCCATATAAAAAGGACATGACCGCTCCGAATGAAATCAAAATATTAATTATTAAGTACCGAACAATGTAATTATGTAATAGGCGTATTTAAACTGTTTTAGCATGTAATTATCTGAACTGTTTCTTATTTAAATTGTTTTGTTAATTAAATTGCATTGTGTATTATTGAGAAAGAGCGGGAAACCGCGCATAGATACATTTTGAGAAAGAGCGGGAAACAGCGCGCAGTAATACATCTGTAATGGTAGCAGGGATTGTCTGCACCAAAAACCATTGTTGGCGGCGAGACCGCACTTTTGTAGCATTGAGCGTTGGAAGCGAGTTGTTGCGAGTAAGATGTGAGACGAGGCAGTCGTAGCTAGCGAGACATGAGAGGAGGTCGCTGTAAGCGAGGTATGAATTAACACTTTGAAAGAAGCGGTGTGCTCGCCAGCCACTCGCTATATGTAGCGCAATGCTAGTTTTTAAGAATTTTTGTAAAGAACTATGCCCCTTGTAATTGTTTGTCAAGATCGTTCTCAGAATATAGTTATGTAATTTTGATGGAAAATTAGGTATGTAGCGCAACGCTACTTTTTAAGAATTTTTGTAAAGAACTTTACCCCTTGTAATTGTTTGTCAAGATCGTTCTCAGAATATAGTTAACTTCTACCAGATTAAATGCATTAAGAATTTTCTATCCCAAAATCATTCACGTAAATGCTTTACGGAATTTATTGTTATCTTAAAAGAAAAGTCTAAACTGAGCTTCAGCTTTTATCAAATTTAAATTAACTTCAACTTAAAGAATTCCAGTCACAAAGTATTATGAAACTCCACCAGCAGCTTATAATTATGTTAAAGAGAAGTAAGTATATTCATTCCACAGTTTGCTGTAGCAGTCAGATGGCGATCCAGTATAAATAATTAAAGGTAAGAATCAGTCTTAATAATTTCAGGTAACGACTGAGGGTCACGGCGACAACACATTTTATGTTTCGTCGTAATAATCAGCAGGTAGTCTTGACAGAGCAGCAGTTAAAAGATTTTAAGAGACGCAGCGTTCAGTCAGCAAGCAAACGTTCATCCAATATTAGACGGGAAGGTTTCACTTGGCGATATCCATTCAGTACGACATTTTAGTGAATCTACTGTGGATATGAATATACTGACTTTGATAATAGTGTGAATAAGTTACTGTTAAGTGGCGCAACGCATATACTAAAGTGTATAACTTTTATTCACAGGTCATCGGCAATTCTGTTTGCTTTATTGATTCGGCGTTGAAAAGTGTTTGTTCAGTGTTGAATCCGCTTTGAACAGTGATATATTTTGTTGCGTGTGATGATTATAGACAATGTCCCGCAGAATAATTACTCGTTCTCAAACTGATAAAACTTTTTGTTGCGTGTGATGATTATAGACAATGTCCCGCAGAATAATTACTCGTTCTCAAACTGATAAAACTGTACAAAATACTGACGAGAGATTTTTTTCTGGAATAGGCAGTAATAATACGTGTGAAAACCCTGATTCTGAAACGTTAGGTGAACAGACATTTAATAACTGTAACAATATGGAAGCGTTTAACGAACAAGTAACTTCAGAAATGCCCACAGACAATGAAACGGTAGTGCAAAATAATTTGGCATTAAATGCAACAGACGGTACACAGTCACAAATTCCGCATAGTAGACATAACAGTTTCAGTAACGAAACCACTACAATGCAGTCAGACAGAGAGACTCCATTAAGCACTGATTTAGATTCAAACGGTACACAGCTACACAACCTGCGTAGCAGATCCAACAGTTCTCATGACCAAAATTCCGAAATTACGGAAAACGTGACGCAGTCACAATCATCTGAGGATGTTCAAATGAACACAGATCTACAGCCTTTAACAACGAATACAAATACACACAGAAGTCAATCCGAAACGGATCCAATAATGGCATTTTTGCTACAAATGAGACAAGACATGAATCAAAACTTTAACAGAGGGTCACAAGAATTAGAAAAAAGGTCACAAGATCTAAAAAACGAAATTAAGGCAGAACACGCACACACAGATCAGAAATTAGACAACATGTACCAAAATCTAAAACACGAAATCAAAGTAGAAATTCAAACAGTCGCTGAAAAATGTTCACAATCAACACAAGAATTACGCGACAAAATTCAAGAAATATCCGATAACCAAGCAACATTTGCAGTTAGTATACGGGAAACAATGACAGAAAACTTTGCTAAACAAAACGCTCAGATTGATGAACGTTTTAACAATCACACAGAAAACTGTTTGATACGTCACCGTAAACTGGTGCGATCGCAGGATAAAGAACGAAAAGAATTACTACAAACAATCACTAAACAGCGTCAGGACGACAAAAAGAAAGTGTTTGCCCAGGGCAAAACATATGTAGACAATCACATACAGTCGATCTCGGAAGAAATCGAAACGGTCAAAGAAACAAATAATCAAATACAAGACAGGCTTACAGAAATCCAAACACAGACAATCGATGTGAAAACTTCTACAGACACTGAAATCCAGAATGTTAAAGATAAATTAACAGAGGACGTTCAGACACTAACTGACAAAATAGAACACATAGAAATTAACCATGACACAGAAAATTTAAAGGCAGATTTTAAGAAAGTCACCAAAAGCAACCGTAAATTACGAAACGAACTGACAGAAAAGATCAATGAACTCACTACAAGAATAGATCTTTTAGATACTAACAATGACGAGAGATCAGACGACACTGCACCAGTCCCAGTGCAACAGAACTCTAATAGTAATAACACGCCATTGACAAATATACAACAAACTATCACAGATCTAAAATCGCGTAATGATTCATTGCATCAGCAAATAAATTCTCTACAGCAAGAGATAGCGGACGCACAAGAAACCGCCGCACATAATCATTTTCAACAGAACACACACCGTTACGAAATGCCTCAGATCCATAATACATATAATGTTGGTAGACTTCAGAGAGTAAGAGATTTTACCCAGGAAGAAAGACACCCGAATCCATATTCAAGACAATACGACAACACTTACACACACAGACATGACAGTTTTGATCACAAACATTTTCTTTCAGTTAGAAAGTTTAAAACATTTAAAAACGACAGGGCGCAAATACATCCGTTGGATTTTATCCAACAGTTCAGGGGAGCACTTCCACCATCATGGCCAGTACAACATAAGTTAGAATTTATTGTCAGTTTTCTTGAAGGAGAACCAGCACGACGAATGCGACCAATTGCTAGACAATGTTTTTTCCGTAGAAGCATTTGAGGAAGCATTTTTATCAGCATATTGGTCTGACACTACACAAAACAGCATCAAAGATCGGCTACTTAGTTTGCCAAACTTTGAAAATTCTACCTTTCCAACAATCACACCATTTTTCGAGTACATGGTGGAACAGAACCAGTACCTCAACGAGCCATACAGTCAATCGGCATTAATACAGCTTTGCATTTCAAAACTGCCCAGAGCTTTGAAAGTGTCTTTACTGACAGGGCAACAAAAGGACAATGTATCCGCTTTTAGAGACATCTTACAACTATTAGAAGCACACCAGGCAGACTACGCATTTGTTAACAAAAATTTTTCACGACAGAACGGAAAACAAACAAACTCAGCTACTTTTGAACAAACACGATTTGGTAATAACAATCCGAGTAAACGCTTTCGCAGCGAAAATGACAACGAAAACAGGAGTAATGAAAAACATTATACTGACACGGTAAATTTATATTCAGGACAGCAACAGAATCCGAGACTTAACACGCAACCGAATAGGTCAAATTTCCATATGAATCATCGCTCAGATAATGCGACCGGGGAAGGCCATTACGCGGGTCGACCGCAAAATGAACAAAAACAAACGTTTCTACGGGGTGCAGGTGGGCTGCCGTACAGTCACAGTTATAACGACAGGAGAAAAGAAAACGAACACAGACCGCCGAGGACGTTCCACAATGACAATTTTAACGGAAACTACAACAGGGCCCAACAGCTGCGTTACCGTATGAACGTACCAGACACCAGATTTCATCCACCAGACACTGCTAATAATCAAAACGGCAGAACTGTACAGTTGATAGAACACATACCAAACTCCCAAGCTGAAAATCACATATCGGAAGAATTATGACTAGAGAAAACCTGCAATGAATCTCTTAATGTCGATACTATGAAATCACACAGAGAAAACATAACGACCGAAAATGCCATTATATTTGACGACGTGAGAGACACATTGTTACAGGAAAAACCAATCCTACAGAAAACAATATATCACCCAATAATAGAGATAAATTTACAGTCGCACAATATTTTAGCGATAATTGATTCAGGTTCACCTATGTGCGTAATTAACGAAGACACATTTAACAGATGCAATAGCAATAATGATTACCCAGTATTTCCTTTAAACAGAACGAAGGTCAAGGGAGCTTTTGCAGGAAAAGGCATTGAAGTTAAAAGACAGACACAATTAACATTTGTTTTGGCAGGGGAAACGTTCCACAGTGATTGTTGGATAGTTCCGAATTTAACAACAGACATGATATTAGGAATAAATTTTCTTGTTCAGTACGATGCGAAGATTGACTTCAAATCGTCATACCTCACAATACAAAAGGAAAACAGGGAAGTGATCGTAAGATTTCAAAACACAGTATCCTCCGAAGAACAAAATATGCACAGGATCGAGATTATTACTGATTCTCAAGATAACGATTGTTATATCGCACTATACACGAACACACTTAATAATGACTTGGTAGAGGAACAGGAGTACAATATGTTCGAGACAATTACACGCAAGGTAGACAATAGTGTAGCAAAATGCGACGCAGAACGCACAGAACTTGAAAATATTCTGGTACAACACAAAGCAGTTTTTGCCAATGTTCCAGGAACAATGACAGGATTTATGTACGAATTTCAGGTGAAACCACACGAGACTTTCAAAGCAAAGCATTATCCAATCCCACACATACACACAGAAGCAGTTAAGAAAGAATTACGAGCAATGATCGATCAAGGAATAATAGAACCAGCAGCCAGCCAATATATAAATCCACTACACATTGTTGAAAAGAAGGATGGATCACTACGTTTAGTTTTAGATTCACGTCAAGTTAATAAAATAATCATTACAGAAACCGACCGACCACAGACGTTAGAAGAGTTACTGCAAAAATTTCATGGCACCTCCATTTATACTACACTCGACCTCAAATCAGGGTTTTGGCAAATCCAACTACATCCAAATTGCCGAAAATATACGGCATTCCTTTGCTTTGGGGAATGCTATCAATTTTGTAAACTTCCGTTTGGACTAACGATTTCGTCTGCCGCCTTTATACGAGGCATGAATACTATTCTACCACAAGATCTGAAAAACAAAATTACTACATACGTCGATGACATTTTAATTGCAGCAGAAAACTGGGAACAACACAATCATACTCTTCAACAATTACTGAATACATTCGAGCAGAATGGTATAACTATAAACTTGCGTAAATCTGAATTTGGTAAAGCGTCAATAAAATTTCTAGGGCACATTATCTCACAAACAGGTATCGCACCAGACCCTGACAAATTGCAAGCACTGAAAGACATCGACGTGCCAACAAACAAAAAGGAACTTCGGAGCTTTTTAGGTCTTATCAATTATTTTAGAAAATTTATCCACTACAAAGCATTAGACACGCCCTTGCTATACCAGCTTACAAGTAAAAACACACTTTGGTCATGGAATGAAGACGTTGAAGCTGAATTCGAGAACTTGAAAGAAGCATTATTAAAAGTACCTTTGTTATCACACCCTGACCCAACACAAAACTTTTCCGTTGCAACAGATAGTTCAACCACAGCACTAGGAGTACATATTTTCCAAGAAATAAAGGAAGAAGATAAGACAGTCGTGAAACACATTGCTTTTGCAAGCAGGATACTTTCTCCAGCAGAGCGCAATTATTCTGTAACAGAATTAGAGACACTATGTGTAATTTACGCTTTTAAGCGATTCCGTCATTTTCTATATGGCCGACATACAACAATATATACCGATCACCGAGCAATCCAGTTTTTATTGTCAGCAAAACTTACGCACGATAGATTAAGCCGCTGGAAATTATACTTACAAGAGTTTGATTTTACCATTATACACATTCCAGGCACGCAGAATACTGTTGCCGACGCATTGTCGAGGTCCATTCACAATAAACGCATGGAGAAAGAAAATACCTTTTGCTACAACAACCATAGTATTATGTATATTAAACAAGTAGCTTTCGAAAACTTTATATCAGCAGCATTACAGGATATAGAGAGAGAACAGCAGAAAGATGAAACACTGAAAGAGATTGTAACGCTTTGGAAAGACAGAAGTAACGCTAAAGTCAGACTTCATTACACTGTACATCAAAATATACTCTTTATTCGATCATACCGAGACGGTAATAATTGGCTTTTATGCATTCCGGAAGGGATCGTAAATAAACTAATATGGTATACACATCTAAGTTATGGACACTACGGAGCGAGGAAATGCTTTCTGATTCTGCGACAAAATTGCCACTTTAATAACATGGAAAAACACATAAGAAAAGTAATAGCATCATGCAAGATATGTCAAAAAGCTAAATCATCAACAGTGTCACACATTCCACCATTGTATCCCATCATACCGGTTAAGTTAAGACACATGGCAGCAGTGGATCTTTTCGGTCCAATCCCCAGAACAAATAATGGTTATAGTTATATTTTTGTAGCTGTAGAACTAACATCCAAATTTGTAACATTTTCTCCACTAAGGAAAGCAACAGCAAGAACAGTATCAAGAGCGTTTGTAAGAGATTTTCTATCAGTAGTAGGACGTGTACAGAAGGTTATTTCGGATAACGGTCCGCAGTTTAGGTCAGACGTATGGAAGAAAATGTTAGAAAGTAAGAACATAACACCTATTTACATATCAAGATATCACAGTTCTTCCAAACCATCAGAAAGAATAATGAAAGAGATCGGGAAGTTATGCAGAATTTATTGTCATAAAAGACATACAACATGGGATAAATATATTTTACAGTTTCAAGAAGTGATAAATGCAATACCCAATGAATCTACGATGCTATCACCAACCGTAATACTGACAAATAAAGACCCACCGAACAAAATTACCGAACTAATTACTTTTCCTAAGACGCGTAGGCTTCGATATTGTGAAATAATAGACACAGCATTAGCAAACACTAAAAGAGCTGCAGATCGGCGGAAGAAACAACAGAAGCAGGTAAGTCGACTACAGAAGTACGAGATTGGCGACAAAGTACTGATTCGCACTCATTTTCTTTCCAACAAAGGTAAGCACAGATGCCGTAAATTCGAACTTCTGTATGCAGGCCCTTACAGAGTTCGTAATATTCCACACGCTAATGTAGTGCATGTGGAAACGCTACGTAAGAAGAAATCATTAGGGACTCATCATGTATCCAACGTGAAACATTTCTTGACTTAAATTTTTGCATTTCAGCTGACGAAAGGACGGCGTGACACGTAAGTATGCAACAATGGTAGTTTCAGCGCGCTTCAGTAACAAACAAAGCCGCGACACGCAGCGGGCCGCTAATATTTCACCGTACCTTAAAGAACACAGCAGTACTTAATGATGCTACGCCAGCCAAGACAAATAAAAACACGAGAAACATTTCCTAACTTAAAGAGAACATGCAGACAACGACATGACGTATGAATTTGTGCACTGAGAGCTCATAAATGAAAGAAATTTTTTTTATAACGTGACATAATTACTTAAGAAAATGTCGATTTTTGCAATAGCTAAACTGATAATATAGATCGTTCATTAATCAATTATTTTAGTGGTAACATTAACATGTACTCTTTATTCCAGAATGCAGCATTGTTGTCACACGTCATCAAAATGAAACGTAGTTTTAGTTAGAATAAGGATGTGAATCTTTAGGTCACGCAGATAGCTGACGCTAATTGTCATTACAGAAATTTTATAGGTCATGCCGGGAGCTGACGTGATTTTGCAGCAGTTAATATTATGATAAAGTGTTTTATAGGTCATGCCAGGAGCGGACGAGAAGTACCAGAAGATGTTTATTGAAGTCATGCCGTGCACTGACGATAATTAATACTGAATGTTTTATAATAAGTCATGCCGTGCGCTGACGTTAATTAATGCTGAATGTTTATAACAGGTTATGCAGAGAGTTGACACAGATGCAGAAGAAGAATGTGTATGTTACGTTAGTATATAAGAAATGTATAATGTTAAGAAATAATTTTGCTAGCATGTGACACATTGCAACACTATGGATGGGGACCACACATTACAATGTCTAACCAGAATAATGTTTACCTTAATTTTCAGCTGCAAAAGAATACTTTAAATAATTTTATGACAGTAATTTTATTGTATATTATGACCTGACATTTGACGACTCATAACTGACGACTACACCCCTGAATGGAAGATAAAATTTTAGGACAGTAAGTCAAGAAATGCATTGTCAACAAAATTTATAATTAATGATGTAAGAAACTAAGATATGTAAATACAGAATAAGTAATAATGTACTTGTCTATAACAAATCTGTATACTATCAAATACTGAATAAGTAGGAACTTTTATGTCTTTTATATATGGGAATAATTTTCTGGAAGAATTCTTAAATTAAAACTACATATTGTTACAAATTACGACACAACATATTTTGTCATAGGGAAAATTATTTGGTAGTCAAATTATGGTACCAACAATGTCCGTGAACCCATTGCCAAAACAATTTTACCCGTACCTTAATTCCTGTGCATCCCCATGGTTATTGAGCACAGAATCAGTGAATTGTGAAACACGTGACTTCAAACAATGATGTTCTCGACGAGGTGTTTGCATACCTAGATGCACACCACAGCCCGATGTATGTCAATTGGTGCCTGCATACCTAGATACACACCACAGTATGATGTACGACAATAGGTGTTTGCATACCAAGATGCACACCACCAACCTTAATGGACCATTGGAGATGGAACTTAATCCTGATGTGGCTGCGGCAACTCAGGCTATTCGACGACGTACTTAGTGTTTGGGTACACTAAAACTATGGAGCAAGGCGATGATGGAACCACATGGCGAAACCTGGTGTTGTGCTATGTGAGGGAAAGGAACAGACTTTTGAGTGCATTCACAGACAGTTGCCAGTGCTTTGACCATGCTATCCAATTCCTTTTGTACCTTCCTTAATTGTGGTACTAAGAGATGCCAATTTGAATTAAATGTTTCATAATGTAAACTTTCAATTGCTTCATATGATCTGTATATTGATTTTCACATTTACTCTTATTCTTGTTGTTAAATTTAAGGGAACCAAATTTTACTTGATGTACAATTCCTACTAAAACCCTTTCTATTTACATATTCTCTTTATTAGAGATAGACAAATCATTTCGTATGACAGCATTTGTGTATACACTTTGTTCAAACTATTTTCTATAATCAAATTTTACACTTATGTTGAGTCCATATGACTCAACAACGTAGTAAAATTTTAAGAAAGCCGAGTAGCGGCATATGTAATTATGCAATAGGCGTATTTAAACTGTTTTAGCATGTAATTATCTGAACTGTTTCTTATTTAAATTGTTTTGTTAATTAAATTGCATTGTGTATTATTGAGAAAGAGCGGGAAACCGCGCATAGATACATTTTGAGAAAGAGCGGGAAACAGCGCGCAGTAATACATCTGTAATGGTAGCAGGGATTGTCTGCACCAAAAACCATTGTTGGCGGCGAGACCGCACTTTTGTAGCATTGAGCGTTGGAAGCGAGTTGTTGCGAGTAAGATGTGAGACGAGGCAGTCGTAGCTAGCGAGACATGAGAGGAGGTCGCTGTAAGCGAGGTATGAATTAACACTTTGAAAGAAGCGGTGTGCTCGCCAGCCACTCGCTATATGTAGCGCAATGCTAGTTTTTAAGAATTTTTGTAAAGAACTGTGCCCCTTGTAATTGTTTGTCAAGATCGTTCTCAGAATATAGTTATGTAATTTTGATGGAAAATTAGGTATGTAGCGCAACGCTACTTTTTAAGAATTTTTGTAAAGAACTTTACCCCTTGTAATTGTTTGTCAAGATCGTTCTCAGAATATAGTTAACTTCTACCAGATTAAATGCATTAAGAATTTTCTATCCCAAAATCATTCACGTAAATGCTTTACGGAATTTATTGTTATCTTAAAAGAAAAGTCTAAACTGAGCTTCAGCTTTTATCAAATCTAAATTAACTTCAACTTAAAGAATTCCAGTCACAAAGTATTATGAAACTCCACCAGCAGCTTATAATTATGTTAAAGAGAAGTAAGTATATTCATTCCACAGTTTGCTGTAGCAGTCAGATGGCGATCCAGTATAAATAATTAAAGGTAAGAATCAGTCTTAATAATATCAGGTAACGACTGAGGGTCACGGCGACAACACATTTTATGTTTCGTCGTAATAATCAGCAGGTAGTCTTGACAGAGCAGCAGTTAAAAGATTTTAAGAGACGCAGCGTTCAGTCAGCAAGCAAACGTTCATCCAATATTAGACGGGAAGGTTTCAACAACCGCTAAATCCAATACAACCTTAAAAAATTCTAAGTTAAATTTGGCACTAACATGTGCCTTACGCCAGGACCTCTGTAAGCTTTTATCGGTTTTATGGTTTACTCTGTCGTAATTAGTTTGTTTTGATTTCATCGGAGTGGTTTCGCTCTTTTAAATTTGGGGAGCTCATTTCAGTGGATGGTTTTCGGCGTGATCTTGGAGTATATGAGATGAATTTTCTTTTAGATGCCATGTGCCAGAAAATCTCTAAGTTACCCCCTTTTAGCCTGAAACGCCCCCGTAGAAAAATTATACATGACTGCTTAAACTGACACACAATATTTTTTAGCGCAACGCAATCTGACTTTCAGTAATCCCTACAAGACAATGGCCCTGACTAACTTTACCTATACGTTTCACAAATCACTTACCTCACAAAAATCTTCGTTACTCGAACTACTCAATACAGCGAAAGCCACTACTGCCAGCTAAATAAAAGATTCAAACTACTGAAGGCAGTAACTACTGATAAGCATAGTTAGCAAAAGAAAGATTTTAAAAAGAGAACAAATAATGTATTTACCTTAATAGTGTTCAAAAGTCATTCCATGATATCCAATATTACAAATTTACTCTTTCTGATGGACACACGTCCAGATCGTCCGCTCTCAAAATTCATCCATCTCTCTCCCCACATTCACCACTGCTGGCGGCTCACCTCCAACTGCGCAACGCTACGCGCTGTTAACAGCCAACTGCCCAACACTACAATAGCGATTATTGCAACAATGCCGACCAGCCTCAGACTGCACACACCACAGTCAGTGATTTTCATATACAGCGCTACGCAGCGTTACCAATAAAAAAAACTAAACAGCCTACTTACAAGCTGACTCGTTTGGATATTTTGTGAGTATTGTGATATCCTCTTTTCACCGTTACTTTAAATTCTACTGGTTTTCGTATAGTTGAACAATATTCAACTGTCAAACTGAAATCTGGTTTGTACTCTCCTGTTACTGGAAAATAAAATTTGCTCTGTCATAATGAATGTAATGCTCGTACTGAATTTTGCTGCGGGAAAAAGATAAATTGTTGTGGACTGTAACTGTATCGGTCATTATCAGCTTTATATTCATCCACGTATAGTGTCATGTTCTTTGTGAACAGAAGTTTCTTCCTGTTTTTAGTAACTGAGAAAATAATTCAGATATCGAAGAGTCTCAGAGATTATGTGATTGACGAATGTAAAGTATCGTAACCGCATCGTACAGGTCGAGACTTCTCTGACTCGATTTACTCCCTAAGAAGGAATAGCAAGAAACGTTTTACGTAGATAAATTGATATTTTTGACCCCTTCAACAGTAGAAAACACTGACCAGAATTATTCTCGCTTTAAAGATAAGTGCTTTTGGATTCCACACATCGCATGTACCAATATATTCTGGGATACTAGTGACGTAGTTCATAGACACTGTCATAGGTTTATTTCATTAATTTAAAGTATGTTTAGCAGGAAATGACGGAAATTACACAGTTCTCCAATCATAACACCCATTACTATCAGAAGTCTTATCTCCCACCGCTGGTATTTAATGTATGTGAATCTTCTATCGGTGGAAATCCTAATAATTAGCGACAGTGCACGCTAACAGAGCGTCGCACTTACTTGTTGAACTTAGGAAAAAATGTGGCGCTATTCTGTTGGCTTCCACATCGTAGTTTCTAATTCATATCGTTGTGACCGTGCCAGCTATTCATCACTCACTATTGGATTATATAATGGTAAGACAAAGATTTAGGAACCAGGTTTTAAATTGTAAGACATTTCCAGGGGCAGATGTGGACTCTGACCACAGTCTATTGGTTTTGACCTGTAGATTAAAACTGAAGAAACTGCAAAAAGGTGTGAATTTAAGGAGATGGGACCTGGATAAACTGAAAGAACCAGAGGTTGTACAGAGTTTAAGGGAGAGCATAAGGGAACAATTGACAGGAATTGTGGAAAGAAATACGGTAGAAGAAGAATGGGTAGCTTTGAGGGATGAAGTAGTGAAGGCAGCAGAGGATCAAGTAGGTAAAAGGACGAGGGCTAGAAGAAATCTTTGGGTAACAGAAGAAATATTGAATTTAACTGACGAAAGGAGAAAATATAAAAATGCAGTAAATGAAGCAGGCAAAAAGGAATACAGACGTCTCAAAAATGAGATCCACAGGAAGTGCAAAATGGCTAAGCAGGGATGGCTAGAGGACAAAAGTAAGGTGGTAGAGGCTTATCTCACTAGGGGTAAGATAGATACTGCCTACAGGAAAATTAAAGAGACCATTGGAGATAAGAGAACCACTACTATGAACATCAAGAGCTCAGATGGAAACACAGTTCTAAGCAAAGAAGGGAAAACAGAAAAGTGGAAGGAGTATATAGAGGGTCTATACAAGGGCGATGTACTTGCGGACAATATTATGGAAATGGAAGAGGATGTAGACGAAATGGGAGATACGATACTGCGTGAAGAATCTGACAGAGCACTGAAAGAGCTGAGTCGAAACAAGGCCCCGGGAGTAGACAACATTCCATTGGAACTACTGACGGCCTTGGGAGAGCCAGTCCTGACAAAACTCTACCATCTGGTGAGCAAGATGTATGAGACAGGCGAAATTCCCTCAGACTTCAAGAAGAATATAATAATTCCAATCCCAAAGAAAGCAGGTGTTGACAGATGTGAAAATTACCGAACTATCAGTTTAATAAGTCACGGCTGCAAAATACTAACGCGAATTCTTTACAGACTAATGGGAAAACTAGTAGAAGCCGACCTCGGGGAAGATCAGTTTGGATTCCGTAGAAATGTTGGAACTCTCCCTACGACTTATCTTAGAAGCTAGATTCAGGAAGGGCAATCCTACGTTTCTAGCATTTGTAGACTTAGAGAAAGTTTTGACAACGTTGACTGGAATACACTCTTTCAAATTCTGAAGGTAGCGGGGGTAAAATACAGGGAGCGAAAGGCTATTTACAATTTGTACAGAAACCAGATGGCAGTTATAAGAGTCGAGGGACATGAAAGGGAAGCAGTGGTTGGGAAGGGAGTGAGACAGGGTTGTAGTCTCTCCCCGATGTTATTCAATCTGTATATTGAGCAAGGAGTGAAGGAAACAAAAGAAAAATTCGGAGTAGGTATTAAAATCCATGGAGAAGAAATAAAAACTTTGAGGTTCGCCGGTGACATCGTAATTCTGTCAGAGACAGGAAACGACTTGGAAGAGCAGTTGAACGGAATGGACAGTGTCTTGAAAGGAGGAAATAAGATGAACATCAACAAAAGCAAAACGAGGATAATGGAATGTAGTCGAATAAAGTCGGGTGATGCCGAGGGAATTAGATTAGGAAATGAGACACTTCAAGTAGTAGAGGAGTTTTGCTATTTGGGGAGCAAAATAACTGATGATGGTCGAAGTAGAGAGGATATAAAATGTAGACTGGCAATGGCAAGGAAACGTTTCTGAAGAAGAGAAATCTGTTAACATCGAGTAGAGATTTAAGTGTCAGGAAGTCATTTTTGAAAGTATTTGTATGGAGTGTAGCCATGTATGGAAGTGAAACATGGACGATAACTAGTTTGGACAAGAAGAGAATAGAAGCTTTCGAAATGTGGTGCTACAGAAGAGTGCTGAAGATTAGATGGGTAAATCACATAACTAATGAGGAAGTACTGAATAGGATTGGAGAGAAGAGAAGTTTGTGGCACAACTTGACCAGAAGAAGGGATCAGTTGGTAGGACATGTTCTGAGGCATCAAGGGATCACCAATTTGGTATTAGAGGGCAGCGTGGAGGGTAAAAATCGTAGAGGGAGACCAAGAGATGACTACACTAAGCAGAGTCAGAAGGATGTAGGTTGCAGTAGGTACCTGGAGATGAAGAAGCATGCACAAGGTAGAGTAGCATGGAGAGCTGCATCAAACAAGCCTCAGGACTGAAGACCACAACAACAACAGTCCATATTGACAGCCTGGGCTTTCTGTATTGCACTGATAATGAAGGTGCTGCATAAAAAACCAGGAAGAATGACCCATCTGCTATTTTCTGTCGTTGAGGATATTATCTTTGTCCACCACTGAAGTCTGTGAACTTCATGTATAACCCTAGACAGAGGGCGTTACAGGATGCTAGCAACTGGCTCCTAATGATCCCAGTTTGTAGTCTTCCTAGGGGAGATCAAACAGGAGATATATCGGAAGTAACAAAATGTCAAAATCATCAGGAAATTAAGAGGTCAGCACAGAAAAGACAGAGGTGTTTGTAGCGAGCGACAAGGCAATTTAATGTTTATTACGCAAGGCCTAGCAAATTGTGGTTTTGATTATAGTAACTTACTGAAGTGAATGACATTGACGAAATACTTTGTAATGGACACTGTTTACTCTTCGAACTATCCTGATATGAATTTACTGTTGCTTTTATTAAAATCACTTCAAGTGAACGATAGCCAAAACAAGGAATTTTCATCACTTGCCTTATATCTCGCTCATTATCAGCATTAACAATCATTGTATATAGACAAATTTTTATTCATATTTTCATTGATACCGATTCAGCTTATTCAATAGTTATAAATTTTATTTCAGTAGTATTTAGTTGCCTGTGATATCAGTCCTTGGTGGCAATGTTACAGTTAAGTATGGAATGAAACGAAAAATAAGTTATATGACTGAGATTACAAACAGAAATTAAATGAAGTACTGGATCACTGAAATCTGGGGGCATAATACTACTCTTAACAATTTTTAGCACTTACGTAGAAGCTGACTACTGGAGTTGTCAGTTTCCGGAGAAAAGAAGGAAAATGCGAGGCAGTACTGACCCTACGACATATCTTAAAACACAGATTAAGAAAGGCAAACCAATGTTTAAGTTTTTTTAGATTTGCAGAACTCTTTCGGCAATATTGACTGGAATACACTCTTTCAGATTCAGAAAGCAGCAGCCGGCCGCGGTGGTCTAGCGGTTCTAGGGGCTCAGTCCGGAACCGCGCGACTGCTACGGTTGCAGGTTAGAATCCTGCCTCGGGCATGGATGTGTGTGGTGTCTTTAGGTTAGTTAGGTTTAATTAGTTCTAAGTTCTATTGGCCTGATGACCACAGATGTTAAGTTCTATAGTGCTTAGAGCCATTTGAACCATTTTTTGAACCAGAAAGCAGAAGGGATAAAAAAAAAAACAGGAAACGAAAAGTTACCTATAACTTGCACTGAAATCAAACAGCAGTTGTGGTAGTCGAGAGACAGGAAAGAGGAACAGTTGTCGAGAATGGAATGAGTTAAAGTTTTAGCTTCTCCTTCTTGTTATTCAGTCTAAACACGAAGCCAACAGCATAAGAAATGAGTGAGAAATTTGGAAACGGAACTATAGTTCAGGAAGAAGAAATAAAACATTTTTTGGTTTGCTGATTACATGTAATTCTGTCAGCGACGGCAAAGGATTTGGAAGAGCAGTTCAACGGAATAGCTGTTTAAAAATTGAAGCTTCTAAGCCGATGGAGTCAAAAGATACGGCCATGTATGCCACATGTTTTGATACCCGCAGACTTACTCAGCGAAACCTATAGGGTATTTCAGGTTGACCTAGAATCATGAAATTTGTCCGGAAGAAACGTTTTACAATATAAAAAATTAATATATCCGAGAATTGTTAATTTGCAATTACGTCGCATGAAAATTATTTCTTTTTGCCTTTGTTGTTGTTGTTGTTGTTGTTGTTGTTGTGGTGGTGGTGGTTTTCAGTCCTGAGGGTGGTTTGATGCAGCTCCTTATGCTACTCTATCCTGTGTAAGCTTCTTCATCTCCCAGTACCTACTGCAACCTACATTCTTCTGAATCTCTTGGTCTCCCTCTACGATTTTTACCCTCCACGCTGCCCTCCAATGCAAAATTGGTGATCCCTTGATGCCTCAGAACATGTCCTACCAACTGATCCCTTCTTATGGTCAAATTGTGCCACAAACTTCTCTTCTCCCCAATCCTATTCAATACTTCCTCATTAGTTATGTGATCCACCCATCTAATCTTCAGCATTCTTCTGTAGCACCACATTTCGAAAGCTTCTATTCTCTTCTTGTCCAAACTAGTTATCGTCCATGTTTCACTTCCATACATGGCTACACTCCATACAAATACTTTCAGAAACGACTTCCTGACACTTAAATCTCTACTCGATGTTAACAGATTTCTCTTCTTCAGAAACGTTTCCTTGCCATTGCCAGTCTACATTTTATATCCTCTCTACTTCGACCATCATCAGTTATTTTGCTCCCAAATAGCAAAACTCCTCTACTACTTGAAGTGTCTCATTTCCTAATCTAATTCCCTCGGCATCACCCGACTTTATTCGACTACATTCCATTATCCTCGTTTTGCTTTTGTTGATGTTCATCTTATTTCCTCCTTTCAAGACACTGTCCATTCCGTTCAACTGCTGTTCCAAGTCCTTTGCTATCTCTGACAGAATTACAATGTCATCAGCAATCCTCAATGTTTTTATTTCTTCTCCGTGGATTTTAATACCTACTCCGAATTTTTCTTTTGTTTCCTTCACTCCTTGCTCAATATACAGATTGAATAACATCGGGGAGAGACTACATCTACATCTACATCTACATCCGTACTCCGCAAGCCACCTGACGGTGTGTGGCGGAGGGTACCCTGAGTACCTCTATCGGTTCTCCCTTCTATTCCAGTCTCGTATTGTACGTGGAAAGAAGGATTGTCGGTATGCTTCTGTGTGGGCTCTAATCTCTCTGATTTTATCCTCATGGTCTCTTCGCGAGATATACGTAGGAGCTAGCAATATACTGCTTGACTCTTCGGTGAAGGTATGTTCTCGAAACTTTAACAAAAGCCCGTATCGAGCTACTGAGCGTCTCTCCTGCAGAGACTTCCACTGGAGTTTATCTATCATCTCCGTAACGCTTTCGCAATTACTAAATGATCCTGTAACGAAGCGCGCTGCTCTCCGTTGGATCTTCTCTATCTCTTCTATCAACCCTACCTGGTGCGGATCCCACACTGCTGAGCAGTATTCAAGCATTGGGCGAACAAGTGTACTGTAGCCTACTTCCTTTGTTGTCGGATTGCATTTCCTTAGGATTCTTCCAATGAATCTCAGTCTGGCATCTGCTTTACCGACGATCAACTTTATATGATCATTCCATTTTAAATCACTCCTAATGCGTACTCCCAGATAATTTATGGAATTAACTGCTTCCAGTTGCTGACCTGCTATTTTGTAGCTAAATGATAAGGGACCTATCTTTCTATGTATTCGCATCACATTACACTTCGCTACATTGAGATTCAATTGCCATTCCGTGCACCATGCGTCAAGTCGCTGCAGATCCTCCTGCATTTCAGTACAATTTTCCATTGTTGCAACCTCTCGATACACCACAGCATCATCTGCAAAAAGCCTCAGTGAACTTCCGATGTCATCCACCAGGTCATTTATGTATATTGTGAACAGCAACGGTCCTATGACACTTCCCTGCGGCACACCTGAAATCACTCTTACTTCGGAAGACTTCTCTCCATTGAGAATGACGTGCTGCGTTCTGTTATCTAGGAACTCCTCAATCCAATCACACAATTGATCTGATAGTCCGTATGCTCTTACTTTGTTCATTAAACGACTGTGGGGAACTGTGTCAAACGCCTTGCGGAAGTCAAGAAACACGGCATCCACCTGTGAACCCGTGTCTAAGGCCCTCTGAGTCTCGTGGACGAATAGCGCGAGCTGGGTTTCACACGATCGTCTTTTTCGAAACCCATGCTGATTCCTACAGAGTAGATTTCTAGTCTCCAGAAAAGACATTATACTCGAACATAATACGTGTTCCAAAATTCTACAACTGATCGACGTTAGAGATATAGGTCTATAGTTCTGCACATCTGTTCGACGTCCCTTCTTGAGAACGGGGATGACCTGTGCCCTTTTCCAATCCTTTGGAACGCTTCGCTCTTCTAGAGACCTACGGTACACCGCTGCAAGAAGGGGGGTAAGTTCCTTCGCGTACTCTGTGTAAAATCGAACTGGTATCCCATCAGGACCAGCGGCCTTTCCTCTTTTGAGCGATTTTAATTGTTTCTCTATCCCTCTGTCGTCTACTTCGATATCTACCATTTTGTCAACTGTGCGACAATCTAGAGAAGGAAGCACAGTGCAGTCTTCCTCTGTGAAACAGCTTTGGAAGAAGACATTTAGTAATTCGGCCTTTAGTCTGTCATCCTCTGTTTCAGTACCATTTTGGTCACAGAGTGTCTGGACATTTTGTTTTGATCCACCTACCGCTTTGACATAGGACCAAAATTTCTTAGGATTTTCTGCCAAGTCAGTACATAGAACTTTACTTTCGAATTCATTGAAAGCCTCTCGCATAGCCCTCCTCACACTACATTTCGCTTCGCGTAATTTTTGTTTGTCTGCAAGGCTTTGGCTATGTTTATGTTTGCTGTGAAGTTCCCTTTGCTTCCGCAGCAGTTTTCTAACTCGGTTGTTGTACCACGGTGGCTCTTTTCCATCTCTTACGATCTTGCTTGGCACATACTCATCTAACGCATATTGTACCATGGTTTTGAACTTTGTCCACTGATCCTCAACACTATCTGCACTTGAGACAAAACTTTTGTGTTGAGCCGTCAGGTACTCTGTAATCTGCTTTTTGTCACTTTTGCTAAACAGAAAAATCTTCCTACCTTTTTTAATATTTCTATTTACGGCTGAAATCATCGACGCAGTAGCCGCTTTATGATCGCTGATTCCCTGTTCTGCATTAACTGATTCAAATAGTTCGGGTCTGTTTGTCACCAGAAGGTCTAATATATTATCGCCACGAGTCGGTTTTCTGTTTAACTGCTCAAGGTAGTTTTCAGATAAAGCACTTAAAAATATTTCACTGGATTCTTTGTCCCTGCCACCCGTTATGAACGTTTGAGTCTCCCAGTCTATATCCGGCAAATTAAAATCTCCACCCAGAACTATAACATGGTGGGGAAATCTACTCGAAATATTTTCCAAATTATTCTTCAGGTGCTGAGCCACAACAGCTGCTGAGCCCGGGGGCCTATAGAGACATCCAATTACCATGTCTGAGCCTGCTTTAACCGTGACCTTCACCCAAATCATTTCACAATTCGAATCTCCCTCAATTTCCTTCGATACTATTGCACTTCTTATCGCTATAAACACGCCTCCCCCTTCACTGTCCAGCCTATCTCTGCGGTATACATTCTAATCAGAGTTTAGGATTTCATTACTGTTTACGTCTGGTTTCAGCCAACTTTCTGTTCCTAGTACTATATGGGCGTTGTGACCGTTTATTAATGAGAGCAGTTCTGGGACCTTTCTATAGACGCTCCTGCAGTTTACTATTAGCACAATATTGTTATTCCTTGTTGCATTTTGCCTACTCCTGCCTTGCCGCGTCTCAGGAGGCGTCTTGTCGGGCCTAGGGAGGGAATTCTCTAACCTAAAAAAACCCCATGTGCACTCCACACGTACTCCGCTACCCTCGTAGCCGCTTCCGGCGTGTAGTGCACGCCTGACCTATTCAGGGGGACCCTACATTTCTACAACCCTGTCTCACTCTCTTCCCAACCACTGCTTCCCTTTCATGTCCCTCGACTCTTATAACTGCCATCTGGTTTCTGTACAAATTGTAAATAGCCTTTCGCTCCCTGTATTTTACCTCTGCCACCTTCAGAATTTGAAAGAGTGTATTCCAGTCAACGTTGTCAAAATCTTTCTCTAAGTCTACAAATGCTAGAAACGTAGGATTGCACTTCCTTAATCTAGCTTCTAAGATAAGTCGTAGGGTCAGTATTGCCTCACGTGTTCCAACACTTCTACGGAATCCAAACTGATCTTCTCCGAGGTCGGCTTCTACTAGTTCTTCCATTCGTCTGTAAAGAATTCGCGTTAGTATTTTGCAGCCGTGACTTATTAAACTGATAGTTCGGTAATTTTCACATCTGTCAACACCTGCTTTCTTTGGGATTGGAATTATTATATTCTTCTTGAAGTCTGAGGGAATTTCGCCTGTCTCATACATCTTGCTCACCAGATGGTAGAGTTTTGTCAGGACTGGTTCTCCCAAGGCCGTCAGTAGTTCCAATGGAATGTTGTCTACTCCCGGGGCCTTGTTTCGACTCAGGTCTTTCAGTGCTCTGTCAAAGTCTTCACGCAGTATCGTATCTCCCATTTCATCTTCATCTACATCCTCCTCCATTTCCATAATATTGTCCGCAAGTACATCGCCCTTGTATAGACCCTCTATATACTCCTTCCACCTTTCTGCTTTCCCTTCTTTGCTTAGAACTGGGTTTCCATCTGAGCTCTTGATGTTCATACAAGTGGTTCTCTTATCTCCAAAGGTCTCTTTAATTTTCCTGTAGGCAGTATCTATCTTACCCCTAGAGAGATAAGCCTCTACATCCTTACATTTGTCCTCTAGTCATCCCTGCTTAGTCATTTTGCACTTTCTGTCGATCTCATTTTTGAGGCGTTTGTATTTCTTTTTGCCTGCTTCATTTACTGCATTTTTATATTTTCTCCTTTCATCAATTAAATTCAATATTTCTTCTGTTACCCAAGGATTTCTACTAGCCCTCGTCTTTTTACGTACTTGATCCTCTGCTGCCTTCACTACTTCATTTCTCAAAGCTACCCATTCTTCTTCTACTGTATTTCTTTCCACAATTCCTGTCAATTGTTCCCTTATGCTCTCCCTTAAACTCTGTACAACCTCTGGTTCTTTCAGTTTATCCAGGTCCCATCTCCTTAAATTCACACCTTTTTGCAGTTTCTTCAGTTTTAATCTACAGGTCAAAACCAATAGACTGTGGTCAGAGTCCACATCTGCCCCTGGAAATGTCTTACAATTTAAAACCTGGTTCCTAAATCTCTGTCTCACCATTATATAATCTATCTGAAACCTGTCAGTATCTCCAGGCTTCTTCCATGTATACAACTTTCTTTTATGATTCTTGAACCAAGTGTTAGCTATGATGAAGTTGTTCTCTGTGCAAAATTCTACCAGGCGGCTTCCTCTTTGATTTCTTTTCCCCAATCCATAATCACCTACTACGTTTCCTTCTCTGCCTTTTCCTACTACCGAATTCCAGTCACCCATGACTATTAAGTTATCATCACCCTCCACTATCTGAATATTTTCTTTTATTTCATCATACATTTCTTCAATTTCTTCGTCATCTGCAGAGCTAGTTGGCATATAAACTTGTACTACTGTAGCAGGTATGGGCTTCGTATCTATCTTGACTACAATAATGCGTTCACTATGATGTTTGTAGTAGCTTACCCGCATTCCTATTTTCCTATTCATTATTAAACCTACTCCTGCATTACCCCTAGTTGATTTTGTGTTTATAATCCTGTAGTCACCTGACCAGAAGTCTTGTTCCTCCTGCCACCAAACTTCACTGATTCCCACTATATCTAACTTTAACCTATCTATTTCCCTTTTTAAATTTTCTAACCTACCTGCCCGATTAAGTGATCTGACATTCCACGCTCCCATCCGTAGAACGCCAGTTTTCTTTCTCCTGATAACGACATCCTCTTGAGTAGTCCCCGCCCGGAGATCCGAATGGGGGACTATTTTACCTCCGGGATATTTTACCCAAGAGGATGCCACCATCATTTAATCATACAGTAAAGCTGCATGCCCTCGGAAAAAATTACGGCTGTAGTTTCCCCTTGCTTTCAGCCGTTCGCAGTACCAGCACAGCAAGGCCGTTTTGGTTAATGTTGCAAGGCCAGATCAGTCAATCATCCAGACTGTTGCCCCTGCAACTACTGAAAAGGCTGCTGCCCCTCTTCAGAAACCACACGTTTGTCTGGCCTCTCAACAGATACCCCTCCGTTGTGGTTGCACCCACGGTACGGCCATCCGTATCGCTGAGGCACGCAAGCCTCCCCACCAACGGCAAGGTCCATGGTTCATGGGGTGGGGGGTTGTTATCAGGTTGCTATCTGTATGTTAAGCTCCTTTTCCTCACGAAGGAATAGACGCATCAAACGGTAATTTATATCACAGACTAAGGTCTCTGGTCACTCGGTGGCACATTACATATTACCTTCTAAATCAATGCAGTCTAAAGAAACGGAAATTTGTCACGTATTTTGATGCTTGCAAACTCTATCTTCAAAATCTGGCAAGAAGCCAGATTTCACTGTAAAAATAAATGAAAAAATCCAAATACTGAGCAATTCCAATTATATCGCTCGAAAAAGAAAAGGTTATTTGCCATCTGACTGTCTGTCTGTGCTATCGTCTGATGAGCCCCCTTTTTCTCAGGAAAGAAAGCTGAAATTTGTGTCACATAGGGGAGACCGGGGACAAAAGTAACAGGGTATGAAACTAACATCCCTCCCCTACCTTCGCATGTAGCTCCGAAAATAACGTGAGCCAATCAATGTATTCCCTTCTTGTTTCCCAACCGCCTACCAATTTTTGGCCAGTATTGGAGAGTCTCTGTTGAGTGTTGCGCAGTAAAACGTTTTTTCAGTGTCTCACGCAAGTTCTCTCAATTTTCTTAGTTTTGTGATAACGATGGCATCACGCTGTAGACGTACGACTACTGTAATAATTTAACTATGTGATACTTTCAGTTTTATGCTATTATTATCAACTTTTTCATTACTTGTATAGATTGTGTCTAAGATATAAATTAAACAGAAAAGCGTGGTTGGAGACAAAAGAAACATTAAGGCTGGGGACGAAAGTAACAGTGTTTCTTTCGTCCCCGTTACTGTAAAAGTATTATTAGCTGCAGGTCCTCTGCTTTTTCTTCGTTAGCGAACAGTAAATTAGGTATGATATTGTTAGGAGTAGCAGTGCCTTGCTGAACAAACTCTTTATTACTGAATAGACTCGTTATTTGCTTAGATTTTCGTTACAGGGAATTATGCCACGAACATGGGTTAGGACGAATACAGGAGGACTGACTCCTACTACTGTATACCAAATTGCGGCAGATGATGATGTGCGAGGAAGAGTCAAATGAAAACCGTAAATATTTTTTAAAATATTATTGTTCAGAAGTGGTACAAAGCTGTATCACTTTTAAACATAATCTCCCCTACGCTCAATGCAAGTCCTCCAGCGCATACAAAGTGCATAAATTCTTTTAGAAAAAAATTCTTTTGGTAGTCCGCACAACCACTCATGCATCCCTTGGCGTACCTCTTCATCAGGACGGAATTTCTTATCTCCCATTGCGCCTTGGAGTGGTCCAAACATATGGAAATCACTTGGTGATGAGGAATGGCGCCATTCCTTGCTCGCTCTCTTCGTTTCCGGTTGGTGGAGGTGACCGCACTTTAGTCCCTAGTAACGATTCTTGCAAAGCGCCGAAGAAGTTCTTCACAAGCATCAACACGTCGTTCTCTCATTTCAGGAGTCAGCTGCCGTGGCACCCATGTTGCAGACACTTGGTGAAACTGGAGCACATTATGCATAAAATGGTGTGCTGACCCATGACTAATCTGTAAACATGCTGCAATGTCATTCAGTGTCACTCGGCAGTTTCCTTCACTATGCCTTCAACGGCTGCATTGTTCTGTGGAGTCACAACTCGTTGTGCCTGACGTGGACGAGGAGCATCTTCCACTCAAGTCACACCATTTGTGAACTTCGTACTCCATTCGTAGAATTGCTGCTGTGACAAACATGCATCACCGTCGATGAATTTCAATAGGTTTCACACATTCATTACTCAAAAACCGAATAACAGAATGCTGTTCTTCCCTTGTGCAAATAGCAAATGGGGCGGCCATCTTTATACTGATACTGCGACGGTATGTGTGCATCTGCATTATGCTGCCACCTACAGGCCATTCTGCACGCTATTTGTAGCACCCTTACCAACTTAGAGTATAAGGGCACGAAATTTCGATTTGTTATTACAAATTTAAGGTTTTCATTTGCCTCACTCTCGCAACATAACTATTAGAGCAGCAGCAAAGAAACACAATGTATGCCATGTGACACTGCATCTATAGATTAAAAAGAAAGAGAAACGTATGAGTGATAGCAACACAACAATGCCTCGTGTTAGATATAGAAGTGTAAAACGAATGTTCTCTGATGAACAAGAAAAAATTATAACTGAATATGTCATTAAAGCGTCGGATATATTTTACGGACTTTGCCCTAACGACATCCGTAAATTAGCTCACGAACTGGAAACGACAAACAATATACCAGTTCCATCAACTCTGGTGGACAATCAAACCTGGTGCAGACTGGTTTTCAGCATTCATGAAGAAGATACCTCAGTTGTCTATTAGGTCGCCTCAACCCACAAGTCTTGCTCGAGCAACGAGCTTTAACCCGACAAATGTGAATGTCTTTTTCAACAACCTGGCTAGGGGTATGAAGAGATAAAAGTTACAGCTCATGGACATCTGGAATGTGGACGAGACAGGTGTCACCACTGTTCAGAAACCAAACAGGATTGTTGGTAAACTGAGAATAAAGCAGGTAGGAGCAGTCGCATTTTCTGAAAGAGGCACTCTTGACACTGTTGCTATTGCCATCAACGCTCAGGGAAGCAGTACACCACCTCTCTTTGCAATGCCTCGCTTGAGTTATCATGACCATTTTATTCGAGATGGTCCTATTGGTTGCACTGGAGCAGGAAATGCGAGTGGCTGGATGCAAGAGGAAGAATTTCTGTTATTCTTGCACCATTTCGTAAAATTTGCTAAACCAACTCCTGGGCACAAATGTTTACTGCTTCTCGACAATCACAAATCTCATATGTCCATAAAAAGTCTGAACTGTTGCTAAAGAAAGGGGGTTGTTATGCTGTCATTCCCACCGCACTGTACACTCAGGATGCAGCCTCTAGACGGTTCAGTTTACGATCCATTTAAAAAGATGGTGAATGCTTTTGCTGACAACTAGATCAAGAATCATCCGAGAAAGACCATGTCAATTTATGACATCCTTTCAATTGTAAGGGAAGCACTTCCCCTTGCTGTAACTTCCAAAAACATTGCAGCAGGATTTCACTGCATAGGCATAGTACCATTTAATAGGAATGCATTCAGTGAAATCGATTTTGCACCACCTTTTGTCAGTGATTGCCCAGCACAAGCTTCCAATTATGGAAAGCAAACTATATCCTTAGCAGAATCATTAGCGATTTCTAGTGACCTATCTGAAGCTGGGAGGACCCAGTAGCAATATGAGTGACAACACTTTCAAATGTCACAACCTGTGGTGCAGGACCTAGTAGTTTACCATCATCTTCTTCAGTTCGCACAGCCTTTTCACTAGAAGGTGTTCGTCCGTTACCAAAAGCAGGTCCAAAGCAAGAAACGAGAAAAGGAAGTCTGCAATTTTGACCGACATTCCAGAGAAACTGGGTATAGAAGAAGAGCTAAAGGCCAGTCCCCAGGCGAAAAAAGCGGAAAATAAGCTAAATTTAAGAAGAATTGTTACTTTCGTAATCTACCAGTGTTACTATCGTCCCAGGTAACGGAGACAAATGTAATAGGTGCACTGATGACTTAAAATTACCTTTACAAATATATGTAATTTTGTGGAAACTAAATTAATTTGTTTTAGGAAAGCTTCAAGAACACACACATTAGTTAATTTTGTTTCAAAAGTTTGTAGGGAAGTAATAAAAATATAAAATATGCAAAATGTTACTTTTGTCCCCGGTCTCCCCTACTGAAGTCTATGGCCTTTGGTGGTGTGAAAAAACCTTGTAGGTCAATGGAGTCTAAAGATAAGGCTATTGTGTCACAAATTTTGATACTTGAAAACTCAATCGTTAAAACCTGAACGGTTCTTTCGGTTGATCTAGAATCGTGAAATTTGGCAAGAAGCAAGGTTTTACCATGCGACCAAAAGAAAAAATCGAAAATTATGAAAATGTTATTTTATCACAAGAAGAAATGTTTCTGTCATTTGTTATCTGACTGATCGTCTGTCCGTCCATCTTTTAATGCCTCTTATTCTCTGAGAAGGGTAGACATATCAAGTTGAAATTTATGTCACATACTAAAGTCTATAGCTGCTGGACAATGCAATAAATGTAAGCTTCTACGCCACTGCAACCAAAAGGTACGGCCATTCATGTCACATATTTTGATACTCACTAACTCACTCATTAAAACCTATAGCGTACCTTACGTTGAATTATAATCTTGAAGTAAAGTAAAGGAAAATATCAGGACACTGTTAATTTGTAATTACACCTCACTAAAATAATATGTTTTGTCATTTGCTATCCAGCTTAAAATCTGAAATTAAAACGTTTTCGAAAGTTTTTAAATTCATGGGACCCATGTCTAGCCAGTACGAACGTCGATAACAGGCCAAATACGTCGAGATTCTTGATTCCTGGATCCGATGAACTGTCTGCATAAATAATTAAGTTTGTACGGGACCCTAGGTGCGTCAATTTTGCTCACACCTGGCCAGTTTCTTTTTTTTCGTTTATGCTGGTCACTACGTGGAATTTTATAATCCTTTGACACTAAATAGACGGGAAATCACCAGAATGTTTTTGCAGTTCTGTATTTTTCTGAATTTAATGACACATATGGCTTTATTAAATACGATTGTTTTTGGATAGATTGATACTCTTCAAATTCTAAGATATTTGGGACAATATCCAGGGCTCACATATGTGACCTGCATCCCATGCACGCTATTGGCTAAAACCGATGGCGTACTTAATATCCCTAATAGTAAATAATTTTCTTAGGTTCCGTAGCAGAAAACTGTTCCAGACTAATTTAACAAGTACTTTCAGTCAAGGACAGAAATTACAGCTTCAGCCTATTTGTGTATTTACATGCCAAAAGGAAATAAGTTTAGAGCTTAACATAACGAGGTCATTAGAGGTGGCGCACAAGTTCCGAATATTTTAAGGATGGAGAAGAAAATCGACAATGACGTTTCAAAGGAACATTTTCGACATTTCCCTGGAGCGGTTTAAGGAAAGCACGTAAAACCTAAATCTGGACGATCGGACGGGGGTTTGAACCGTCGTGTTCCCAAATCAGAGTTCAGTGTGCAACACCACTATCGGTCTGTATTTAAATGCAATGTTTCACATTACCTGAAAGAAATTTCTTCCACAGTCATAACTGCACTGCAGAAGGATGAGCCGCCAAACGGGCACAAGGAAGATTCACAATAAAAGATGGCGGATTCATTGAGTTCAGTGGTTGACCTAAAAATAACATCGTGGACTGTGCAGATGGCGAGACAACTAGAAGTCCATGCAAGAATTGTCGTTGTTAGTGGATGTACTGTCAATATGTATCTCTGATCGACTGCTATGTTACATTCACATCAATCTAACTTAGAGATTGCAATAAGAAGGGTCAAAATAAAGTAGATAACGTCAAGCGGATCTACATGTGGTGGTACGGTGCATTTTGTAGTATCTTGTTAATAACATTGCAGCTCCAGGGTCTCATTTATTACTATGTTCATCCAGAAACTATGTCTCAGGGCCGTCTGCTCTTCGACGCGATGAGAGCAGCTTTCAAAGCATATTATGGGAGAATTTGAAATATTTGTTAAATGTGAGCGGAGGACGTTTACCCACTAATAACTCTGAGGATCTTAGGAGTAGTAACTGCACAACGATGAAGAACACGTCACAGAAACAAGCGTACGAATCTATCTAGTAGAAAGGCACAACCCCAACCAAAAAATTGAGTCAATGGCTATGAAGAGAACTGAGAATCTGCCGGTTTATTGCTATTTTGATTATTTAGTTCCTTATACTCTGCCATAATCCGTGATTTACTAATTTCTATGCCAGTTTCCATGACGTTGCTAACCGTCATATTTTGTTGGCATATATAGTACATATGAAGACTCTAAGGTGGTTTGGAACTTTTTTCCGACCAGAGAGAGCGAATTAATTCTGTTGGTAAGCAGCTCTGAAGGAAGCACGCAAAAATGGGCAGAGACGCACGATAGCTCACTCTGTCATCATCTCATAAGCAGCATCCCACCTGTAGACAAAATCGGTTTGAGCTAGTCCGAGAGGGCATGTCGAGAACCAGTACAACACAAATTTGTTTGAGTACCTTCCTCTTTAGGAACTTGTTTCATACGTGCCATATTTTAGCTGATGACCGCACATGAGGTGGCTCCTGTTGCGTGAGAACTCTTCCTGTATATTCTTTTCAAAATATTTTGCGGAAATGCCCCTTCTGTACGCCTTCAGCGTCACGTCTTACCCTGTTCTATTCAGAATTCCAGACAACTCCTTACAAGTGCAACATGTGTCTGGTGCCCGCTTACTGCACAGTCATACGCTTTCAAATATCGTCAGCGACAAGAACAAACGTCTTTGCAGTATTGGTGAAGAGAATTGCTGCTCCCTGGTACAAATAATAAAATTACTATAAAAAATGTACGCAGTAAACTGATGTAATTTTTCAGCAAAGGAAATTCCGTAAGATCCTTAATTAAATATTACTGGCAGTCTGAGCCTGGTATGAAAAGGGGACTCTGCAGTATTTGCTCGGCATGAAACTCATTACATTTTCATCCTAACAGAAGTGAGCTTATTTGTGGAAAATGTAACTGCTGACACTTAAAAATTTTAGAGATGTGAATTTTCCGTTATTGTCTGCCTTGATTGATCGTTCTCGCACAATGGGAGCAATTACTGTTGGCTATAGAAATCGCAAACATGAGCGAACAAAAGCAAAGGAAACTTGAAACAGCGTAGAGGAATGATAGCTTACTGCTTTAGCATTATAAAATCCAGACCAGCGGATTAATTTTTCTCTGACCCTTCATTTCTACTGTTTTCGGCTATACAATTGGACTACAATATGACAGTACGCAAACATTACTCTCCAAACACCGATAATCGATGCTAGCACAAGGGCACATTGTTCACGAAGATTTGGCATTCCCACCTGAATGCGTAGCAGCTTCACTGATTAACCATCAGATACTTCCTGTAATGTGTTCCCAAGCTTCATCGACAACTTTATCAAAATCTGCTCATGTGTATTAGTGACAGATGATATATCGCTGGTCACCAAACCCACTACAGGCCTAGGAAAGTTTTCAGACTGTAAGAACATAAAATTTCTTTTTAGAATTTTTTTAACACCATTAATTTCATAGGCACTTCAACATGTGGTAGTTCAGTGAAGAATGTATTATAACTAAGGCAGTGGAAGAAATTATAAATTTTCATTTGGTGTAAACTACAACGTATTACAACAGGAAAAACTCACTAATTACTTCATTAATCGTAACTTCGCCGTAATTTGGACGTCTGTTTTTCTTGTGAGTTTTTTTTTTATTTCTTGTTGAATCCTACTGCTTCTTGCCAGCTTATGGTGTTAGCCAGGGTAACAGGAAAATAAAGAAACAAAGTTACATATAAAATTCTTAAATCTTCATTTTTCCGAGATTACACTTTAGACTGTCACACTAAAATAAAAACGATGGCATGAAATCAAAAGTCACTGTTGGTGTAAAATTATGTACGCTCTTGAAATGAAATTTAGACGATGGCTCTGTTTATATGTTATCGGATATTTGCTTACTTTTATTAATAAAAGATTGATCACATGTAAAATGTCGATAACTGACCGTCTCTTAAAGACTGATATGTGTCTGCCAAATAACATAACTTATGATTATGCTGCAGCAAATTTTTGATTGTAGTTAAAATATATTTCTGACAACAGCATATTTTTGCTCTAGATTTCCTGAGTTATTTGAAAGCAGACGCACTGCCTATAGCAATACATGTGGATATCTGTGAGCGATCTAATAGAGAGTTATAAAATTGGCTATTACATTTGCAAATTTCCCTATTTGATCTGAAACATTTACTATTCGATTATTTTGTCCATTGTTAAGGCAGATCTTCTGAAAAGATACAATTCCGTATCTACTTATCGACTACGAACAGCATAGTTTACCCTAGGGGCTGTGACGAGTTAGGAAAGTATTCTTTGAATTCCAGCTGAGCGGACCAGATTACAGTCCTGCCAGCTGTGAATTCTGGGTCGACTTTTTGAGGAGGCGCTTGCTTTCTAACGAGCTTAGAGGACAGTTTTGTTTGAAGTTTGATGGCGTGGCTAGCTGTTTGCGGTACAACGTAGTGGTAAGATGCAGTTGACTTTGAGCACGAAGAGCACATTGGTAATACGATTTTGTAAAACATTCACAGCGAGCTTCTAGTTTATGTATAACTATTTGCTTAACTACCATCGCTCTGTTTGAGACTGTCAGTTGCACTGAAACTCTGGCTATTTTGGGAGCCTGTTGGCCAGGTGGAGCCCTGGTCTTTGTGAAGAGACTAGATTTCGATACCCGGTACAGGATTAATACTCAAATGCTCTTTGGTATCAAATTTTCCATACCAGTCACTTTCCTGCTTATACGAGTTTATGCCGACTTAAACTCAGGAGTTAGGCCGTCGGCACATAGACAGAGCTTTCGGACATCAACGCTTAGTGTGCCGAAATCGATGTGCTGCTGAACGCTCAGAATCTTCGTGGCTTGCGCTTACGGTACGTGCGCCTCCAACGCCAATTGCCAGCTGTATCTGGCTCGCAAGTCACACTGTTTACGAAATGGACGGGTGTAAAATCCTACGTTATCTCTACTAAAATGTCATGTTTCTCTGGCTGTAGCAAACGCAAATAAAAACTTCAGTATCGATATACATGTTATAAGGCACGAAGGAAGTACCATGTCGAGTCAATAAGGATGTCGAAATATAAAAATTCAATTACAAACAATGCAATGCAAATTTGCAACAGATCTCCACATAAGATAACAATTATTTCATCATTTTTAAATGAACACACCACCGCACAGTTGTTTATGGAATTACGACACATTTTTCGGCCTTTTGTGCCATTTTCGTGTGACTGAGTTTATGTGATTAACATATATTGCAGGACATCAAACTCAAAATTGTTAATGGATCATTACGATTCAAGGACATGTGCTCATATTTTAAATGCCAAACTTAACCTGTTTTTACTGAATATGACATGCTCCCACTATTATTTACAAAGCTTTCTACAAGCAGGTGATTTTACACCTGGCATTTCGTGGGGATCCAATATTTTTCTTAATGTATGACAAATTTTGAGCTTTCTGTCCTGAAATATATATTAATGACATAAATTCAACCACTTGTAAATGCCATAAAAGGCCGAAACCTGGGTCGTAATTAAACAAACAACAACACAGTCAAATGGTGGTGTGTTCATTTAAAAATTATTGAATGATTGTTGCTCAGCAACATCAAGAACTATTTCATCATTTTCACTTGTTAATACCCTAAGGTCGCTCTTACGTGGTCACTGTTCCTATTCAGTGGCAGAATCCTTACGACATGTAAAACACAAAACTTGAAACAATAAAGTGCAAAGTATCTTACTACAACTAGTGCAAGCTGTCTTGTAGATAAAGCCAACCAAACAAACTCACTGCTCAGAAAGAGCGTTCTTATATTTACATAACTACGAACTAATGGGGAAGTGTTACAACCTATTATAAAACGCGAAGGGTACTGAAAATAATAATAATAATTCAACCCAATGACACGCGATCCAGCAACACATCATCTGTTGTTACCTTACCACTCTGCGTCGATACTCATTATGCTTCACCGACCCGATACGAGGAGTGACCATACTTTGGTTTTTAACATCTTGTGAAAGCTGTAATCGTAGACAGGTTCCTAACTGACATTTAACTATAACAAAATGGAACAAGAACAACGCGTTTTAGATTGATATTCGATATGCCGCTGCCTTGAAACGGCATATTTCCATAACACACAAGTTGCAATAATTCCTTAACCACCAAAATTACGTTTCCCGTCAATTCATTGCAACAAATCGTACAATTAACGATATGATGGTGCTTGGAAACGGCATATATGCCTATGCGCTTCAACTGAAAGCCGAAATGGGCTTTCGTGAGTGTACTGAAGCGAGATGGCCTAATATGACTTAAGCAGCGTCCTTCCATTTCATTGGTCAATGTTCAGTCGCACATTCAGAATATATGAGATGCTAGACATTGCTGTGCACTTCGGAAAGGGTTCCCAATGTGCTTTTTTCACGCTATGACGTCAAAACCACGGCGTGGTCCTTGTGCCGAGGGCTTTAATATACTACTTGATAACTGCAATTGCTAGAATTTTTTGCGATTAAATTGTTACTGTAGTTAATATCAAAAATAGAGGCAATCACTGTGAAAATTATGTTTTACGTTTCTATGTATCATATTTCAGCAGAAAAGGTTGGTGCTGGAGATGACGCAGTTGTCAGTCGGAGTGATAGTGGCAGCCCTTCATCCTGTATGAAATGTGATTATTTGATTTCATGTCATTATGAGGTATTACACCAGACGCAGTCCACATACCCACTGCACTGTGTGGACCTCTGAGACCTGTTGCTATGTACATTTTCAAGTATAATGAGGTGTTTGTTATGATTAATCAAGTTCATGTAAATTCGGTTTCCTTTTGCTACATGTGTATGCCCATGGTAAATCGTTGCACAAAGGAAGCGTTCCCTGTCTAATAATATTCTGCAACTTACTTGCAGTCATATCGCATTACTAATTTGATACGTGGGTGTAAACTTTGTACTTAAGAGAGCAATCTTTGCAATGTAGGGCGTATCCGGTACTTTCATAGTCACTCCGTTTTCAAAACCTAGCAGGAACACTGCAACTTCCGAAAAATGACATATTACCGCCTTGAGCTGCTAGTAAAATACTTTATTTATACAACCAGTTTCAGTTGTATTATCATCATCAGTTTCACAACAGTATTCACAGCATCATGTCAAGCGAAATATAAAATCGTTATCGTCAGGTGATAAAACCATGAACAAAACGCTGTCATCAAATCGTAATATGCTGAAAATATACTTGCAACTTTCATATGCAGTTTTGCGTGCATATCGAACTACGCTAAAATTTATTGAAACACAAGCTTTCACATTTTTCATGGTGACGTCACAGTATTTTTGGAGGACTATTTCTTTACGCTTCTCCATTGTTCAGGAGGAAAGATGATTTGCATTGGTGTTGTTACATCATTTTGATTAGGTTACTTCGTATTTCAGAGTGAACCTAATTTTCAAGACTATGATGGGCACAGGCGTTATAATAGAAGTAAAACATCATAATTAATACTGAATTAATTAATACAGCCTTATTAAATCATTTATTACTTCTGGAAAATTTGTCACAGCTTACAGGAGATTGATAAATACATGGAAACACCGCGAGAAATGCATCCTTGAACACAAATGCATATGCCAGTCAAGCTGTTGTATTTTACCGCTAACGCTACCTGTAAAATCTCCTTAATACGATGCCTCAGGCAGAACAGTATCCTGTATCGTCGTGAGTTCATTTGTCGGAGTTAGGTGTATTCGAACGTGGGTGAGTTGTTGGAGCTTCCACAACCCAGGGAGCCGCAATGTTTGGTGTTTCAAGAGGCACTGTATCGGAGTTTATACCGCATATATGAAAAGCGGAGAAACAACACCCGTTAAGTCACAATGCGGACGAAAGTGTGTGTTGAGTGATCGTGACAGACGGCCACCGAAGAGGGCCATGACGAAAAATAAGGGGCCGACAGCTGCAAAAGTCACTACAGAACTGAATGTCGCATTCGCGAACCCTGTCAGTCCCAATGCAACACAAAGTGAACTTCATAATCTGGGAATTTCAAGGCGATCTGAAGTTCACTCGTCAGTGATGCAGATGTTCCTAGCACGAAAACGTGGTGACGAACCCATAAAATCAAGATTATGGAGTAATGGAAGAAAGTACTTTGGTCACACTGTTTCCAATTTGTAGCCAAGTTTAAGTCCCAGGAGTGAAACATGGCAGGAGTTTGGTGATAATCTGGTTAGTCACAACGTGATTTTCCATGGGTCCTATGGATACTCTGAAAGGTCGCATTGCTACCAAAGACTGTGGGACCATATTGTCTGATCCGGTCCAACCCATAGTACAATATTTGTTCCGCAGTGGTGATGCTGTGTTCCAAGCCATGGTTTCATTTCACATAGTTCGCATTGCCCAAGACTGATTTTCTAAGCGTGAGAATGAATTGTCGCATCATCCTTCATGATCACAGTCATCAGATCTCATTATTGTTGAGTATCTGAAGTCTACTTTGGAGAGAATTGCGTGTGATCGCTACCTGCCTCCATTACCATTCCCGAACTCGCTACTATTTTGCCGGAAGGATGGTATAAAATTTCTTTCAAAACCATATAGGACCTATATTTATATATCCCGAGACGACTGGAAACTGTTTTAGGTTTCCTGCAGTGCATTAGGCATGGTAACATGTTGTGTTTTTGGCATTTTATAATTTTGTCCACCGTCTGTACTTCTAACGCCGGAAAGAGCCTCCACACAATTAACTAAACTAAATGGAAAAATTATTTTGACCGTCATACCTTTATATTTAAGCGTCACAAATATTATCTTCTAGCAACCCTATTCAGTTAAATAATTTCAACTAGGGACTGCATATCAAAAGAATCTGTCGGGGAATCTACTTAAAATTGAAATGTATTTATCACTACATGAGTTTGGCCTTCAGTGAACAATGATCTTACTTCAATTATCTTTTGTTTGTAAAATATATTGTACTTAATGGTATTCTAAATAGAATTTTTTCTGAATCAGGGTTGATGGATGCTGAGCTCTCTTATAAAAAAACATGAGCGGTGTATTACTGTCACAAAAAGAGTTCTCACCTTTTATCAACTAAACAAATTAACAAATGCTATAAGTACGTGGTACTGCTGCACAGACAGATGTTCTTGCATTGATAGCATTTACAAAATGTATGTCTTAATGTCATTTAAAGGATGTCAGAGGACGTCAGGAATGTCACGTACCCTAGGAGATCACTAAATCAGAAGTTGTAGCTGGACACGTTTTGATATATATCAAATGAAAAAACTTAATCGAACATTTTGGAGGAAAACTGTTAAATATTATTATAATACCAGCTATATGCCTGTGTTCCGCAGCGGAAATTAAAGACGATATTTTTAATTCTATCACTCTTTATGGTTCCCTACCCGAGTGGTAAAAACGAAACCCTTATGAGACCAGAGGTGAAACATAAATGAAACCTATTGCAAGAAGCAAAGCAGTTTTGTTAAGTTTTTAATACACAAAGCGAAATCAATAAATCCAAGTAAGTTCATTGTTAATTTGTATTCGTAAAGGTAATATTCTAGTACTTAATTTTGTCGCTCACTTAAACTTCCTAAAATACTTCTAGCATTGCCTGCGAGTTAAAACATTAACATTGCTGTCTATTGGTTCTTTGGTGTACCACAAAACTAACAGCGATATTTACTGGTTCTTCGGCGTATTCCGCCATCAGTAAGGTTAGCAACCGAACTACTGGGCTGAGCAGACACCTAAAGCCTTAAATTATATCTTTATTTTTGTTACTCAGTTTTGATGGAATGAAGCTTATACGTTTTTGTCCCAAGTTACGCTCAGGTTACTCATGCCAATTCTTCTAGTAGCGTTGGAGATTAGTGTGTTGAAACAGACAGATATGAGGGTTTTACAGTTTTACTATTTGTACTAGCCACGACTACATTCACATACACTGACATACACACAAGCGCCGGTAGTTTTGTTATGATGAGTGAGGGTGACTAAGTAAGCTACTGTACGTGCAGTAACATCAGTTGCTCTCACGTGTCTGCCTGTTCAGGTAAGGATGCTCCTTCCTCCTTTTCCCCTTTCCATGTTTCTCCTGTGTACGATGTTCGAACACGTGCAGCGCTGCAACCGACCTGTGCGTACAGAGGACCATGGGCAGGAGTGCTCATCTATGCACTGTGATGTTTAAGTAGCCGCCATTACACAAGATGTACATTATGCAACAAATAGTGTGGAAGTATGGATTAAACACATTGTAGATTGTATCTGCATTGTGATCATTACCTTGAATCATACCACGCAGCACATATCAACCATTTAAAGCGTTTTCACAACTATAATAAAGATCAATAATGAAAGAGTAAACGGCTTTTTAAAAGACCAATTACAGGATGACTATAATTAAAACTAAACTTTCAAACCGCTGTAGAAATAACACCACTGGTCAGAATGACGTCAAATTGCAACGGAATGTTACCGGAGAAGGGGGAAAACGTATGGCAGAAGAAAAATAAATAGTTGAAAATCTAGCAATAGATGCCGCTATATACATCATAATTTAATAGTGGTAGACTACAAATGCAATAGGTGCCTTCACTGCAGCTAAGTTTGCAATCGGAACACATTTTTTCGGGTGGCTCCACAACCAGAAGTCACACGGATTAAGTTCAAGTGATCTCGACCACCAGGCTGTAGGGAAATGGCGGATGGTAATTCCAGCATTTCCGGAATGGCGGTTCAGCAGCTGCTTAACTAGATTTGAAATGTGCGTAGGTACGAAATCTTGCACAAAAATGGTCCCATTCACACATCCACGCTGTTGGAGAGCTGGAATGACGTGGTTGAGCGAAAGACACTCGTAGCGCTTACCAGTGACGGTATAGCTAACAGGACCGGAAGCACCTGTCTCTTCGAAAAAAAATTATGGCCCTACGATAAATGATGCTGTAAACCCGCCGCCGGCCGTTGTGGCCGAACAGTTCTAGGCGCTTCAGTCCGGAACCGGGCTGCTGCTACAGTCGCAGGTTCGAATCCTGCCTCGGGCATAGATATGTGTGACATCGTTACGTTTAATTAGTTTTAAGTCTGTGGGACTGATGACCTCAGAATGAAAATTCGTCAAATAGTTTCGGTGATTACCGTGTTCAAAGAGAGGAACAGACAAATACGGGGTTTTTAGATAGAGCTTTAAATCACGACTTCCTCCAGTGATTCGATTTTGATAAAATAAAGCCTATATGGTGAACCAAGCTATACTAAAGTTACCTACGGATTCGTCTAGTAATTTTGGAGAAACGTGTTCAACATACAAAAGGACAGACACGACAGTTTTACAACTTTACAATTACTATACACACAAAATACATTACACAGAAATTTTGCGGAAGGGATAAAATGAGGAACGGTGTAGTTGTTGTAGCCAAGCGCTTTTATTCAGAGAAATATCTGCCTGAATGTATAGCCTTCTTTGAAGAAACTCGTAGCAAATACAAGGGACGCCAAAAAATTTTACATGCCGAAGACGCACAAAATAGCGGAAGTGATTGGACGGCTTTTGAATAGATACTTTCAAACAGTCTGAATGGATGTTATATTCAATAAATTGATTTCAAAAATATACAACTAGTTGGCGAAATTCTTGGGAGGGCACTGTGTCTCGAGTTGGGCGTCGGCAGCTGAGGCGTATACGGTGCATTTTCCTTCGTATAGTCCTGGAAGAAGGAGGTTCGTCCATTATCCTGTACGGTCGTGATGTCCGTTCTTCAAATACTTGCCTTCGTTCTGCGCTGCGCCTTTCGCGCATGAAAAGATAGTATACGCCATATTGAAGATCCGTCCTGTACCTGCACAAATCGGAAACCGGACTTCTAGTGTAAAGCACACTTTACTGGTCAATCATGTCCGAAGTCGATTAACTCGTGACATTTTTGTATATTCACTACAGGCTTGCCTGTGACAGACTTCTCAGGTTTGAGGTTCCTAATCCTTTCTTGTAACGTAACTCTCCAAAGACCAGCTGCATCAGATGTTTCAGAAATAATGTAAACCATTAGGTGGGAGAGTGCTGATAAATGAAAGAATTTCAAGATCTTTAAGAAGTGGCCTTCAGACAAGAACCACTTACACTTTTAAATGCGACAACTAGTCCCGTGACATTTGGGACCTGAAAGGTCTGAAAATTTCAAGGAAATGAACAGGGTAAAATCTACAACGCGCACAATTAAAATCGTACGTTGGTGAGAAAACAATGAAACTTTTGACCTACACGTATTAGATGGCTACCTATTTGAAGGAAAAAGACAACGTGTGTAGCTGTACAATTATCAATTATCAAAGATTTTTGGAAATTTGTGGTAAGTTTGCAAACTTTGTTGTGATGGCAGATTCGGTTGAAAGTTTACAAAGTAATATTTCAGAGCTAGATCAGAAATGAAAGGACTATGGTATGAAAATTAGCATCTCCAAAACGAAAGTAATGTCAGTGGGAAAGAGATATAAACGGATTGAGTGCCAAATTGGTGGAACAAAGTTAGAACAGGTGGACGGTTTCAAGTACTTAGGATGCATATTCTCACAGGATGGCAACATAGTGAAAGAACTGGAAGCGAGATGTAGCAAAGCTAATGCAGTGAGCGCTCAGCTACGATCTACTCTCTTCTGCAAGATGGAAGTCAGTACTAAGACTAAGTTATCTGTGCACCGTTCAATCTTTCGACCAACTTCGTTGTATGGGAGCGAAAGCAGGGTGGATTGAAGTTACCTTATCAACAAGGTTGAGGTTACGGATATGAAAGTAGCTAGGATGATTGTAGGTACAAGTAGATGGGAACAATGGCAGGAGGGTGTTCACAACGAGGAAATAAAAGAAAAACTGGGAATGAACTCTATAGATGTAGCAGTCAGACCGAACAGGCTTAGATGGTGGGGTCATGTTACACGCATGGGAGAAGCAAGGTTACCCAAGAGACTCGTGGGTTCAGCAGTAGAGGGTAGGAGGAGTCGAGGCAGACCAAGGAGAAGGTACCTGGATTCGGTTAAGAATGATTTTGAAGTAATAGGTTTAACATCAGAAGAGGCACCAATGTTAACACTGAATAGGGTATCGTGGAGGAATTTTATAAGGGGGCTATGCTCCAGACTGAACGCTGAAAGGCATAATCAGTCTTAAATGATGATGATGATGTGGTAAGTTACTATGGGACCAAACTGCTAAGCTCATCGGTCCCTAGACTTACACACTTTTCTTAATCTAACTTAAACTAACTTACGCTAAGAACAACACATAAACCCATGCCTGAGGGAGGACTCGAACCTCCGACAGAGGGAGCCGTGCGAACCGCGGCTACCCCGCGCGGATATCAGAGTTTGACGAGCAGTTAAAACACATGTCCAACACGGACCGATGCTGTCATTTCTTCTCAGAACGCCCCCTCCCCCCCCCCCCCCCCCCACCACCCAACATGTGGACGAGCGATGTAAGTAAGAGCATAAGGACTATCAGACCAATTGTGTGATTCGATTGAGGAGTTCCTAGATAACAGAACGCAGCATGTCATTCTCAATAAAGAGAAGTCTTCCGAAGTAAGAGTGAGTTCAGGTGTGCCGCTGGGGAGTGTCACAGGACCGTTGCTATTCACAATATACATAAATGACCTTGTGGATGACATCGGACGTTCAGTGAGGCCTTTTGCAGATGATGCTTTGGTGTATCGAGAGGTTGTAACAATGGAAAATTGTACTGAAATGCAGGAGGATCTGCAGCGAATTGACGCATGGTGCAGGAAATGGCAATTGAATCTCAATGTAGACAAGTGTAGTGTGCTCCGAATATATATAAAGATAGATCCCTTATCATTTAGCTACAAAATAGCACACTGGACTCGCATTCGGGAGGACGACGGTTAAATCCCGTCTCCAGCCATCCTGATTTACGTTTTCCGTGATTTCCCTAAATCGTTTCACGCAAATGCTGGGATGGTTCCTTTGAAAGGGTACGACCGCTTTCCTTCCCAATCCTTCCCTAACCCGAGCTTGCGCTCCGTCTCTAATGACCTCGTTGTTGACGGGACGTTAACCACTAACCACCACAACCACCACCAGCACAAAATAGCAGGTCAGCAACTGGAAGCAGTTAATTCCATAAATTATCTGGGAGTACGCATGAGGAGTGATTTAAAATGGAATGATCATATAAAGTTGATCGTCGGTAAAGCAGATGCCAGACTGAGATTCATTGGAGGAATCCTAAGGAAATGCAATCCGAAAACAAAGGAAGTAGGTTACAGTAGGATTGCTCGCCCACTGCTTGAATACTGATCAGCAGTGTGGGATCCGCAGCAGATAGGGTTGATAGAAGAGATAGACAAGATCCAACGGAGAGCAGCGCTCTTCGTTACAGGATCATTTAGTAATCGAGAAAGCGTTACGGAGATGATAGATAAAATCCAGTAGATGACTCTGCAGGGGAGACGCTCAGCAGCCCGGTACGGGCTTTTGTTAAAGTTTCGATGACATGCCTTCACCGAAGAGTCAAGCAGTATATTGCTTCCTCCTACGTATATCTCGCCAAGAGACCATGAGGATAAAATCAGAAAGATTAGAGCCCACACAGAAGCATACCGCCAATCCTTCTTTCCATGAACAATACGAGGCTGGAATAGAAGGGAGAAGCGATAGAGGTACTCAGGGTACCCTCCGCCACACACCGTCAGGTGGCGTGCGGAGTATGGATGTAGATGTAGATGTAGAGTAGCCAAGCAGAACAATGAGGGACGATATGAGTTGTTTGGATAACGTATGCTTTTATTTGGACGGCACTGCCCTTCAGTGGTTCGAGAACAGCGATGAGGAGTTGAATAGCTGGAACAAATTCCAGGCCGAACTATAGAAAACATTCTGTGACAATCAACAGCAAATTCGCTTAGCTGAAGAATAATTGAAGAACAGGGTCCAATGTTATAGTAAAACGACGGTCATACTACCATAATGTTTTGGTCCTATGCAACGTTGGGAGGCCCCCGGAGGGGGGGGGGGGGGGGAGGCGAGGAGAGAAAGAGCAAAATTTAGTTAACAATAACTGTCTTCATCTGGCTTCAGATGATAGCATCCTGCAAGGACCTCTTCCTAGTGTTATGTACGAAGACCAGCGCCTTTGACGAAGTTAATCTGAATCATCGAAAAAGCAGAAGACTTCCATGTCCTTTTGGGTAAAGCACCATCTGTATCAGGACGATGCAGAAGACACAGTTCGTCGACCTGGATTGTAAGTGAATAATTTCTGACATGGTCAGAACGATTTGAATGATACCAGCGATGTGGAAGGCAACAGGACACCACCAGGTTATTTGCGCGACGCTAGAATATCTACCGACAGGGTCGTTATTAGAAAACTTTCGGTACATAAGAGGGCTCCTGTGGAAAACGAGTAATCGTAGGACAATGAAACGTTGTGGAAACATTTATAAGGACAAGCAGAAGAAAAATAACGAAAAACCCACTGAAAGCCGGCCGCTGTAGCCGAGCGATTCTAGGCGCTTCAGTCCGGAACCGCGCTGATGCTACGGCCGCAGGTTCGAATCCTGCCTCGGGCATGGGTGTGTGCGATGTCCTTAGGTTGGTTAGGTTTAAGTAGTTCTAAGTCTAGATGCCCTCAGATGTTAAGTCCCATAGTGCTTAGAGGCATTTGAACCAAACCACTGAAAGAATCAGAGGGTAACATTTGTTAACTTCATACCGTGTCTACGTCCTACGTTACAAACGCTGCTGAGTGTGACAGCCACCTTCATCCACGACAGCCTGGAACCGCAGTGGAAAAATTGTTCAAATGGCTCTCAGCACTATGGGACTCAACTGCTGTGGTCATTAGTCCCCTAGAACTAAGAACTACTTAAACCTAACTAACCTAAGGACACCACACACATCGATGTCCGAGGCAGGATTCGAACGTGCAACCGTAGCAGTCGCACGGTTCCGGACTGCGCGCCTAGAACCGCGAGACCACCGCGGCCGGCAACAGCAGTGGAGATTGCTCTACTGCTGCCCGAAACATCTCAGCTGGGATGTCGGCTACCTCCCTCGATATGCCCATCTTCAACCTCTAACGTTTGTTTGTGTTCCGTTGCTAAATCCTGTCCTATAGGTACCCCTGTAGCCAGAAATCACTCGGGTTCAAATCTGGTAATCTTGGTGGCCACCAATGTTGGAATGATCGGCCAGTGACTCGATTTTCTCGAAATGTGCTACAAAGTAACTGAGTGACCTCACGAGTAATGTGAGGTTGAGCACCATAGTCATACTCGATACTCGAGAGTAGCAAAAGCAGTATTGGCTTTGTTTTGATAAAACAACTTTACAAATAAAGCCCTTGTCTAGATCTATTTCGACTGATTGCAATTGTAATGCGCACCGATACTTGGGTATCACCCGTACTTCGCCTTACCAGTACCGGCGCCTAACGGCAAGTAATGGCACTAACACTATTAACACGGCAAATCCTTCAGTCTCAGTGTGAACGTCTTTCTTATGAAGTTGGCTACCCATACGGTAAACAGTTTTCCGTCTACTGTGGCTCAAATAACGGAAGTTTAACTATAAGCACTCTCTTGATTAAGTATCAGAGATGTTAGAGAAGCCTTCTGATAGTAATGGGAGAAATGATCTGAGAACTGCACAGGTTTCTCTGCTACATACAAACCTTAATTAGTTTTCAGTTAATGTAATGTCTGTAAAATAAGCCACTGCCATCCCAGAACAGGATGGTGCATGCGAATCTGGAATCTCAAACCAGTTACCTTCACGGTGAGAATAATACTGTACAGTGCTTCCTACTGTTGAAGGGGTCAGAAATATCACTTATTCTACGTACAGGGTTTCTCCCTATTTCGGTATAAGAAAACTACTTGTGACGCAAAAGTCTCGACTTATCCGATTCCATTCACCAATCATACAAACTCTAAGCCTCTTCGCTATAAAAATTATTTTTACCATAGTAAATATAAGAAGCAAAATTCTGTTCGCAAAGTACCAGTGGTGTTATTTCTACAGCATTTTGAAACTTTAATTTTAATTATAATCACCCTGTATTTTTCACTAATTCCCGGATATTCTTCAAATCAGTTACGTACTTTGTACTACACCCTCTCTAAAGCAGCGTATTTTCTTTCTCAGCGTTCAAGCTATCTCCATACAAAATTTCATCGAAGTTGGTTTAGCAGGCTACTTTCCCACTTATAATATTAGTATAAATAAGACTTCCAATGACGGTACCTTATTTCCGTGATCCGATTTTCAAGAAATAAAACCTATATGGTGTCTCCAGCTATGTTAAAGTTACCTCTAAAGACCCAGCCAATGAGATTAACGTATTCAAACAGACAGATAGGGCGATTTTATATAAAACTTTAAATCACGAAGTTTTTTTTTCGTCGTCTGATTTCGATGAAATAAAATCTAATAGTGCCCGAATCTATGCACAAGTTACCTCTGAAAACGCCATGAAAATTCGTCAAATAGTTTCGGCGATTACCGTGTTCAAGCAGAGAAACAGACAAATACGACGGTTTTAGCTACAGCTTTAAATCACGATTTTTTCACGTGATTCGATTTTGATATAATAAAGCCGATACGCTGCTGCAAGCTATACTCAAGTTACCTGCGAATTCGTCTAGTAATTCTGGGGAAGCATGTTCAAACATACAAACGGACAGACACGGCAGTTTTACAAGTTTACAATTATTACACAAACAGAATAGATTACACGGATATTTTGTGGAAGAGATAAAATGAGGAACTTTGTAGTTGTTGTACGAGTAGTCAAGCGCTTTTATCCAGAGAAATATCTGCATGAATGTATAGCCTTCTTTGAGGAAACTCGCGCAAATGCCAGGGACTCCAAGAAATTTTACATGCTGAAGACGCACAAAATAGCGGAAGTGATTGGACGGCTTTTGAACAGATATTTCGAAATAGTCTGAATGGATGTTATATGCAAGTAATTGATTTCAAAGATATACAACTAGTTGGCAAAATTCTTGGGAGGGCACTGTGTCACGAGTTGGGCGTCGGGTGCTGAGGCCTATACGGTGCATTTGTCTCCGTGTAGCCCTGGAAGAAGGAGGTTCGTCGATTATCCTGTATGGTCGTGATGTCCATTCTTCAAATACTTGTCCTCTTCCTGCGCTGCGCCTTTCGCGCATGAAAGATAGTATACGCCATGTTGAAGATCCGTCCTGTACCTGCACAAATCGGAAAAAAAATGGTTCAAATGGCTCTGAACACTATGGGACTCAACATCTTAGGTCATAAGTCCCCTAGAACTTAGAACTACGTAAGCCTAACTAACCTAAGGACATCACACACACCCATGCCCGAGGCAGGATTCGAACCTGCGACCGTAGCAGCCCCGCGGTTCCGGACTGCAGCGCCAGAACCGCACGGCCACCGCGGCCGGTGCATAAATGACTAACCGGACTTCTAGTGTAAAGCACACTTTACTGGTCAATCATGTCGGAAGTCGATTAACTCGCAACATTTTTCTATATATTCACTACAGACTTGTCTGTAACAGACTTCCCAATACGAAAAGGTGTGAAAATATGGAACATAAGCCAACACCTTTCTCTTTAGGTAGGATTAGAGATACTTCTAAGAGAAAAATATGCCGATTGGTAACGATTAGATCTGAGTCCGGCTATCCGCACATCTAGTAAAACCGCAGGCTACGGCAGTTTCTGTAGGAAGTCTTGTCCTCCGTCCGATATTGTCTGTGACGTCTACATACGTGGACTATTGGTAAAGTGCTTGTCGTGTAAGTGCAACACCAGGTGGCCGATACACCTCGTAGCCTAAACTTTAATAGCGCTTTTCGTCTGAATACTGATGTCATAAGGGTAATAGTAGCACAGCTATACTGTATTCCACTTTCTTAGACACCTGTAATAATAATTCCTTGCCACAACATTTTCGCGTCAGGTTACTTGCCAGACTGTCTGCCTTGAATGCTATATACGCCAACGACTTTAGGGATATATTTGCAGGTGTCGGGCAGCGGGTGCTGAGGCGCCAATGCGCTCCCTCACCCGGTGTCGGAAGCGCCAGCTATAGCTCATCGCTTTGGATAGTGTCAAATACTCTAATGTTGTTGAGTGAGGCGCCGCAAAAAAAAAAAAAAAAAAAAAAAAAAAAAAAAAAAAAAAAAAAAAAAAAAAGACAACGATTTGCATTTCACGCTCGATAGCAAAGGAAGCAGAAGACCAAGTTTAATACTATCGTCATTGTATTACAGTAATACGTAAGGCATGAGCATGACTCAAAATTAATTTATAGTTTTCGATCCAATCGGAATACCTCCATAAATTGTTTAATGTTATTACTAGTCCATCCTATCTCATTTATTTTCCTTTTCAAATCGATTCTTCACAATTCAGTTGGCTCGGAGCACTACGGAACTTAACATCTGAGGTCATCAGTCCCCTAGAACTTAGAAATACTTAAATCTAACTAACGTAAGGACATGCACACATCCATGCCAGAGGCAGGATTCGAACCTGTGACCGTAGCAGTCGCGCGGTACCGGACTGAAGAGCCTTGAACCGCTCGGCCACCGCGGCCACCTCTTCACAATTTTTCGTCATGAATCCCAAAGTTTTCTTCAAGTCATAGAGAGTAACTGCGGTGTAATGTGCTTTACTGCCGTTATCTATTTTCTTACGCTAAATGTATTCGAGAAACTGTGGGCATACCTTTCGCTGCATGCTGTACAACGACGAGGGCACACTGCACATTTTGTGATTTTAAGGTATCTATTTAGATTTAAATGAACAAACTGCCCATTTTTTTTAAGCTACCCGGGGTGGAAGGACGCTGCTAAACCCCGGTGACAGGCGACAGCAAACTTCTACATAGGTGCCTAATTTCTATTACAGAAATTTGGCACGGAGGAACTATAGTAATCAGTATATTCACTTCATAAATATTTCCCTGACTTATGGGATCCACAACACGAACAATGACCGTCACACATCTTACTGAGTGGAGATTGTAAGAAGACTTAATCTGCAAAGCTGTTCTTCGGATTTTGTTACAGAATCTTCTAAGAATTCGCAATTCCATTAAACAAAGTGGAAAATAAGAACCTTTAGAACACTGGTCTGCGCCGTGATTAGAACTGGAAACTCACACCGTCCTTGCATTGCAAGAAATGTGCGCATCCACTGAAATAGGCGCTGCTTCGGGGAGGTCTCTCTCATCTCGGTAGTGCTCTTTGTACTTCATAACACAACGTTAAAGGAAAGAAAAGTTGTTTCTTACAGAAAATACAGTATTCCTGGAGTCTAAAAATTAAACTTTCTGTCTCAGTGTCTCATCTTACGTTAGGATTACGTAGCGTAAGTAACCGAAGGCGAAAGGGAATGCCAAGTGAGTTTAGTTGAACAATTCAGGACCACGCACGGAAATAAATGCATTATCACAGCGTTCCCAAGTATTCGTAACGATGTCGCCAGTTGTTAGCCGTGCTAGGGTCAGCTGTGCAACGAACGGATTGTCGTGCTCGTCTTATACTGTCTCTCAGAGGGAAGGCGCCAGCGCTTTTGGTTTTTATGCAATGTTTTCTGTTGATACTTTCTAACGCTGCGCTTCAGACTATCTATAGTTACGGCATTCAGTTAGATTTCAGCTAGAATTCCTCATTTAATTATAAAGCTCTCCTGCGCGCAAGGGGGCTGTTAATGACAGCGTTATATAATTTCAGCGGAGGGATAGCAAAGCTTGCGGTATTACATTGTGGACGGAAAGTTCCTTTCTATTTTACTAACAAAGCCACCAAGGTTTAATGCTCTATGGAGGAACACCAACAGATGGTGCCGACTGCATGAACTTTAGTCTGTATCTCTCGTTGAATCACACATTCCCACAGTTGTTTGTCTGGTGTTGCCCAGCGCTGTTATGGTGGTGTACTTCGTCTAAACAGGTCATTTTCACACATATGTACTTAGGAAGTTAATGACAATTTGACATTCACTAATTGTTTGTCTTATGTTTTCACCTAACGAAAAAACAGAAAAATAATTAGAGTCATCTCTAAATTTTAATTAGAAAGATAAAAAGACAATCTTTTAAAAGTTTAATTTTCTTCAGTTTTTGAATTTACACATTAATTTTTAACTTTGTTTTAATACTACTCTGTGGTTGTTTGTGTTTCTCGACTTTTTAAGTGTGTCATTAAACATTGGGACCAAAAGTGAACATCTTCGTTCCCAGACTGAACATCTCTATGTCAGTGGAATGTCTAAAATCCAAATTGCTAAACATTGGGTGTTGATCGAAAACAGAATTTGGGTTAATGAAGAAACCTGGAATGTTAGTGACAGCAGCAGTGTTGAGCGCCCAAAAAAACTGGCAACAAACACTAAAGACAAAATCCAACATATGGTAAACGATGAAATTGGCGTGTGTACTCGTGCATTTGCCAAATGTATAAATCCCCTGAATCATTACCAGCAATGACAGAGGACCATCGGTAGCTTAAATCAAAAAGTCTTTATTCGTAGACAATCCTGGAGAAAACATGCTTAAGTCCAGCTAACAAAACTCACGTTGTCAGAACAAAATATTGTCGACCGTCGGGCATTTTGTGAAAGAATAATATCTGGAGGTCTCTGCAATGCCAACACTGAGCGAGAGAGGAAATAAAAATGCAAAAAAATTGTTCAAATGGCTCTGAGCACTATGGGACTTAACTTCTGAGGTCATCAGTCCCCTAGAATTTAGACCTACTTAAACCTAACTAACCTAAGGACATCATACACATCCATGCCCGAGGCAGGATTCGAACCTGCGACCGTAGCAGTCGCGCGGTTCCATACTGTAGAGCCTAGAACCGCTCGGCCACGCCGGCCGGCCAATAAAAATGCACATTTTGTTTACAGACAGTAGTATTTCATCCAAAGCCAACAAACAAAGAGCCCGAGAAGTGCAAATGAATCATAGAAAATTTCCCCAGTCCACAGACAATCTAAGAATTGAAGATAATGGCTGCTGACGGCACCTGTAGCTATGGAAAAGCCGAACTGCATGCGATTAATGCAAAACGAACCCTCCCTGGTCATTATTATATGGAAAGTATTGTTCCTATGTTCAAGCAGTCGAGAACAACCTTTTCGCAAATGCAGGCAAAGCTTTTCTTATGTACCTAATACAGCCAAACAACAACACTCCTGAAGAGAACAATTCCTGTTGTTTGGGATGATTGCAGCATATACAGCCCAGAATTAGTCACATAGCGTAACTGTGGGCCAGACTACAGGATGCAATCTTTAAAGAACAGAGACCAGCTTATTGCGCGTTTTCAGGAGGAACTGAACATTGTCACCTTTCAAGAGACAGCAGTATTCGCGGATAGCTTTGCAACGAGTTTAAGAATGTATTCGTAATCAGGAGCGCCACACAGAACACTAAAAAGGTGAGTCGATGACTGTCCATATCATTTATACAAATAAGAAACGTGTGTTTGCAGAAAAAACTCTGTGTGATTAACATATTCTAAAAAGCCCGAGGTAGAAGCTTTCCGTCCAACCTGTAGCTTCCGCTCATGCAGCATGTCTCATATGAAATACTGAGGTGTATAATTTTCTCCATGATTACGATTGACCCGAAGTGGAAATTGATAAAACACAGCACATAGTTTGCAACTTACATTGATAGCTGGAAAGGAAAGCTAGTGTCATCGGAATGAAAAATAAATGGGAATCAACCTTGCCCCACACTTAACTAAAAAGTAAGGTAAAAAACACTTTGCATCTTGAAATCGACTGTATCTACGTGCAGTCTCGTGTCACACACTGTCAGAAGCTCACGGCTAAAACCTCAAATAACATGGATATAATAAAATTTACAAAATATATAAAGACGTTTGCGGGATGTCAACATAGTATACGCGATCAACACAGACGACTAACACGGTAAGGAGACGAGGTCGACTTTATAATCTCCATGTCCGAGGCAGAATTCGAACCGTATCGGTCGCGCGGTTCCAGACTGAAGCGCCTAGAACCGCTCGGCCACAAACCGGCGTCTCATTTGCATTTCACTGTATTGCATGTGGTTCTGATTCGGAGGAAGGCAGAGAGTGAGTGACGTTGACATAAACCACTATGTCCAGTGCCTGATCTGAAGCAGCCGGTGGCCTCCGCTTAGAGAGGACCAGACTTCCCACACTGCCAAAGCGTTAGCCGGGTTAGGTGCGATGACTGAACTGCCTTTGAAGTCTGCGGGCGAAGCTTCACGCCAGATCCCAAGCGCAACTAGCAAAATCACTACTGCTTGAGACTCGTGACGGTGTGTGGAAGAGGCCTGTTCCCACTAGCCAATAAGCCTCAGCACCCTCTTCTTCACCCAGTGTCAGCATCCACTTACAGTCACCGCCGCCAATTACACCTTACTACACATCAACAGAGTGGAAATTTCATTGCTCATCTCTATCTTCAGATTGGGACCACGAGATTTAATCTCCTCGTAACGTCTGTTCACCTACAAAATGCAAACACACCCCGAGACAGACTTCACATCTTAGCCATAGGCAATGTTTGTATTTAAAACTAGTCGTTACACAGAAAAGAAAATGGGCAGTGCCCAAGTGAAGCCGCGGCTGGTTCACAGTCAGTGCAAATGGCGATGCCCTCTGTTTGCGGGCACCAGGAATTATTCCAGAACACCAAATGTACCTTCCAAACAGTTTGATGTTCTTTTACCAAAAAATTGTTCAAATGGGTCTGAGCACATCAGGACGTAACATCTGAGGTCATCAGTCCCCTAGAACTTAGAATTACTTAAACCTAACTAACCTAAGGACATCAGGCATCCATGCCCAACTAACCTAAGGACATCAGACATCCATGCCCAAGGCAAGATTCGAACCTGCGACCGTAGCGGTCCCGCGGATCCAGACTGAAGCACCTAGAACAGCCTGGCCACACCGGCCGGCATTTCACTAAGAAGTTAGTAATTTCGACTAAGATGGAATTTTGCTTTAAAAGCAATCCCTTATGCGAGATGAAACGGTGCATCGTACGTGGATACAACAAAGAGACGCTTTGAGCCGTAAGGAGGCGTCAGGTCTGGCAACTTCCCCTAAGCCGTGAAAATAAACTGTGATTAGCCGTAAAAATGTAGCACCTCTCTGGACAGTCGGCCATTCCCTCGATCGCCGAGTTTTCTAACAGTGTTTCGTCTTCTTATTCTGTTTACGGTTTTACAGGCAATAACCATATTCTGTGGTTAGCAAACACCGTCTATGGATCACAGAGATATACACTTATATGGATATGGTGTCTGTTCTTTCAGACATGTCCGAAAGAGCAGACACGATTGATGAATTACAGCCGTCTACAACTAAATTAGAGTTATATTAATACCTTCAGCTGCTAACGGGCGTTGATATATATCAACGGGGACAGGGGGAAATGTGTGCCGCGACCGGGACTCGAACCTGGGATCTTCTCCTTACATGAAGACGCTCTAACCATCTGAGCCACCGAGGGCACAGAGGATAGCGCGACTACAGGGACTATCTTGCTCACGCCTCCCGCGAAACCCACATTTTCACCTTGTATGTCCACACACTACATTCGTTGTGTCTCACCCCAAGACACTCATTATTCGCGGAAGACATTCTTACCAAGTCCCGTAAGAGTTCGGGGAATATGTGTGCATCCGCACAGAAGAAGAAGGTCATGGCCGGTGTTGCCAGCACTAAATACTTATATGGATGTGGCATCTGTTCTTTCGGAACCATAGCCCGCGGCCAGCCGTGCAGTTTGAACGTCCAAACGCAAACCGTTCGGAAGTTTCATACAGTTCAATAATTGTCACCCTGCACTTAGAGTGTGCTTTATATACGTATATAGGAGACTCGGAAAATGCCGCTAAAAATTATAGGACTTGCTGACGAGACTGAGTAGACAATATTTCAAACTGGAACCCATGTTTGGAAACGTAATGTTTCCGTTTCTGTGCTACAACCGTTTGAAAACATGTTTGCTAGGTAGTTATACAACAGGGTAGTCATGGTGAGGGATACTTTCGTCGGATTGGAATGTCGTTTGACATCTATCCTACCTCTTTGACCTGGTTCGAGCCCCATTCACGTGCCTGTGAGTATTAGAGTAACATGGTTGAGTACACATAAGGAGAATACACAGACGTGGTCCTTCTATACGGCGAAGCTCATGATAATGAAAGAACTGGTCCTCTCCTTCATAAAGATCGTTACAGACAACGTATGACTCCAGCGCATACCCTTTTTGCCACAATGAAGCAAGGGCTTCGACAAAGTGGTACCTTCACTTTCAGCAAGCGTGACTATGGCGCAGAAAGGAGACGCCAAACACACGAAATTAAGTAGGTCGTACTGCTCACGGTGAAGAGAACCCCTCAACTATCAAACGAGGAATTCTTTGGTTATTAATGAGTGGAACTGTAAAACAAGAGATGTACTGGATCACGTCAAATAAATTACTTGTAAATGTGGTCACGTTACCAAATAGTTGTAAGATGGAAACGATATGTTTCCAAACATGGATTCCTGTTCAAAATGTTATGTACTCTACAAATTTTGGAAGTTTGTAACAGGAGCTTCAGAAAATCCTGTATACTAACTGAATATCCCGACTTCACTCAGGTAGCCACTACGTCCATGGGGGAATATGAGGCTGAAAATGAGGGGTTACTGCAGACTGATACATGATAGGTGCAATGCAGATACGCGCATAACCCCTGCGCTGCATCAATGTAGAATGATGTTCCTGAAGTTAGGGCCATCTATAGATCTTACCTATGCAATCTTGGACGACTGGGCTGCATTGAAATGGTGTTCCTGCTTCCCTGGTGGTCGTTTACTGAAATGTACAACTAATATGTAGCCATCTCCCGGCAAACTTTCCAAGGCAGTTTTCAGTTGTGCAATTAGACTGTTGCGTCTGTGCAACATTTCTTATAACGTAATCACGATCTCGCGACGTGTGCCATGGTAGCATTCGCATAGTCTGCCTGCCTCGAGGACGCTGTTACCTAGGAGATACAGTTGTAGCTATTTGGGGCCATTGCCTTCAGGTGGCACCACACACTCTCCCAGTAATTTATCTGCCCCTGAATCTTGAAAGTGGTTGATGCTATGGTGTGCATCCATTGTGCTGTTGTACCGAACGACGTCATTTTGATTGTTGCGTTATATAGTCGAATGTGCTGTGAGAAATGTCTTGACTACTGCGTGTCCTCTTGTGTCAGTCCATGTAATTCGGCAAGTGGTGGACCGGTGTGGGCAGTTTAACATGGCTATTCCTGCAACATACGCCAGGTGGTTCGGTGGGAAACCTTTTCGTGCCACAGTGTGGACATAATGCTGACATTTCGGGTCATTTACAGTGCCATCATTGAGCAATGACGTCATACCTAACGCAAAGCCGCTGCATGGAGGCAGTATTTAAAAGCAACTGATCATATTCGTAGACAAAGGAATGTAGTATACAATAAAATTACAATCGCAGTTCATGTGATTAATTACTTAGCCACGAATTATATCGAAAAGAATTGAAGGTAATGAAAATAAATAATAGCAGAAAAAGATAAATATGCATATTTGAAACAAATTACTATCGTAATTTATGCGAGTACCTTTAAATTTATTACAGTACAGCGCATGGAGAAGTCGTAGTATTATTAAACAGCGTTAACTTTTAATAATAATTATTGAATGTAATAAGACTACTGCGACGAAATCGGGGGTTTTGGGTGGGGAGAAACTAGAATGAAACACAACAACAGGAAAATGAAATAAATAAAACATATGAACCATAACAGTAGCGTGAAATGTGTAGAAACCTTCACCGAACCCTGTTCCTTTCCCAAAAAAAGAATCTGAGAAAAAGCCAGCATGCATACAAGTTAAGAAAATTCATAAAAATTAAAAAATTAACAAATACTTGAATCGGTAACGAGAATCAAGCTACACAGGGTGTTTCCGTAAGAGAGTGCAAAAATTTAACAGGGCATAGAAGATGCTCGACTGAACAATTTGAGGTAGGGAATCTGAGGTCGGAGAAGCCAGTTTAAGGAGACAGGAATAAAATCATACTACTGTGTACTTTTTATTTCCATTAATTACAGTTAACTGCAGAGACCATCACTGAAAGCATGAACGTGCCATTTGGACTGTATCTTACAAAATATGCTGAAACTGACACCCATCAACCACAATGCAAGCACGACATCGGTGAACGAGGTCCTGACACACCCCGACAAATATCCCTGGTGTGTTTCGAATCATATCACAGGCACCTACAATTCTGGAAACTAATTCCATCTCCGTATCCACTGGGGTCTCATACACAAGTGACTTTAGATATTCCCGTAGGAAATAATCAAGGAGATTCAGGTCAGGTGACCTCGGGGGCCATAGAATAGGATCTCCCGTTCCAATCCAGCTGCCAGGAAATACAGTACTGAGGTGGTAGCGGACATCCGCTCTGAAGTGAGGCGGTGTACCGTCATGTTGTATCCAAATCCTCTCACGAAGAGCCAAGAGTACATTCTCTAGCAACGCAGGTAGAACTCTTTGCACGAACCCCAAGTACGGGCAGCCATGCAGACGGGCAGGTAAAAGATATGGTCCAGTGAGATCTTCATCTACAAGGTCGTCCCAGATGTTCACAGCAATTGGTGCCTGATGGTGTGACTCTGCTGCAGTGTGAGAGTTCTCCTCATCTCACTCATGGCTATTCCTGCTGTTCGAAATATCATCACGATCAAATAATGCTTCGTAAGCAAACAGCACGATTTGGGGGAAATGTTGTCGATCAATCCATTGTTGTAGCAACCACTGACACAATGCGACTCCTGGTGCAGTCAATCACAAGCACTACATGGACTTGTTGTGGGTAATAAGGGTGTAATAATTGTTCGTGGAGTACTCGCTACACGCTAGTATGTGCAGCCGCCAATTTCACGTGTAATACGACGAGTACTTGTAGTGGGGTCCGCTGAAACACGTTACAGCACCTCCTCTTCAAAATCGGGTGTGCGAGTGGTCTTCATGTTGACAGATCCCTCATTTCTTCTTTCCAGTCAACCAGTCTTCCACATCCATCAATCGCGAGAAATAAACACTAGTTGTCACAGGTGAAGCCTGTTAGGAACTCCTTCCCTGTACAGCCTTTCAGCGCCTGCCGGAGTGGCCGAGCGGTTCTAGGCGCTACAGTCTGGAGCCGAGCGACCGCTACAGTCGCAGGTTCGTATCCTGCCTCGGGCATGGATGTGTGTGTTGTCGTTAGTTAGGTTTAATCAGTTCTAAGTTCTAGGGGACTGATGACCACAGCAGTTAAGTCCCATAGTGCTCAGAGCCATTTGAACGACATGAACAGCCTTTCAGCAGCGTTAGCATTGCAACGTACTAGCCCAACACAAGGTGCATGCCAGTGAGTTCTGCGAAACTGTACCGGTACCTGGTTCAAATGTCTCTGAGCACTATGGGACTTAACATCTATGGTCATCAGTCCCCTAGAACGTAGAACTGCTTAAACCTAACTAACCTAAGGACATCACACAACACCCAGTCATCACGAGGGAGAGAAAATCTCTGACCCCGCCGGGAATAGAACCCGGGAACCCGGGCGCGGGAAGCGAGAACGCTGCCGCATGACCACGAGTTGCGGACTGTACCGGTACTCTTCGTCTCTGAATAGCACTGAATAACGAATAGGTCCGTCGTTGATTCATAGCACGTTCTCTCACGGGACAATGTAAATACGATACAACGGAGTCTCCTTATGAACAAGTAAACAAAACCTGCATCATGACTTCCCAGTAATCAAGCTTGTCCTCCTCGTTTCCTTCTAGAAAATAAAGAATATACATGTAAATAAACAAACAGTACGTGTAAACTTGTACGCATGTTAGTTGTAAATAAGCTGGAAAACAGTAATGCTAGACAAAGCGGCACACAAGTTTACTTCCTTATCTTCTTAAGCTGGCTTCCCTGAGCGCAGGTTTCCTACGTCAAAATGTTCAATGGATCATTGTCTATGTCCTGTTACATTTTTGCCCACTCTTACGGAATCAAACTGTTTAAGTCAATTCTAGTTAACGATTCCAATCATTCCATGCTTCATTATTTAGATCGTTTCCAGCAAGTATGTACAATAAAATATGATAGGATTTCTTTATTTGTAACTGCACTCTGGACTACTCCGAAAAAGTAATAAGTATTGGAATTTGTAACTAGCCTTGAACTATACAGGTTAATTCTAGGAACCGATCGAACCCATTCCATAGTTCGCCATTTAGACCTCTATAACAAATGTGTGCACTACTGTGTTACAGAATTTTACAATAATTGGTATTACTCTCTCCACTACTACGAAAAAGAAAAAGAAACTTGGAATGTATATCTACAACAGTTGTTACTTTTTTGCAGAAGTCCTGAGGTCAATAAGAACTCTAGAAATCGTACAAAAGAAGGTTTACACACTTACTGCAAACATGTCCTGAGTCATGAAGCATCATATGGTGGGAATCAGAAACTAGAACTGATCTCGTAGGTCAATTCTAGTTATCGATTCCAACAGTTCAATTATTTAGATCGCTCTGCGGCAGGTGTATACACTGAAATATAATAAGATTTCGGCACTTGTAATTGCTCTCTAAATTACAGCGGAAAAGTGAAGAATATTGAAATCAGTAACTAGAATTAAGCTACATAAGAGGTAGAGTAGTAAGTAGGCTGTTTAGGTTTTTATGTTGGTAACGCCACGTAGCGCTCTATATGAAAATCACTGACTGTGCTGTGTGATTTCTGAGGTTGGTTGGCATCGTTGGAATAGTCGCTATTGTAGTGTTGGGCAGTTGGATGTGAACAACGCGTAGCGTTGCGCAGTTGGAGGTGAGCCGCCAGCAGTTGTGGATGTGGGGAGAGAGATGGCAGAATTTTAAGAGCGGACGATCTGGACGTGTGTCCACCAGAAAGAGTGAATTTGTAATACTGGGTATCATGAACTGATAGTGATATATTATGACTTTTTAACACTATTAAGTTAAATACATTGTTTATTCTCTATCAAAATCTTTCATTTGCTAACTATGCCTATCAGTAGTTAGTGGCTTCAGTAGTTAGAATCTTTTATTTAGGTGGCAATAGTGGGGCTCGCTGTATTGCCGTAGTTTGAGTAACGAAGACTTTTGTGAAGTAAATGATTCATGAAAGGTATAGGTTATTGTTAGTCAGGGCCATTCTTTTGTAGGGATTTTTGAAAGTCAGATTGCGTTGTGCTATAAATATTGTGTGTCAGTTTAGTGTTGATCAGAATAAGTAAAGAGAGTAATGTCTGAGTACGTTCAGTTTTTCTCCGCTGTTTGAAAATCAGATAACGTAAGAGATTTATCAACACAATCAATTGACTAATTTTTCTAACGGGATGTTTCAGTAGATTCTAGTTACCGATTTCAACTATTACATAATTATTTAGGTTGTTTTTGCAGCAGGTGCGTGCACTGGAACGTATTAGGATTTCTACACTTGTAATTGCACTCTGAACTATTGTGAAGAGATAACTAATATTGGAATCTATGACTAGAGTGAACGTATATAGCTCATTTATAGCTACCCGTTCCAATATTATTATTATTATTATTATTATTATTATTATTTACTTTTCATGATATTCCATATTTGTGTACTGGCATTTATGGGGATTGCTGGGTCGGTTTTTCATATTTCATGCTACTACACTACTGGCCATTAAAATTGCTACACCAAGAAGAAATGCAGATCATGAAAAGGTATTCATTGGACAAATATATTATAGTATAACTGACATGTGATTACATTTTCTCGCAATTTGGATGCGTATATCCTGAGAAATCAGTACTCAGAACAACCACCTCTGGCCGTAGTAACGGCCTTGATACGCCTGGACATTGAGTCAAACAGAACTTGGATGGCGTGTACAGGTACAGCTGCCCATGCAGCTTCAACACGATACCACAGTTCATCAAGAGTAGTGACTGGCGTATTGTGACGAGCCAGTTGCTCGGCCACCATTGACCAGACGTTTTCAGTTGGTGAGAGATCTGGAGAATGTGCTGGCTCGGGCAGCAGTCGAACATTTTCTGTATCCAAAAAGGCCCGTACAGGATCTGTAACATGTGGTCGTGCATTATCCTGCTGAAATGTAAGATTTCGCAGGGATCGAATGAAGGGTCGAGCCACGGGCCGTAACACATCTGAAATGTAACGTCCACTGTTCAAAGTGCCGTCAATGCGAACAAGAGGTGACCGAGACGTGTAACCAATGGCACCCCATACCATCACGCCGGGTGATACACCAGTATGTCGACGACGAATACACGCTTCCAATGTGCATTTACCGCGATGTCGTCAAAAACGGATGCGACCGTCATGATGCTGTAAACAGAACCTGGATTCATCCGAAAAATGAAGTTTTGCCTTCCGTGCATCCAGGTTCGTCGTTGTGTACACCGCCGCAGGCGCTCCTGTTTGTGATGCAGCGTCAAGGGTAACTTCGTCGAACTGTTCGTGCAGATGGTGGTTGTCTTGCAAACGTCCCCATCTGTTGACTCAGGAATCGAGACGTGGCTGCACGATCCGTTATAGCCATGCGGATAAGATGCCTGTCATCTCGACTGCTATTGATACGAGGCCGTTGGGATCCAGCACGGCGTTCCGTATTACCCTCCTGAACCCACCGATTCCATATTCAGCTAACAGTCATTGGATAACGACCAACGCGAGCAGCAACGTCGTGATATGATAGACCGCAACCGCGATAGGCTACAATCCGACCTTTATCAAAGTCGGAAACGTGGCGGTACGCATTTCTCCTCCTTACACGAGGCGTCACAATAACGTTTCACCAGGCAACGCCGGTCAACTGCTGTTTGTGTATGAGAAATCGGTTGGAAACTTTGCTCATGTCAGGACGTTGTAGGTGTCGCCACCGGCACCAACCTTGTGTGAATGCTCTGAAAAGCTAATCATTTGCACATGACAGTATCTTCTTCCTGTCGGTTAAATTTCGCGTCTGTAGCACGTCATCTTCGTTGTGTAGCAATTTTAATGGCTAGTAGTGTATTTCATATACGATATTATTAATTTGATTTTTGCGTTTTAACTTTATGTTTTAGTTTCTTCCTACCAAGAACTCCCACTTTCCTGCGGTTGTCCCGTTAGATTCAATAATTATTGTTATACATTAACGTTATTTTATAATATTACGATTTCACCACGAGCTATACTGCAATGAAATTTAAAAGTTCTGTATGCTTTTTTTCTCTCACAAATTACCTCAGCAAGTTATTTCTAACACATGTATGTCTCGTGTCTTTTATTCTTATTTATCTCCGTTTTCTTCAGTTCGCTTCGATATAATTCGTGGCGCAACAAAGAATCGCTTGGATTGTCATGGTAATTTTATTGTGTGCTACATCCCTCTGTTTACGAATATCATCCGGTGCTTCCAAAGATTGCCACTATGTGTCGTCCGTGCCCTTGGCATGACGTCATTGCCTAAAGCAGATCACCTAGCGGTTCTAGGCACGTCAGTCCGAAACTGAGCTGCTGCTACGGTCACAGGTTCGAATCCTGCCTAGGGCATGGATGTGTATGATTCCCTTATGTTAGTTAGGTTTAAGTAGTTTTAAGTTCTAGTAGGCTGATGACCTCAGATGTTAAGTCCCACATTGCGCAGAGCCATTTGAACCATTTGAACTCAGAGCAGACGAGTGGAATCAGACATTTTACCAACACAAATAACTGGTATCTCTGCATATTTCTCACAAGGTATGCAATGTTGGGCCAGCGTGGAGCGGTATCGATGTGCATTTGCCTTACGATGTCTCATGTTTTCGAGGCTGATTCACGCTTTAGTTGAGCCTCATGTGCTCGTGAGTGGCAGGCGTACTGCCCTAGCCGTTGGAGCCTCGCAGCACGGTCGTCGTCAGACCCGCCACTCCACGAGTTCCTGCAGTTCATCGCATGTGTGCATGGCGTCGTTCCATGTCCTCAGAACGTTCCTGCGCACGTAACTTTTTCGGCGTATATTACGGATGCGTACTTGACCTAACGGCATGTACTTTCGTCTGAGCATGGTATCGGATCGTGTCTATGCCGTTCATCCACGCCGCATTGCGTACTACGCCGTTCGTGATTGGTTAATTGTTCGTATGATTTGGGGAGGGGACCAAACAGCGAGGTCATCGGTCCCCTTCGGATCAGGGAAAGAAGGGGAAGTAAGTCAGCCGTGCCTTTTCAAAGGAACCATCCCGGTATTTGCCTGAAGCGATTTAGTGAAATCAAGGAAAACCTAAATGAGGTCAGCCGGACGAGGGTTTGAACCGTAGTCATCCACACTGCGAGTCCAGTGTGCTAACCACTGAGCCACCTCGCTCAGCCAACCTTGCCGGACACGTAATGAATGTATCATTTGTACGTAAGTATAATGGGGATCAAAACACGTAGGTATTTCACAGTAGGTGAATGAGTACTCTTTCCGCGCTAAGTGTGTGGCATACTTCCGGTGACTTTATGTTGTGGGGCACACTCCGAATGTCTAATTGCAAAGCATCTAGCACGCTTCCTATGATGTACTCATGGCCATTACCTCGAAAACAACTCATTTTATTCTGAGGACGACAGGAGTGAAAGGGCGTATGCTGAAGATGGAAGGAGGGGGGGGGGGGGAGGCAGTATATCCACGTGTTGTCTATTCGATTGTCCATAAGGACCATAGTAAGGACTTCACGTGTCTGTATCTCTGTAAATATTAGAGCAGGACCGTTATAACCCCCACCCCCCCACCCCTATGTTGGTCTTCTTGAGGCAAGGAGTTGTGCGTCAAGTCCACTTCAGTCCAGGGACTTGGGAAGAATTTTTACACATACGTACATATTCTCAGCTATTAAAATGCTGATTCTAAAATTTTCAACGCGATTGCGTCTGCAGGTGCGATGATTTTTTTGAATTTCTCTTTATTTTATGTACGACTGTACAATTTCGGCCTTAGGTAATTTTCAAGGAAAACGGAAGCATTATACATTGGATACATTAATGACACTTGTGATTTTGATTTAGAAACAAGTCATATCTGTAGATAAACTAGGTGAATTATAACTTACTTTATGGGTGACTTTTTAGTAGCAAATTATGCCATGTATGTCTTTGCTCCTATGACTCCATGTTATAGTCATAAATTAAATCAGAGAGGTTTTATGCTATTTAGGAGCATGTTACTTTCGAGCAGTTGTTGGAAAGCCCTTATCTATAAAGTCCATGTTTTAATGTACTTAACACTAGGAAAATTATAATTATTTCCCAGAAACCTGTCAATTAACCTGCATATGCTTTTGTTCTCAATTATATTTAATTATTTAATTATCGTTCATCATTGGTTTAAATATGGCGGTATGTAATTTATTTGAAATAAGTTGAAAATACTTGTTCTTTTATAATGCTAGCACGTCATTTCTGAATAATTGGTACAAAGATCTTGTATATAATTCTAATGGGGCGTCAGGTCATGACCACCATGATGTTGCTGTAGTCTCAGCTTCAGGCCACCCACTAATGTCATTCTGTTCAAATGGCTCTGAGCACTGTGGCACTTAACATCTGAGGTCATCAGTCCCCTATATTTAGCACTACTTAAACCTAACTAACCCGAGGACATCAGACATATCCATGCCCGAAGCAGGATCCGAAGCTGCGACCGCAGCAGCAGCGCGGTTCCGGACTGAGTTATTCTGTAGCTGGTGGGGATATTCTTCCATTTGTGTTTGACTGAGTCGCTATATGGTATACCTATGACAACCAGGTATTTCCACAATCAAGTACTTGACGGGAGCCTACAACCTTTCGTAACAACCCATCTAGAGGGACTATAAAAGCTTTCAAATCAGCTGGTAGTATCATTGATTTGCCGTCATACATTCGACTGGCGCATCCTCCGTGCCAGTTGAGTGTACAGCTAAACTACTCATTGAGTAATGTCGCCAACTAGTCGAAGCCACTGGTGTACGAGCCGTCAGGACACATTGATAGTTCCACGCTTTGAACTGGATCTGAGGAGGCGACACTGCCCAGTGGTGCCATTGCTTGACAACCCATCTGGTCTGTGAGGATTCTGGATCTGACATGGAGCCAGTGCAATTTCCTCCAGTGTCACAGAGCGCCGGTGGCAACTGACCATTGCCTGGCTTGATCTCACGTCAGCAAGCTGACAAGACGACTTGCTTCCCCCAGGTCGCTGTCCACCGCCAGCCGCCGCTGTCTGAGCATAATGCTTTGGACGTCACCCGCTCTACACAATCCACGACTGGCACCTTGACAACTGCGAGCTAAGTATTGTGCGGAAGGCGTTAAATAATAAAGAGTTGTCGGAAGTTCCATGCGGCTTTTCGCGGATCATGCTGCAGTGTACAGAGAAGTTGCAGCATTAGAAAATTGTAGCGAAATGCAGGAAGATCTGCAGCGCATAGGCACTTGGTGCAGGGAGTGGCAACTGACCCTTAACATAGACAAATGTAATGTATTGCGGATACGTAGAAATAAGGATCTTTTATTGTATGATTATATGATAGCGGAACAAACACTAGTAGCAGTTACTTCTGTAAAATATCTGGGAGTATGGGTGCGGAACGACTTGAAGTGGAATGATCATATAAAATTAATTGTTGGTAAGGCGGATTCCAGGTTGAGATTGACTGAGAGAGTCTTTAGAAAATATAGTCCATCAACAAAGGAGGTGGCTTACAAAACACTCGTTCGACCTATACTTGAGTATTGCTCATCAGTGTGGGATCCGTACCAGATCGGGTTGACGAAGGAGATAGAGAAGATCCAAAGAAGAGCGGCGCGTTTCGTCACAGGGTTATTTAGTAAGCGTTACGGAGATATTTAGCAAGCTCAAGTGGCAGACTGCAAGAGAGGCGCTCTGCATCGCGGTGTAGCTTGCTCGCCAGGTTTCGAGAGGGTGCGTTTCTGGATGAGGTATCGAATATATTGCTTCCCCCTACTTATACCTCCCCAGAAGATCACGAATGTAAAATTAGAGAGATTCGAGCACGTACGGATACTTTCCGGCAGTCATTCTTCCCGCGAACCATACGCGACTGGAACAGGAAAGGGAAGTAATGACAGTGGCACGTGCCCTCCGCCACACACCGTTGGATGATTTGCGGAGTATAAATGTAGATGTCGATTTTTAGATGCACCCTAGACACTGTAATAGAGAACCCCTCAAGCCCCATAGATCGCCGCACATGCAGCTCTTCAGCCACAACCGATAAGTCCTTAACAATAAAGTCGTGTTGTCAGAAAAATTTCGTACACATCAAGTTCTTACGCTGTCTTTTACCAGCCTTTTGGGTCGAGTCCTAACTTTTTGCTCTCTCACCTACTTTGTTCCGTTTTGTGGCTCTTACTCCGTTATTCAGAGAGGAAAGCTGGTATTAAACTTATTGAAGTTTGGAAGTTTGTTTATTGTAGACCAGCGGCGCGTGAAACCCACTCGTCGCTGAAGAAGACTTGGCGAAGGCTGAAGAGCAGGCGGCGAGAGGGGCAGAGAGGGCGCCACGTTAAAAACGCGCCTCGGCCTCAGCTCGCCTGCAAAATCGGCGCCGACGTCTCGTAATTAACAAGCTCGCGGTGGAGCTGCAGCCTGCAGCCTGCAGAGAGCGCTACCCGGCGCGGCGCGGCGCGGCGCGGCGCGGCGCGGCGGAAGTGATTTAATTTCCTCCAGACGAACGCGCCGCCTCCTACGCGGCCGCTGCCTCTGGCTGCTCCTTCTCCTCGTCGACGTTTTCTCTTTTTCCGCGAGAAACGAATTGTAATTGGTTTTTACGATTCATTGTCGGGTCGGGCGGCGCTGCTATCTGGCGGCGCGGATAGGTAGGCGGGTCGCGCAGGTTTAATTTCCCCGCAGCCAACAGCCAGCCAGCAGCCAGCCAGCCAGCCCGGCCTGGACGTGGCGCAGGTCTGACGGAAGGTGTGAATGAACCCGCCGTGATGGCCGACAGCGCAGCGTCGCCAGTAATTACGTTTCCGCCCTCAAACTTTCCGCATCCCAAAAACTCGCGGTAAAAATCTTTAATTGGCCTAGTTGGAATTGTTTGTAATCGGCTGCCAATCCGAAGATGCCGGTAGCGCAGAATCACCAATCGTTCTTTAACCACTCTTCACTGTGGTGACTGGAGGGTAATTCAAAAAGATGGACACAGTTTCAGTTGGCTACATTTCCTGTCCTACACACTGTACTTCAATTCTGTCAAGAACATTTTTTTTTTAATTTATTGGCGATCGGAATGTGCCCATACAGCCATATCAATGCAGTAAACATTGTTTTACAATTTATTCAGTTTCAAAATTTTGTTGAGAGGGAACCAGCAACTTTATTAAATTTCTTAAAGCATTTATTAACGATTCTGTCAACAGTTGCGATATTTAATTAGGCGACTATTTTCGAACCTTACAGGTTCATTTTCAAGCCTGACCTGAGGCTGCACCGACAGTGCTTTATCTTGATAATAAACGTGAAAGTGACAATACATGCTTTATCAATGTTTGCAGAATCATTGCCACAATCAATCCACACTTGCCTCTCACCAACTCAGAATAATTTGGTAAGAGGTAGGTGTAGATTGTGGCAACCATTATGCAAACATTTATGAAGCATGTACTCCCACTTTTATGTTTATTATTAAGATCAGGCACTGTCAGTCCATCCTTAGTAGACCAGGCTTGAAAATTAACGTGTAAGGTTTGAAACTAGTCTCCTAATATAAATATTACAGCTGTTGACAGAATCGTTAATAAATGCTTCAAGGAACACTACAATTTATTTTAACGTGGACCACGTTATTCTGAGACATACTCTGGTACGAAGTTACATGTGATTAGCGAAGGATTGATTCGACATAAAACAAGATTCACAGAGTGTACTAAAACAAATAAACAAGACGAAAATGTAACACAGGATAGACAGTTGTAGTATACAAAAAATTCCTATAGTAACACAATAAGAAATGATAAACTGGCGTAGGCACACATTTGGGATATTCCCGATCCCGCTTCAGTCCATGTAAGTGACTTGACAAATACATGTTCTTTGTTTGCCCTGTGAGAATTGTTTCAAAAGCTACGAATAGAGAACTGAATATTCGTGCAGCTCTACAAGCACTAACTACGGCAGTATTCAGGCACATAGACGTAGGAGTTACTGTAGTGAACTGTGAATTCTTTTCTCTGGTGCTGGACATGGTATGACGAGTAGATGACTAATGATACTGCTCCACGTTAGGAGCCAACAATTAATTGATATCAATAATTAAATGAAATCAGAAACAAAGGGTACGAAATTAAGGGGTTCATGTATAAATGTAAAAGGTTGCTTATAGGACCAAAACATGAAAGAAATGTGTTTATTTTTGTGTTGTTTACAGACACCAAAACAAAATTAAAAATATCAGGGCCGATTTTACTGGTGGTGGACGCGACTCAGTTACTAAGGGAAAGGAGGACGGGACAAAGCGTCATCGTTCGTCGTCTACTGCTGTCCGCGGCAATTACGGCTTTGCGGCGGGGCCCAGGTACGATCTCCACGTTGTCTAACAGTTGTCGGTCGCGTGACTGAAGCTGTGCTACCACGGTATCGGAAGGTGGATGTTGGCGATGGTAGAAGAGCGACCATGTCCTCTCGCTTCGCCGGTGTCTCCAAGACACACCTATCGCTTCTCCTTCATCTCTCAGGTCAACTCCTCTTCGAAATATTCTTCCTTTTAGTGTTGTAATCGGCGGATGAAATTGTTCAAAAAATGGGTCTGAGCACTATGGGACTTAACATCTTAAGTCATCAGTCCCCTAGAACTTAGAACTACTTAAACCTAACTAACCTAAGGACACCACAGACATCCATGCTCGAGGCAGGATTCGAACCTGCGACCGTAGCAGTCCCGCGGTTGCGGACTGAAGCGCCTAGAACCGCAGGGACGAAATTGTGAATGCAGCTCAATGACAGATCGCCGTTTCATCGCCACCCCTCTTCGTGCAGGGTGGAAATTTTCTATCTGGCCTGGGCTGTCGTGTGCCCCGTGAATTGGCATCTTACTCAAGATTTCACATTCTAAAGATGTTTTCTTGCACTCCGAGGATGTTCGGAGGGCAACTACACAACACTTCTTTATAACCGCTTTTTATAAGGAATGTCCTCATTGTCGCGAAAAACATCTGACTTCTTTCACACACTTCCCTGCGGTAATTCCCCACGCTTTGTGTACACTCCTCCTTGTGCTCATGGCGTGCTGGAACCATTGGCACATTCCTCCTTTCTAAGGCAGGTAAAATGACTGCCGCCAGGAAAGAAGAGCCGGCCGCGGTGGTCTCGCGGTTCTAGGCGCGCAGTCCGGGACCGTGCGACTGCTACGGTCGCAGGTTCGAATCCTGCCGCGGGCATGGATGTGTGTGATGTCCTTAGGTTAGTTAGGTTTAAGTAGTTCTAAGTTCTAGGGGACTAATAACCACAGCAGTTGAGTCCCATAGTGCTCAGAGCCATTTGAACCATTTAAAAAAAGGGAAGGAAAGAAGAAATAACATGCTTTCACGCACACATTCTTGGCGTTCCGTCCCAATGGCTGCAGGTGTCCATGAGTTCTCAGCAAGCTTCTCACTGTCAAACAGGTCCTTCACAACGTGTCCCTTCTTGAGTGAGGCGAAGGCGTCTGCCCGGCTTTTCCACTGTGTGTTTGCAGAATAACAGCAATGTCCTCTCCTCTGGGGCTCGCCTCAAGGCGTTCGTTTCCCTCCTCCTCCACCTCCTCGGACCCTCGCGAAGTGGCCGCGGTCGGGTGTATTACAGTACACACGTACAGAGGCAGAGCATTTCAAATTATGCAGAGAAGCACATGGTGATAGAGTCAGAAAACTGCAGTTTTGGTCTTCCCCTGGCATTCTAAGCACCAATGGCAGTAGATTAGTTGTGCAGGGAACCATATCTTGAATTTGGCACTGTTGACAAACTCGTATAGTAGCACACATCAGCATATTGCTGTGTTGTTGAATTCTAACTAGGTTTAGAGACTGCCTGGGAACAGGTTATTAAGACCCCAAGGATTACTTGAAAGATCATTTAAGTGATATTTGTTCTGAGAACATTGAAGAAATTATGGTTCAAAATTGGCTCTGAGCACTAACATCTGAGGTCATCAGTCGCTTAGAACTTAGAACTAATTATACCTAACTAATCTAAGGACATCACACACATCCACGCCCGAGGCAGGATTCGAACCTGCGACCGTAGCGGTCGCCCGGTTCCAGACTGTAGCGCCTAGAACCGCACGGCCACAACGGCCGGCGCAGAAATTATGGTTTGGATCTTCTTCTTCTCTGCAAACACATAGAGCAGTGCGCATAGTTCGAGCTGATAGAGGTGTTTGTTGAATTGTCAATGATTTAATTTCAGCCTTACTATAACTGTTGTAAAGCTTCTTCATGTTTGTGGCTTATTACACCATGGCACTCTTGGGATCGTGAGATGAACCAATGCCTAGTGACTGCTTTTGATTTCAGATGTCTGCGTCCATTCCTTTACCAGTCCAAGGATAACCGCTTTTTGAATACGGGTATCATATCTGTAGGAGGGAGTTTATCATATTTAATAGCTCCATTCAGAGATTTCTGCTACACTAGGGCGTCCACTTTTCATTACTAGGTATCCCAGAGTGGTGTTTCATCAACACCACAACGATGTTGCTTGAGTTCCTCTGCACCTGAAACACAACGTCGTCAATTGCTTCAACTATGGGATGGGCACAATTATTATGTTGCTTTCTAATCAGTAGTAGGGCTGACATACTATCAGAGATGGTGACTATTGTGTCGTCTATGGTCGGCTGTGCGAATGGGAGAATTTCCCAAAAGGCAATCAGCCCAGCTATCATAAAAGTTGAGTGTGGATCCAGCTTGTAGAGGCCCTGCTGTTTGCTTTTTTGTAAATTTGTAATAAGATCTTGGGACCAGACTGCTGAGGTCATCAGTCCCTAAGCTTACACACTACCTAATCTAACGTAAACTAACGTACGCTAAGTACAACACACACACTCATGCCTGAGGGAGGACTCGAACCTCCGACGTGGAGAGCCGCACGCACCGTGACAAGACGCCCGACCAGCGAGGCTACCCCACGCGGCTTGCTTTGAGGTACACAGTAATCAGTACCAGTGCTTCCACTAGACTTGGGCACATCTGTATAGAGCACGCAAGCATCTTGACAGTGTGACAAGAATTCCACCGCCGTTGTGTCACTTCGATCCCGATTTTGACAAGTTAGGCTGGTCCTACCATCAATATTCAGAGTCGTCGTTTCATATGACCTGTTGTAGCTCTGTGGAAGAGGACATTAACATACCTGGTGCCTTAATGCAACTCAGATCCACGTATTCAATCTTCACGGGTGGGACTTGTTCATTTTTTCAATATCTTCCGCATGCACATTAGAACGTTAATTTCCGCATTTTTTGTCAAGGATCTCATATTCGAAAGAGAGTCGCAGAAGGATTATCTTGCAGAGGAATATTCGTCCCAACTTCAACGATGGTGCATTAGCTTCAACCAGTGTGCTTTGGTTAGGGTTGGCACGAACACCCAGTAACTATACGCAAGGCTTTGTACTGCGTAGTGTCGAGTCACTGGAGTGTGCTGTCTGATGCTGATCCCTAGCACAAGGTCCGTAATCGATGTGTGTCCATTGTGGGGGCCGGTATAAAGACATCGCTGTCTGCCGATCCTAGCCTCACCATACTCCAGTCACAGCTCTGGTGAGATTGAAAGCTTTTCCACATTTGGTAATGACGTGTCGGATTTGAGGAGGCCATCTTAGTTCATTATCGATAAGTATGATGTCCCAATTGCATTGTTTGGGGAAGAAGAATCCTATGGCGAGTAAAGATAATAAAAGTACACCTGCTACCATAGATTTCGAAACCACTTTTCGCACACCACAAACGCAGAGGTATGAGGCGGATGTGCATTTTCAGCTAAAAAGACTGAAGAGTACTATCTTCGAATTACATGAATACGTCATCTACATAGTGTAATATTTCGATGTCACTAGCAAAGAGATTACGAAGGTATACACTATAGAGGCTGAATAATAACGGAGCCAAGACAGATCCCTGTGGGAGTCCACTGCTAGTTACACTGGGTCCCAGTGTAGTTCCGTGTTGCAAAATAATTGTCTTCCTGTTCTTCAGAAGGCTTTCAGTGTAATGCACGGGTGACTTTGGGACCTGGGGTGTTTCCAATTCTTTCCTAAGATTGATGAGACGGCGTCGTCTGCGATACTCTACTATTGTATAAGTATTCAGAGAGAAATTTATCTGTATGTAACTAACTGTAAAAGTGAATTGTATTTGAAAAAGGATGTTGTAAAGTTTAGAATACTATCGTTAGAGCGCTCCAATACCGCACTGCCTGTAGCATGTAGCACATCAGTTGTAAGCGTTATGGCTGCTATGCCACACAAGATTTTTTTGCACTCGTGAGTTCAGTAACTGCATGCAACTGTGGAGCAATGTGCATTTCAGTGTAAGTTTACCGTTGAACCTCCAACGAGGAACATCTCTGATCGCTGGAACAAACAATTTCATGAAACTGGCTCTGAATGTAAAGGTAAAGATCCAGGCCGACGGTCTGTATCGAAGGAGAACGTGGGGTGAATTCGAGTCAGCTTTGAACGTAACTTGTTTCTCAAATGAATAAAGATCCAGGAGATATCGTTTTCCAGCAGTACGGAGCTCCACCTCGTTTGCATCTACATGTTCGAATTTTCCTGGATGAATGTCTAATTCAACGATAGGTCGCATGGGGAATGAAGACTTAGGACTTCATTTCTAGCCACTGGGGTCGCATGATCTCACACCCTGTAATTTTTTCTAGTGAGAGTTCGTGAAAGATGCAGTTTACGTGCCGGCCGCGGTGGTCTCGCGGTTCTAGGCGCTCAGTCCGGAACCGTGAGACTGCTGCGGTCGCAGGTTCGAATCCTTCCTCGGCCATGGATGTGCGTGATGTCCTTAGGTTAGTTAGGTTTAAGTAGTTCTAAGTTCTAGGGGACTGATGACCACAGCAGTTGAGTCCCATAGCGCTCAGAGCCATTTGAACCATTTTTTTGCAGTTTACGTACCACTTCTTCCCACAGATTCGAATGACCTAAGACAACGTTTCACAGATGCGGTGAATCCAGTGACGCAAGACAATCGTTACTGAGTGTGGGATGAATTCAGCTACCTGCTAGATATTTTCCGTACAGCTGTGTAGTGGACATCCGGAAGCTTCCATATATGTACAACGAAATGTAATTTACAGAATTAAAATAAAGTGTCTAGCTCAGGAAACACAGACAAATGAAGTTCGGTCCATCTTTTTGAACCATACTTCTATCCACTTTTTTGAATCATACTTCTGTCCATGACGCAAAGAGCATACTCGCAGAAGCATATTATTATAAATAAAGCCTTTCTCTCTCAAAATAACTCCTTTATTTTAGGACTGAAACATCGGCAGGAGCACATGGAGGCATGGAGCTGAGTTAACGTATCGAACACACGCGTAATCTTACCTCGGGCTCAACTGTCTAAAACTCGCAATCTATTCAGTGCTCAAAGATGCAACAGGCAGCGGCGTGTTCTGGAAGAGCTGCACTATGGTTTCACAATACTTCTATTTGAGGTATAAAATTTTACGACAGTATGCAGGACGTTTAAGAGAATGTGTTGCTGATAACGGTACTGAATTTTAGACATTCGGAACCTACTATATTATTAATTTATATGAATAAATTATGAAACAGAATCTTAAGAATACATCACTTTTTCACCGCTTCAATCCGGATCTCTGTTAGAGATTTCCTAAATGAGGTAAATGTGGTTTCCAATGCTAGGCTAGCGCCTTGCCTTTCACGACAGCTGGTGGCTTTATAAGCCGGAGTGGAATCTGATGAATCCAGAGGCAGACTGAGACGTGCCGAGATCTCTTTATCAGTCCGGATCTCAGGCCGGTGACTTGGAGTGTGGCGGGTTACCCGACTCTTGGTACAGCAGACGTTTCCTGTCAGCTGGTCTGCTATGGATGAGGCTGTGACCACAGCGCATGTACGTTTGCCTCACAGGCGGTGCTGAGAGTACTCTGCCAAAATCACTGCCTGTGTTATTACATCACATGGACTGCGATGTCGGATACTGTGAAGTCATGTTAATGCTCATCCTGGCCCACCGGGTCAGTAAGCCACTTGACTTGAACGATGTCGAAGCTACAGAGCACCTGTTACCCAGAACTGGAACGGATTTTTTAGACCTGTGGACTTCCAATCAGAAGCTGCTTCAGTATAGGATGCAGATTCGCAGCCATCCGTGGCTACGGATCGGTGGTCATCACGTCATGTAACAACAGTTTGACTACCACTGGAAAGTCCCACGAAAGATGTTATGATAACCAGACAATTGGAAGCGAATTACATGAACGCCGTCGAACCTACTTATCGGCTGATTCTAGGCTACATATACACCTGCAGGATTACTCTGAAATTCATAATTAAATGCCTGCAGAGGCTCCACCCAACCACCTTGCGTCTATTTCTCTACCATCTGACTCTTGAATGGCGCTTGGGAAAAACGAGCACTTAAATATTTCAGTGCGAGATCAAATTTAAATTGTTTGATCATGATGATCATTTCTCCCTATGTAGGTGGGTGCCAACAGAATATTTTCGCTATTGGAGAAGAAGTTTTGTGTTTGAAATTTCACGAGAAAATTCTGCTGCAATGAAAAACAACTTTGTTTTACTGATTACCACCCCACTTCACGTATCACATCCGTGGCACTTTTTTCCCTATTTCGTGATAATGCAAAAGGAGCTGCCCTTTTCTCAACTTTTTGGATGTCCTCCGTCAGTCTCATCCGATGCAGATCCCACATCTCACAGTAATACTCCAGATGAGGCTGGACAAGCGTTGTCGGGCAGCCTCTTTAGCAGACGTTTTACACTTTCTAAATATTCTGCCAATAAATCGCAGCCTTTGGTTTATTATATGCACAACATTATCTATGTGATCTTTCTAAAGTAAGTAAATCGTAATTGTAATCTCTAATTACTTAGTTGAATTTACAGTATTTAGATTTGTGTCATTTGTAGTTTAACCGAAATTAGAGGATTCCTTTTAGTATTACATATAATTTCCACTCTCGCAAGTTACCGATATCTTGTCCAAATCGTTTTGCAGTTGATCTCTAACATCTGATGGCTTTACGAGACGGTAAATGACAGCACCAGCTGCAAACAATCTGAGACGAGATCTCAGGTTGTCTCCTATATCGATTAGGTAGATCAGGAACTGCATAGAGCCTACAACACTTCCCTGGGGAACGCCATACCTTACTTCTGTTTCACTTGATGACTTCTCGTAAGTTACTATGAACTGTGATCTTCCTGACAGAAACTCGCGAATTCAGTTTCACAACTGGGGCAATACTCTATACTCACGCAATTTGATTAGAACAAGCTTGCGAGGAACGGTGTCAAAAGCCTTCTGGAACTCCAAAAATATTGAATCCATTTGGCATCAGCACTCTTTACTTCATGATAGAATAAAGAGCCAATTGTGTCTCACAAGAAAGATACTTTCTGAGTCGGTGCTAACTGTCAATGAACAATTTTTTCCGAGGCAATTCATAATGTTCGAACACAGTAAATGTTCCAAAACGCTATTCGAAATCAATATTAGTAATGTGGGTCTGTAATTCAGCGGATTACATCTATTTCCTTTCTTGGGTATTGGGGTGACTTGAGCAGCGTTTCAGACTTTACGTACAGAAATTCTGATGAGGAACATGATTGATATACACCATGGATCGGAATCGGGGTGGAGTTTTTATGGCGTCTAGGAGTAACTTTGCTGTACGATGTCATTTGTAATCACAGGAGCTTAGCGGTCTTTAGTTTCACTGTACTGGCTTAATCAGTTAGTTGCAGTATCATAACGGTGTCTTGTAGCGTGATATTGGCTTATCAAATGCTAAAAGAAGAAAACCTTGAGAAAAAATAGCCTGGTTCGCCAGATTGGGGTTGTGCAGTGGGCCAGCTCCTCACTCAGACAAAAATATTAAAATGCTAAAAAACCAAAGAATATGCCTCGGAAAAACTGTGATCTTGGACGACGAACTGGCGAAGAAAATTGAAAAATGACATTTCGATGCAGCAATGTGCAAGGTATCCCTACGAATTTGAATACATTACCAATAAAACTTAAGAGGTTCAAAATGGATATTGCCGTACTCTCTGAGACCAAGAGAAAAGGCAAAGGAGAAGAAGAACTTGGTAATTATGTACATATTTGTAGTGAAGTGCCCAAAGCGAAAAGAACCAAAGCAGAAGTCTCAATTGTGATTTTAAAAAAAAAGCAAGGAAAAAGAGAGTCACAAATTGAAATTTATCAGTTCCATATTATTATGGTTGAAATGAGATTATTTGCCAGGGAATCTGTGAATATTGGTGTATATGCACCCACAAATGATAAAAGAGACAGGGGAAAGATACTTTCGGGACAGTACTGAGGGAGGCTATAGAAAAAATCCCAAGAAAGAAGGAATTGGTTGTCATCCGGAATATGAACGATGTACTGAAGTTTGTGAAGAGTTTGATCTGAAAATTTCAAACACAAGGATATTCATAAATATACTTGCAACAGAATGCTAGCTAACGTCGTCCTGTAGTAGACTGTATTACTATGAGACAGACAAGTAGTTTCAAGAGAGCAGATGTTAGATCCTATAGTGGAGCCCAGTGTGAATGAGGCCTTTGTCTAGTAAAATGAAGAGTTTTTGGCCATGGGATAATGCAAAGAATGATATTAACAACTCTAAAACGAATTGTGCTGAGAAAGTTCAAAATCTGCACTTTGATAGCCCAAAATGAAAGTTTACAAACGTTCTTTGTTGCCAGAATGGAAAAGACACTGGAACGAACATTTGAAGGAACTACAGAGGAACTATATGAATACATAAAAACCAGTGTTATAAACATAGCCACAGAGGTGCTGGGCATAAGGGGGAACAATCACAGCCGTACAGCAGAATGGTGGTCGGTGGAAACAGAGGAGGCAATTAAAGAAAAGACGAACGCGTTCAACCAGTGGCTAAGTGATAAATCGGAAGCAAAGAGAACAATCTACAAGGAAAAGAAGAGTGAAGTGACGAAAAAAATAAGGATAGCAAAGAATGAAGCATGGGGAAGGACACGTGCCAATGCCAAGGGTAAACTAAAATTTAAAGAAGCGTAGTCACTATTAAATGGGCTTCGACAAGAGACGGAAGCCAAAAATCAATCTTCAACAGATAACGCGAAAAGAATGGGATGAATATTTCCGGAAATTATTAAATGAGGATAGGGAAGCATATCTGGAGAAAGGGACAATGGAAGGAAAGGAACAGGTAGGCAAGGGGGTCCATTTTTTAGAAAGCGAGGTGAATAAGATATTAGGAATGAGGAAGAACCGTAAATCACCTGCACCAGGCAGTATCAATCTGGAGTTCTTAAAATATGGAGGTGACAAAGTTGTGAAACTAGTAAAATATTTATTCAGTAAAATGTTACATGGAGATTCAGTACCCAAGGAAATGAAGCTAGGATATATCAATATCATATTTAAGAAAAGGGGTAGCAGAAACTGCTCGAACTATCGAAGAATTTGAGTTATAATCACAATAATGGTAATTTTTGGGAAAATAATTAAAAATAAACTGGAAATCTGTTTTATAACCCAAGAAAAACAGTGTAGCTTCACAACTGGCAGATAATGCGTAGACCATATTTTTTTCACTTTACGACAGGTTTGAGGGAACCATAAGGAAACTTCAAAAAACAAGATTGATTTTCACAGGTTTAGAAAAAGACTATGATATTGTCCCGAGAGAATTACTTTGGAGTGCAGTACTTACGGGGAACATAAGGAGGCCGTTAATTAAATTAATATAAGAAATATATAAAAATAACATACGTCAAGTGTAAATAAGTAATACAATTTCAAAGAAATTTAGAACAAGCAAGGTCTGTTACAAAGCTGCTCCCTCTCACCATCAATATTTAAAATCGGCATAAACATAAATCTCGTAAATGAAATGGGACGGGTGTAGAAATCAAAGATAGAGTTTGATTACATCACCTTCTATTTGCTATTGATCAAGTAGTTACAGCACAAGACAGGGATGATGCAAATGGTGTTTGTAATCAGTTAGCAATTGAATACAGAAGCTGGGGATTTAAGATTAATTATCAGCAAACAGAATACCTCACTAATAAGCCAGATGACTTATACATAGAGGGAAAGATAATTGAGAAGGTCAATACCTTCAGCTGTTTGAGATCCATTTTAGAGAAGGAGGGGAAATCAAAGTCAGAAATTAATAAAGCAATTAGCGGTGGAAGGAAGGTCATTGGGATGTCCAACTTACTCTTATTGAATAGAAATGTAATAAACTGAGGCAAACGAAGCATGTATAAATCGATACTTGAGAGAATAGTTATGTATGGACTGGAGACATGGACTACTAATTTGAAACACGTAAAAAATTGCAAGCAGTAGAAATAGACTTCTGCAGAGGATCAGCAAGAATTTCTCGAAAAGAGAAAATTAGAAATTACAAAGTAATAAAGAGAATGAATGTAAGAGAAAGAATGAAATTTTCTTACACTTTTGCGCTGAGCTCGCTCGAACTCACACACATGGTGACCGATTAACCATGTCGAAATGTTTACGCATAACGACTGGCTCATGCTGATACTTCCATGTGCTTGAGTAATGCTGGGCTCTAAGGACTTGGAAAAAGTTTCTCTCTCCATTTAAATTCTTATCTTAATACGTAACACCACGTTTTATCATCAAATGTATTGCTTACTTTTCATATCTACTATTGACATTACTCTTGTCACGGTTACAAATGCCTGAAGCTGCTCTATCATTACTGTGTCGCCCGATCATTTACTGCGCTAAATTTTCAAAATACTTTCACTATAGCATACTTTTTCCACGGTTTGCTGAATATCGTTGTCGGTTCTCTTTGGGTTATCAATGGTGATTTTCTTAACAGTTTCGTAGTGAAGGACTGAAAAAGGAGTAATATTATATTATTATTTCTGAAAAAGTAATCTTTAATTTGGGCTCTCATTATTCATTCTGGGTTGTGGTGTCAGAGATAAGGTGGCAAGGTAATGGCTGTATTGTGGCGAAACAAGCGCTGTATCGTTGTCAGAGATACAGATGCGAGGGAGTGAGCCGGGACATAGCCTAGTTCACTATTCGTACTAAAGCCACGTCATCGCATAGCACCTGTGCGAAGTCTCACTATAATCTAAGAGTGAAATTAAGAATTAAAGTAACTTTTGCAAACGTTGTCAGTATATGTTTCAATATGTTAAAGTTAAAATTCTTAAGTGTCCGAATGATCAGAAGAATACGTT